>NW_011500139.1:277062-296834 GCF_000495115.2 Populus euphratica
TACTACTACTACTACTACTAGTAGTATTATTATTATTATTATTATTATTATTATTATTATTATTATTCTTGTTGTTGTTGTTATTGTTGTTTTATAATTGTTGTTTTTAATTTGTACAATTAACCTCCCTGTGGTTCGACCCCGGTCTTGCCGGGTTATTTATTACTTCGACACTCCTACACTTGGGAGAAGACATCAACCTTTTAGTCGTGTCACTAGACCCACGTTATCTTGGACTCGACACACTACTAAGCCTAAGTGCCTTGGACTCGGCTAAATGTCAAGTCTAAGCGTATTTGATTTGACATGCGTGCGAGGTCCATACTATCTTGGGCTTAGCACACTCTCAAGCTCAAGCTCAAGCATCTTAGACTTGACTAATTGCTAAATCCAATCATATTGGGTTTGACATGCATGCCAAACCCATTCCACCTTGAACTTGGCTAACTGTCAAGTCTACCACCTTAAACTTGGAGCATTGCCAAGCCCACGTACCTTGATGATTATCTTGAACTTGGCTGACTGCTAAGAATAAATGTCTTGGGTCTGGCATGCGTGTCAGACCCAAGTCACCTTGAACTTGACATACTACCAAGTTCAAATGCCTTACCCATGCTACCTTGGACTTACTAATTGCCAAGTCCAAGCATATTGGGTTTGGCAAGTGATTAGTACTTAAAAGTGTATTTTTATCAAGATTTATATCATCATTTTACATTTGAAGTATCAATAACTCTTTAACTAGAGCATGTTTTATAATAACAAGTTTGACTATAAAATACCTTATGTTTATTTTAAATGCAGACCTATTACATAAATCAAAGGATTAATTGATTAGTTTAATTACTGAAATTGAAAAGACGAAGAGAGGGCTGAGCTTAGAAAAGAGATGCTGGTTAAATTCAAATGTGAACAACATTCGGTTATTGGATCATAACTGGAGTTGTAGAACTTGAATTTAGGCCTGATTTATATAAATAGAAAGCTAGTACATAGACCTAAAACTTTCATAAGGGTCCAATATTCAAAAGGATCGTTTTCAAGTTCAAATTGTAGCAATAATAGACAAGTTAGAATCTATCCTGCAATCCAGATACTGTTCAGTATTCAGCCAATAAATTGAGTTCTTAAAGTCTAAATGACCTCATTCTTATTTTGTTAGAAAACTAAGATAACTTTCTAGAACTTTCATGAAGACTATTTATTCAAATTCTGATGTTAGCAATAACATTTTCTACAGATAAGAAGATAAGAATTATTACAAAGTTAAGAGGTGGCCACCCACTCAACAATTAGTCATCAAATCAATATTTCTAAATTTAGGCCTATAAATGAGCCTATAAAAGGAGGCATTTGTCATGTATTTAGACATCTTGGTTTTCAGATTAAGATCATATTCTTGGCTTTTTTCTTTGTATTTTATAATATTCAAGTTTTATTTTATGTTATATTAATATCTTATTTATGCCTTTTATTTTCTTTCCTTTACTTAGTTAACTTATATCTTATTTATATTCTTATCTTGTTTATTTATGTTTCTCTTTTTCATTATGTTTAGTTAAGTTTATTATATCAAGGTAGAAATGTTATACTAATGGTGTAAGAATAAGTATAATATGAACTCAATATGAACTTTAATGTTTGATGCTAACATATTTTGTATTTGTTATCTTATTCACTCTTAATACTTTGCTTGTTGAATAATTAATCTAGATTTATATTATATAACGCTTGGTACAATAAATGCTTGACCTTTTCATAGCCTACTGTATGATTTAACCGATACTTGTGCTACGAAAGAAACTTGATTTGTTCTTAACATAAATTAACATTATGAATACCTGACAATATTTATAAGTATTAATATTATTCAAATAAAATAACTAATATAATCATGTTAATAATTTATAATCTGATTGAAATCTTCTTTGTGTGTGATTTCTAGTTAAGT
This sequence comes from Populus euphratica, assembly GCF_000495115.2. Classification (NCBI taxonomy): domain Eukaryota; kingdom Viridiplantae; phylum Streptophyta; class Magnoliopsida; order Malpighiales; family Salicaceae; genus Populus; species Populus euphratica. Next base: position 279,014 of record NW_011500139.1, read on the forward strand.
AATAAAAAGAATATATACTATACTTTTTTGAAATATCATTAGTGAATCCTTTAACAGTGATAATTGTTTTATCCTTATTTAATTCTTACAATAATATCCTATAAAATTCTCATAAACTCTTTGTTTTATTAAATATATATATTATTTGTAATTTATATAGTCACCTCTTTGTAGTTTGACTTTAGTCTTATTGAGTTATTTTTTACTTCGATACTCCTACACTTGGGATAAGACATCAATCTTTTAATCTTGTCAGCAATAGTGTCAGGCTCACGCCATCTTGGATTTGGCTAATTGCTAAGTGCAAGTGTATTGGGTCTAACAGGGGTGCCAGACCCACGCCACCTTGCACTTGGCACACTACCAAGTCTAAGTGCTTTAAACCAGGCTACTTGCCAAGTCTAAGCACCTTGGTAATTATCATGGACTTGGCTGACTGTCAAGTCCAAACTCTTTGGGTCTAGCATGCATGTCAGACTCGCGCTATCTTGGGTTTAACACACTACCAAGTCCAAGTGTATTGAGTGCGTCATGCGTGTTAGACCTACACTATCTTGGGCTTGGTGCACTGCCAAGCCTAAGCATCTTAAATTTAGCTATTTGCCAAGTCCAAGCGCATTAAGTGGCATATATGCCAGACTTACACTATTTTGGACTTGGCTAATTTGTCAATTCCAAGTTTATTGGGTGTGACAAATGTGCCAAACTCATGCTATCTTAGACTTAACGCATTGCCAATTCTAAGTGTATTGGGTTTGGCATGTGTGCTAGACACACACTACCTTGGACATGGCCAACATCCATGTTTATTGTGTTTGGTATGCATGCTAGGCCTCCGCTACTTTGGACTTGATGCGCTGTTAAGTCCAAATGCCTTGATAATTATTTTGGATTGGACTAACTGCCAAATCTAAATGTCTTGGGTCTAATATATGTTCCAAACCCACGCTATCTTGGGCTTGGCACATTACTAAGCCCAAACACCTTGGACTCAACTTACTACCAAGTTCAAGTGTATTAGGTTTAACGTTCATGCAGACCCACACCATTTTAGACTGAACGCACTACTAAATCCAAACGTCTTTGACTAGACTAAATACCATGTCCAAATGCATTGAGTCTAGCATACGTGTTAGACTCACACTATCGTAAACTTGGCGCACTGTGAAGTCCAAATGTCTTGAACTTGACTAATCTACCAAGTCTAATCGTATTGCGTTAGACATGCGTGCCAGATCAACGCCACTTTAGACTTGGTGCAATGCAAAGTCTAAACACTTTAGATTCAATTAACTATCAAATTTAAGTATGTTGAGTCTAACATACATGGCAGACCCATACATTTTTTTAAAAATAAATATAAACTTAATAAAATTGACTCATCAATATTTTTCTTAATCAACATATATATATATATATATATATATATAAAATGTATTTAAAATTGCTATCTTTATATAAAAAATAATTAAATTAAGTTGACGGAATAAGTACTTAACAACAACAATAATTCATTTTATTTATTTATTTATTTATTTTATTTGATGATTAATGTGTTCTTGAGTTAATTCATATATTTATTAAGATTTAAGTTTTTCTTTAATGATTTTAAGGTTTCAATGTTTAAATTCAAAAACTAAAAGATAAAAAAGAAAGTAAATATTTTTACTTATCAAGGTAATTATTATAAATAATATAACATTCAAGAGTTTTTTTTTTGAAAGCTAGAACCTTTTCAAAAAGAATTTGAGAAAGTAGTACATGTAGCAAAAGATTTTGAAAAATAAAATAGCTAAGAGTTGAAAAGAACACTTTTCCAATAATGTTTTCTTTTTAAATACTTTTTTGAAATATAAAAAAATAGATTTTTAAATAAGGTTTCTGCAAAAATAACAAACTTAAGCATTTTTTTTTAAACTGTAGAAAAGAATAAACTGTTTTTTAAATAGGTTTTGCATTTAACCAAAGCTTTTTTTTTTAATTTATTAAAAAACCAATTAAATCTTTCTTAGTAAGAAATAATTGTAATTAAGAATCCCAATCTAGATAAAATGTTTTCCCTTGAATATTTTTTTAATTAAAAAATATAATTTTTATTTTTAAAACTTGTATACAAATCTTTTTCTAATCATGATTTTTCTAAACTTTGCCGTTTTTAGAAATTAATCTTTCTATTTTTTCTTAAAAAAGGTGCTAGTTTTTTAAAAATTAAAAATAAAAATTTAAAAACTAAAATTTTTTATTTATAATAAAGATATTTAAAAATATAATAGCGATTACTTTTAAAAATATTTTTAATTATAAAACATATTAAAATAATAATTTTTTATTTTTTAAAAATTATTGTTTATACATCAAGATATCTAATATCTAAACATATTAATAATGTATTAATTTAAAATAAAAAAATAATTGTTTTTAAATTTTTTCTTTTATACCGAAGTATTCGAAGAACGACTTCTCAAAAGTCCTCTAAAATACTGACGGACGGACCGAGTGAGTGGTCCTCCAAGACTCAGTCATTCAAGTCAACCATTCTTGTCGTTTTTTCCTTCACCTTGGAAGCCGCGAAACGTTTTTGTCAGCTGAATGAAGAGTAAAAAGCAAACGAGGAGACAGAGAGTCTACTCACGGGGCCGCCTACACGACCTCTTTATCTTCATCACCAGGTATGAATTAGGATCTCTTGTTTGCCATTTGTTTCTTCTCAAAACTGATTTTTTTCTTGTTCTTATTTCCTTTCTTGATCTATACATAGCTATGATTTTAATCATAATAACATCTGTTTGATGATTAGAACGTATTGATTCTTCTGTTTAATCATTCAATATTGGAAGATGGACCGATGCTAAATTTGACAGGGACTTTATGTATGTGCTGATATTGTGGATCGAGTATCATTCAATATCTTTCCAATGGTTCGTGTTGATTTACCATATTGATCATCTTGTTGTCTTCCTGAAAGAAAACCTAATCCTTTTTATATCAATCCTTTGATGCAAATAGTACTCTATATGTCCTTTTTATTCTTCTTTTTGAGTGGTTTGAGAGTGTTATTGGGGATTTAAGCCACACAAGAGGAATACCTTTTTTTCCCTCTTTTAATCCCTTTCATCTCTGGTATGCTTGAGATTTTACCCAAGTCACTTGGTACATCGCCAAGTGGAACAAGCTTAATTTGGATGGAACCATCCTGGGAAATCTCCAGGTGTGTTTTGAAGAGAGGAATGGGGTGTAGCGAATTCCAGCAATGTGTGAAGGGTAAGCTGTCATGGAGGGAGGGGGAGGGAGAGAATGCCATTCTACTCGCCTCTTAAGCCACCACGTTTGGCATACACCACAAGTCACTAAGGGGGTGTTTAAGAGTGATGTTAAATATATTAAAATAATATATTTTTATTTTTTTAAATTAATTTGATATTAACATATCAAACGATTTGAAAACATAAAAAATAAATTTAAAACAAAAAAATAAAAAAATTTAAATTTTTTTAAAAATATTTTTGAAACACAATAATAAACCCCCTCAAACAAAAAAACAACTAAATGAAATGCTACGTTTTACAATCCATAAACACCAAATCACACGACATGGGGTGGTGGTGGAACGGTCATATGAATTTGAATTAACTCCCCCAATTCCTTCTTTCAATCTGCCATCATCCTCTCCCCAGAATAAACTTGTGACACCAAGCAACTGCATTTGTACATAAATTATGTTGTAATGGCTGTATTTTTTTAGGATTTATTCTACAAGTGTTTTTTTTTCTTGGTTCATTCTTCTATATATTCCTGTATTTTCTCACATTATATACATTGATTATAAGGGATCAGGCAGAATGGCCAAACCATTGGGGAACAGGAACATGGGGCTATCAAAATCTGTAGAAAAGAGAGCCTTGTCGAAGAAGATGGAGGATGATCAAAGGAAGCAGCCAGCTGGTCCAGCCCCTTATTTTCACAAGGATTGCATAATGAATATCCTTATTTGGCTGCCTCTTGAATCACTTCCAAGTTCAAGATTTGTGTGTAAGCCATGGTACAATATAATTAACAGCCGAACTTTCACCGATTCACATTTCCGTCGCTCTGAATCTGTTTTGATCTTTCTAGAATCAGTCTCAAGAGGAAGATCATGCCCTTATTCAAGACCAGACCCTTTTTCTATGACATCAATGCCAGAGGAAGAAGGTAATACCTTTTCAGTTGAAGCAGCTTTGCTTCAAACGAACTTAAAAACTGTCCCCATTTTTGGGCCCCATGTTACTGGCAGCTCATCAAAATTCTTTATCCAGTTCATGGAATTTAAAGAAGGAAAGATCAAGGTAGGGAAGTATAATGTTAGCTGCCTGGGAAGCATTAGAGCTACATGCAATGGCCTTATTTTGCTTGATAACCATGTGAAGAAAGGACTGATAGTCATGAATCCTGTGACACGGAAGCTCATTACACTTCCTCTTGGTACTTTGTGTAAATATCATAAGGAGTCCTATGGCTTTGCATTGAATCATGTCACCGGAGACTATAAGTTGGTGCACCTTTTTCGGGATGAGTTTGAGTATGTCACCTGTGAGACACTAGATCTAGCGACAAGATCATGGAGGGCAGTGAACGGACCTTCATGCGGACTATTTAATTGGTTCGGGCATGCACCTGTTTCTGCAATTGGAGCTCTGCATTGGCTTCCGCAGCTTGATAATAGTGATTTCATAGTGTCAATGGAAGTGGAGAATGAAAGATTTCATTGCATACCTCTGCCCCACCGTTGTACTACTCATGACAGGGTTATGGAGATGGGTGGTCTCTTATGTTTTGTCACACATGAAGACTTGAACATTGATATTTGGAACTTGAAGAGTGTGCATGATGGCATTTGGACAAAGCAATATAGAATCACCAAAGGTAGTTTAATTGACATGGTTCCGATTTTTAGTTTAAGAATCAGTGGAGATGTAATTTTCAGGAGGAAGGAAGATGGCTCATTCCATGCTTATGACTTTAAATCTGAAGTGATGAGGCAGTTTGAGATGGACAAAGAACGCAACCTATCATCTGGCTCATACCTGCCTCATGTAAACAGCCTTCTCTCCTGGACACCAAGTCATCATGTGTCTGATTGACCTCCCTGTTGGCTGGTACCAGTAAAGGGAGTGACGATGACATATATATCATCTAATCATATAGCAATATAGTTTGTGGGTTACTTCTCCGTTTCTGCGCTTTTATTTTGTGTATGCTACTGATGGAAGAACTATATATATATATATATACACACACACACACACACCCTGGGATGTGAAATATGTAGTACTACGTCGATGAAATGTAATTGAGCACTCCTCCTGCAATCACGTATCTGTATGCAAGGGTTTTTTCTTATTGTATTTTGCATTTTCGTTCTCATTGTTATTTGGTTAGTTTGTGTCTTATCCTTCTTGGGATGTTTGCTGCGTCCTGTCAACAGGATGTAGGTCGAACCATCTCATATCCTGGTCTAAAAGCAGAAGGTTGGATCAGAGTTTAATGGCTTCTATCTAATGTGGTGAATGTTGATGATGAGAATCGATCAAAATCTGCTGAAATGAACGTGTATTCACACTATCTAATGTGGTGACTGGTGATGATGAGAATCGATCAAAAACTGCTGAAATGAACGTGTATTCACACACCTGAGAGTAACATTTGTCGTAAACAATTTCAGAAACTTTTACGTGAACGATGCACTCTATATGTATTGAGTCAAGGAAACAAGTTGAGAAGGCGAATGCCCCTTCAAGGTCTACCCACCAAGTAGGGCTGAACATTTTTGGTCTGGTTTGGTTTTGGATCAAAATAAATAATCAAACTGATTTTATTTTATTTTTAATTTTGGAGTCGAAGCCAATCGAAAACCGGTTCAAACAGATTAATTTCGGTTCGGTTCGATTTTTTCCCTTCTAAACCAGTTCAAATCGATATTTTTATACTTGCTTCTATTTTTCAAAAAATCAACTCCAATTTCTCCTTATCCAGAAGTTAAACCCAGCAAAAAAAATACACAAAACAAAAGGATTTGACCGCAAAAAAAAAAAAGAGAAAATCAAAAGTTATTGAAATATAAAATCATCAAGAAGCATGGAGGAGAAGAATACATATTTGAGAGATGAGAGACAAGAAAAGCATCAATAGCATTGATATAGAACCTGTTGAGAGTGTAAAGTTTTTAGATCTTAATTTCTTTGAGATCTTAAAAAAATCCTTTCATGGTAAGTAAAATGGGTGCGGGGATGTTTGGTGGTAGCTGTGTTAGTATTAATTTAAGTAAACTAGTAGTAGGCTCTCTTTATTGTATAATTGCCTCCAATTCGTCAATGAAATTTAGGTTCAATCATTCGAATTCTCTCATGGAATCTAATAGTCAAGATTCATCACTAACTGATTTGAAGCCAGGGAGAGACTAGAGATGCAAAAAAAAAAAAAAAAAAGCAAAGCAAAGAAGACAAAAGCCAGCACACACTCAGACAAGAAAGCCCAACAAGAGGGAATAGGTAAGAATGACAAAGATGCAGAGGATAATAGGTTTTTGAAATAGAGATTTTTTCCATTTAAGAAGAAGAAGACATATTTGAGAGTAAGAGACAGAGCAGGGGGAGGGCTGGTTGCGGGGAATGTTGAAATTTAGGGTTAGAAGAAAATATGTTATTTATACTTGTTTTAGAGGGAGGGGGCGGCTATGTATTGTAATCTGCCAGGGTTAATGGGTAGAAAACATTTTTTTATTTCTAAATCGAACCAATTTGGTTTGGTTTGGGTTGTCCGATTTTAGCATTACAAAACCGGAAACCGAATCGAACCAGATATTTTTCTAAATATTCTAATCGGTTTAATTGATTTTTGTTTTCGGTTCGGTTTTTTTGGTTATTTCTTTTCCAGTTTTCTCGGTTTAATCGATTTTTTTGATTTTTTACTTACCCCTATCACCAAGCAGGCGTGAATTAATGAAAGTTAAATCTATTTTATAGACTATTAATCACAATTAAGATTTTGTGCTCTATAATTTATCAATTTAATTGGCGTGGCTTTATTTTCTTCTATAAAATAAGTTTGATTATATATATATATTGAAAATACTAAGATAAGGAAAAAAAAGATTTTCTAATTTAGTTGGAAAAGAGTTTTTTAGATAAAAAATGATTTTTGTTTAGAATGTTAATGAGAATTCTTATTAAACTAGTATTTAGATTTTTAAAATGATTTTAGTTTAGAATATTAATGAGAATTCTTATTAAACTAGTATTTAGATTTTTTATTGCAATGTATAATCTCCTTACTAAGGTTGAAGTACTCAGAACTTTAAGTGACTGTGCAAGAATAATGAATATCAACGAATAAGAGCAGTGCTTGTGAAAGAATGATGAATATCCATGAATAGATGTTAAATACTTAGCGTGAAGTGCTTTTACCAATTGGTATGAGAGCTTAGTATATGAGTTATTTCTTGGGGAAAATAAAGATGGATCAACTTGGAATCAATAAGGTGAAATGAAAGTCAAAATTAATTTATAATTTTTTGTGATAAAAAATAAACAACCTAGAAAAATCATAATTGAAAAAATAAAATTGAGTATGGGAATTAATGGAGCCAACAAAAAGATATATTACCATAAAAAAAAATTATACTTGATAACCTTTCTTTCATGCACAAAATAAAGTTAAGAGCAATATTTACTAGTTATAGAGCTACTTATGATCAAAAGTAAGATATACCCCATAAAGTAAAAGTTAATTTAGAAAATTTGGTTTAAATAATTCATAAATTATCTAATCAAGATTAATTTAGAAATATATTCTCTAGTTATATGTAGTTCATAATATTAAAAATCTTTATATCCTTCACATGAAAAATATAAAAGAAGTCTCTCAAATTGAAGTTGTTTATGAAACTTAAAAGATTACTTGATGTTTTCAATTGAAAAGATCTTATTTAAAAAATAGTTCATGATTGCTAAACTTAGCGTTTATGAATATGAGTTATTAGTAATCTTTTTAATTTAATAAAATCCCAGAATAATTTCTCTTTATTTGAAATATTATCAAAATCTCATTTCATAAAATCTTACATAGAAAAATAATCCATATATCCATTCATGTTCACACAATAACCTTAAGCTTACCACTAATTCATTAATTTATCACTTGATAAGAGATTTTGTATCTCATAACCTTTCATGTAAATCTCATAACTTAAAATTTCATTATACACACAACACATAATATATTATAAAAGAAGTAAATGTACAAAATATGTTAAAAATAAATACATCATATAATAAATAACAAAATGAGATTGTTGAAACAATTTTAACCATGTAATTTTACATATACATATAAATATATACCTAAACAAGACTATATGATAGCTAATAACTAAATTAGTGTTGTCCAGCTAAGTGATATGGGCTTGCAATTAATATGACAATACAAGGATTATTATGTTCAATTATACATATATATTCATTAAAAATGGAAAAATCAAGATATACATCATATCAATTCCCAAACAACAATCAAGTTAATTTTAACATCAATACAAAAATTCACATGACATGATCATTACTTACTTCCTCTATATTTTAAAAAAGGCAAGTCATCATCCATACAATGACCATTCACAACTAAATCACTATCTAGACTACTCTTTTAACACAATAATCAATATTAATCTTTGTTTAAATAATTAACTAATACTCATATCTATATCTATATTATTCGTTTATATTTTAATTAAATTGGATATGATATCTTATTTATTTGTAACTAGATCATTGGCCAAGTTTTATATAAAAGGTCAACATGTTTCTCTTTTTCATTCCTATATCCTAAAATCTTGTTGTGGTTTGTTGTTCAATTCTAACAAGGTGAGTTAAATTGTTTTCCTTTTAGTTATAATTTTTTTTAATATAACTATTTTTTTCTACATGTTTATTTCTGTATATCTTCCATATTGGTTAAGCCCTTTATTAGGCCTTGACCTTGTATTAGACCTTTTTTCCATGATATTATTTGTATTTGGTATATCTAATTATATTTTTTCTTCCTTTTTAAAATGATTCTCTATGAGAAACTACTTTTTTCATGTCAATTTTTATACTTTGTGTATTTTTGTTTTTTTAAAGTTATTTTAGAATTTATTTTGGCCTTTTCATACCAATTCTAAAGTGCTTTTGCAACTTGGCATCTACTTTCATTATATATTGAATCTTAACTTGTATATCTCATTTTACTTATGTTTTCTCTATACTTTTTGCATGTCTATTATGTCTTATGCTTTGCTTAGGCTTTTTGTTCTATTTTTGACCTATGCTTCCTTTTGTCCTTTTCATTATACTCATTTCTTTTCTTTTATTGATGACCAATGACCTTTAATAATTTTTTTTTAGTTTTTTTTGCAGAAAAATTATCATATTTTAAAGGGTTTATGCTTCTTTATTGCCTTAGTTAGCATCTTCAAAGACGTAACCACATGTTTGACACTTGGATCATACTTATTTATCAATTTTTAAAAAGTTTAAGGTCTAGTTCTTTGGTTTTTTTTTTTTTTTTTTATGTTTGTTCAATTATGGTATAGATTAATTTTGTTATTGTCATTCATTAGTGGTTTATTTTCTTTTTCTAGTATTTAGTACTTTTCCTTAGTTGTTTTCCACTTGTTTTTACCATTTCCTCTTTTTTCATAGGATAATCACTTGTGGGTCATGTTCTATGTTGTCTTTTAACTCTTCCTTTAGTTTGTTACCCCTTCTAAGTATGTATTATTGATGTCTTTTTTTTTTAACCTTTTTTTGTTGTCTTTTTTATGTTTCCTTTTCAATATTGTCTTGTACCTAGTATGTCGTAACCTTGGGTTTCATTTGACCGTGTCTTCAATTATTGCTTCTCTATTCATTATTTGATCATATGGTTTTTTTTTTTTATTATGTTAGTGGTCTCTCTCACAAATCAGGGTTTCTTTTTGGTTCATGTTTTTCTTTTCTTTTCTTTTCTTATTATGATTTGTTTTGTTTTAATGTGTTATGTCTGCCTTTTTTTCCCCTAATATTTGCCTTTTATTATTCTTTGTTGGTATTATATAACAAAGATGAATAAATAGAATCTATGAAAAAAACAAATTGTACTTGATAATAAAAAGAATCTATGAAAAAAACAAATTATACTTGATTATGGATGATCGTAATTATTAGTTTAGGATGAAAACACTTTGTTTGAGAACCAAACAAACATTTTAGTATCATGATGTTCTAAAGAAGAACCTCAAGGCTAAAATGAGTAGCATTATTCATATTATGGTTTAACTTTTAGTATAAATGGTGATATTAGTAGGAATGCTTTGGCCTATACTACTTTATTTATGAGAAAAAAATAACCATTTGCATAGTAATAATCATGAAAACTTTAGGATTGGACTGGGCTTTCTATAGTTGTGTTTTGGGCTGAAGCATGTGGGTTTGGATGTAGGGTGTCTCTAGGTTTGGTTATTCTTATAAAACAAATACCCTATTAGAATATAAGGCCCTTTGATATTTGATTTGGCAAATGTAAAAGAAAAAAAATAATATATTAAAAGAGAAATAATATAAGAAGCAAGAGAAAAGTGTGTAGAAAAAGGAGTAGAAGCAATATGTGTTGTGAATGGATTTTACTTACCTGGCTTTGCTTGAGTGTTTTACATGATGACTAGAGGTGTTTATCAACCTTGTTCATGTCATCTTACCGCATGTAGTATGGAGAATAATATTGCAAATACCTCATGATGTGTATAGTAATAATGAAGAGCGAATCATAATGAGTGCGAATAAATGAATAGCATTTTGGAGAGGTTGGTGCTCAATATTGGTATATGGTCTAGCGAAAAGGTTGGTACTTTTGCTTTGTACAAAGAAATTGAAAAAAAAAGATTAATTAACAAAAAAAAAGAAGGATCCAAAGCAAAAAGGAGAAAAAGCAATTAAAAGAATGAACACTAAATTTGATATAAAAATAAAAAATGTAAAAGCCCGTGTCAATCCAAGTTAACATGGAAAATTTACGACTGGATCATGAGGTTGGGTTATCCATAAAGAAAGCAAAATAAAAAATAAAAAAACAAAAAAACTTAATCTTTAATAAATTCAATGTTTAAGGATGAAATTAAAACAAAAAATCAATATAAAAAAATACCAATATCAATTCAATTTAACACTTTATACTCGTGACTAGGTTATTAGCTGAGATCATTGCACCACAAAAAAATATGAAACTCAATTCTTAACTAACTAAAGTTAATTGATAAAATTAAAAAAAGAAAACCATTTTTTTAAAAAGAACCAAAGAAAAAAAAGCAATCAAAAAAATAAGAACTGAATTTAATATAAAAATAAAATCATGAGAGAAGAAATTTGAAAAAACATTAATTAAGAAAAGTGCACGCACACACACATATAAAATAACAATATAAATAACAAAAACCAAATTTGATGTATAAATCAAATAAAACTGAATGTTAATGAATGAAATTGAAAAAAAATATAAAAAAATATTCAAAACAAATAAAAAGCAATAAAAAGAATGAAGACTATAATTGAAATAGAAAAATAAGGACAACTTTAAATTCTAGTCAGGCTAGAGCTATTCCCAAGAAGGGGAGAGAGAAAAAAGAGGAAGAAGAAAACTCAATTATCATCGTACATGCACTACCACTTGACCCTTTAGAATACATGGTGATTGATTATTTTTTGTTGTCAAAAGGCACTGCATACATTGCCCGAAAAGTGCAATCACCTTCCATATGCTAGTACGTCCCACATACGCATTAAAAATTTTTATTTTAAAATAATAGTTTATATTTTTTAAATAATGAATCATCTTGATAATTATATATAAAACCAGAATAAAAATATAAAAAGCCTATAGATGCAAGCCTAACAAATTTTGGTTTAAAGGGTAATTTAGTCATTTTAATTTTCAAATTAAAATGAAAATTTGAAAAGCCCCTAGAGGCAAGTTAAATAAATTTTGATTTTAAGGGTTATTTAGTAATTTTGCTATGCAATGAAGATGTGGGATGATTGGGATACTTCAATTAATTTGGTAATGATAAACCGATCTTGTTAAAAAAACCATATTATTTTTTAAACAAAGTTATTTAATTTTATTTTAGAATGGTAAAATGATCATTTCATTAGGCAAGATGAATGACATGCCCTAGTCAATGTAAGTATTTGCATAGTAAAACTCCAACTCTTATTAGTTTTTTTAGCTGTAAATTGTAAGTGTGAATACTAGCATTCATTTATGTGATATATGTATGTACTAGCGATCTAACTTAAGCTTTGTTGCAGGGCAAATAAGTTGTTTCCATGTGAAGTAGTAGCCATTTATAATTTAGGTAAGGAAGTTAACAATGAAGTTGTTGTAATTTATATTAATCCAATAGCTTAATTTCTTTTTTTTTTTTAAATCATTTGTGGGAAGATGAAAACTTAACCAATCTATTGAACTATACAATATCATTGACTTCCACATAATGATGCATTAAAGTTTAATTCATAGTTATCATCATTAATTGATACTAATATAGTAAAATCCATTAAGTGCAAGTAATAATTGGACTCCAATTCTCAAGCATGCAATCATCAATTAGAGGTGGAAACAACACTATTTTGCAGGCATAATCAATGAACTCATTGACATGCATAATAATATATTTGATTATATGATTGTTTTCCATGTAATTTCAATCAACACAAGAACAATCATAACAATAAGTATCCATAAAACAACAATCATAATAATAAATTAACTAATGAGTCTACAAAAATCACAGAGAATATTTTGGAATGAATTATTCCTTAAGATCCTTGTATATCATTCATAGTGTATTCTACGACCTTCACTTTTAGACTGCAATGATTTCTTCTTTGATGGGTATCTTCAGAGGCTGTGAATCTTCTCTTCAATGAATACTTGCATAATATCACTTATGTGTTGATGAAGGACCCTTCGAAGATTAAGTCTGTACGAGGTATTTTTATTTGACAAAAGACATTAATCAAGGTATTAATGAGCTTTTATGAAGATAGAGAGGAAGAAGGAGAAGAAAATGTAGAAGTTAGAGAATAAGAAGAAAGATTGTGTTTACGTCTTAGAGTACAAGGTTTCAAACCTTTTCTCTGTACACTTATGCTTCTTTTTATATTACCTGAATTGACCTGCTTCATACAACATATAAGGGGTAGAGATGTAATCTCATATTGGTAAAATAATATTATTCTACTATTTGTGTTATCACATCTAATTAATATAACATGGATCGTTTATTTGTATTTAATAGAATATGATGGGTATCATAATTACTAGTCCAAACTTGGAGTATGAGAGGCTCAACATGGAGTTACTTTTCAGCTATACATTGAACCTGAGAGGAGTTAAGTTTAACTCATTCATTGAACCTAAGAATGGTCAGGTGCAGATGCACCATGACTCAACGTAGAGTTAGGTTTGGATGCGTACTTGACCCAACATGGGGTGGGGGCGCGGATGCACTATAACCCAACATGGAGTTGGGCATGGGCATGTCTTGGCCCATCATGAAGTTGGGTTTGAGCATGTCCTGGCCAAGAGAGGGTTGGATGCGGGTTTGTCTCGGCTCAACTTAGAGTTGGGCGTGGATGCGTCCTTCCCTACAAAGAGGTTAGACACAGATGTGTCATAGCCTAACATGGAGTCAGAAGGGGACGCGTCTTGACCCAACTTGAAGTTGGGCATGGACATGTCCTTCTCTAAGAGGGGGTTTAGACATGGCCTTGTTCTCCTTAGGTGAGGTTGGATGCAGAGGCATTCTTCCTTAACCTGAAGTTGGAGCTTTTTAATGCCATTGGAATCACTTCATTTCGACTTCTAGAGCTCACGCTCTGCACAAAACATTGACTGAAGGTCAAATATGCCAATTACCTTTAATTTACTTCTTTTTGCATCTTTCATCCAAAAGTGCCTTCAAAACATACAACAAAGAATATCAAGGCATTTTATATATAAAATATAGGTAAAAAACTAGTTAAATGTGGGTGAAACTATCGAATAATATGGTTGCATCATAGAGTAAGTTAAAATAAAAAAAATTAATTAGAAAAAAATTAAGATAAGCTATAAAATAATTGTTTAGGATAAAACAAACACTATAACAATCACAAAAACAATTTTAAAATCAATGATACTTCCTATCAATATCTCAAATTAATGCCCACATCTCTTTCTTGTTTCTCGAAGGCAAGTACTTAGTAGTAAAATAATACAAGTTATCACCCAAAGTAATTTTAGATATGGAATGCCCCTCTAGGATCTCCTCACTAATGCTACACCCTATCTTATTCCTACTATCGGTTCTGGTTGAAATACAATCAAGTAGTTGATCCCAATATGAAAGCAATTGAGCTTATAATCCAGAAGGTTTTTTTTTTTCTTTATACCTTGGCCAATACATTATTCTCTTGCTTTTGCCTTTCCATTGCTATTTCTGGTATTGTTGTTTCCAATATTAACTCTAGCAACAAAGTTACAAACATCATTTTTATAGTTGGAAATGGTATCCTACTCTGAATCACCACTTCCTTCCTCTAAATTTTCTTCCTCATCACCATTAATATCTTGAGTGCCCTGCTTCATAACATCATCATCATCAAATAAAGATCTAGAAGATGGAGTTAATACACATTGTCTAGTCACCACAACATTGTTGAAAATTTTATTAAATTTACTATAAAGTGATGGTCTGATGTCAACATGTCTAAACTTTCTTAACCTTTTGATTTCCTATATAAGAGAAATAGAAAAAAATAAATGCATAAACCATATGGAAAATGCTAAATAGCTTAAGAATCATGACAAGATAGACAAGTTCAAATAAATAGTTTTCAATAACTAACCTGAGTTTTTTTTTTTTCTTTCACCACTCATCACTAGAATCAATAGTTCTTAGTTCACTATTCCATCCTATATCAGTTTTGGAAATCATTTTTTCCAAATACTCTAGTCCTTCTTTGCACCATCCTACTTATTTTTAAGTTGGGTCTTACTAAAAACATGTTTGGTTTTCTCTTTGGTTTTCTATTTGAAAACACCCATCATAAATTTTCATTCGACCTTATTGAAATGAGTGTTTGGCCTCATTACTTCATCAATGGCAATGATAAAAATATCACAAAATGTATGCAATATGTTTTTAGTCCAAGATGTTTTATCTGAGCTTTCAGCACCTTTTATTGATTTGCTTTCTAGCCTTGTTCATTAGCTACAAGATGACACATGTGCATTTAACTTGTGTAACAGCTATTAAAGGTGTGATGTGCTTAAGACCTGTAATAAGATTGATATTAAATAGTAAAAACTAATACAACATTTTTTTGTTATAATGGTACCATTTATACCACTAATTAGTTTAAGAACATAAAATTATAACCATGCATTCCTTACGTTTCAACTTGTTGTCGCTGTAGTTTGATTATCTATGGTTGCTATATTTACAACCTTAAAAACATTTATGCATTTGATTACCATAATCAAAATGGATTTTACCTAAAACAAAGTTGTGATGGATTAACAACCCTAATGGCTAGCATAATGAACTATGAAAAGACACAACAAGCCATGGCACTTTGTAGACTAATATTCAATAATAATGCTTGATTTTATGTTTTCCATGTGCGTGTATTGGATTGTATCAATCATTGTTTAAATGCATATAGAATTTTTAAATTTCTACAAAAATTCAATGCCTTTATAAATTGATTATACAATTTTGCAATGTAATAAAAAGAATATAATTACTCTATAGAGTATTTATTTTCCATATTTTTTACATGAATAGAAATAAAGTAGCATGATACTGCTGCCTTTAATAAAATTGTATTATGACTACCAAATAATATTTATTATGGTTCATTTATTAACACTTTTGGTTGTTAATTAATTAACCAAAGCAATGTTGTTGAAGTAATCATTTCAAAAAATTTAAAAAAATTTAAGCATGATTTTAAATAGTAAGATCCATGGAAAATTTAAACAAAATTGTTATTTTTCATTCTCAAGATAGTTAGAAAAGCTCATCCAACCATAATTACAAAAATATAACTCAAATAATGCAATGTGAATGAAATGTATAAACCTGAGATGCAACTGTAATATAAAAGCACAGAAGCACACATGGAAGAAATCCCACTTTCTAATTAATTTGCAAGTGCTCTACAATATGCAAAACAATCTTTACCATCTCCTTCAATTTACAAAACATTACAATTGTTTACAACCATATTACAAAACAAGTAGTCCTAGATCTATATTAGCTAATAATAAAACAAAAAAAACTACAAAAGCTAGGCATTCTAGTGTTGATTAGAGTCTATGCCTATGAAATGAACATTGATTGTTTATAGAATAACAAAAAAGGAAAATAGATCTTCAGGGAGAGTGGTGGTTTATGCTAGGTTAGAGACCATGGTAAAGAAAAAAAATAATCTAAGGAAAGATGAGTTGTAGTGTTTCGTGTTATCTGGGAATGATAGTTTTGTCCTATATTTTCAACAGTATTAATCAATCGTGTTTTCATTGCTTGGTTAGAGCTCGTTTAGCTCATCATTTGCGGCAACATTTTTATTTAACAATTGCAACATATTGTTTGGTTACAAAACGAGCCCCAATTTTCATGCATGGGCCCCACCATTATTTGTGTTCAAAACTCAGTCTTGTTGAAGCAGAAACTACATGCTTTTCGCAATGCTACATTTCCTCCAACTTGCAACTGTGTTTAGAAGCACAATATAAAATTATTCTCCTCTTCTTTCCTTGACCAGCGCTTCGGATATGGGCGAATCTTCTGTCCAGATGAGAAAACCATAAGGGCTGTTGAAGAGCATTGGAGATTGTGGTTGTGGTTTATGGTTGTTTAGGTCTAGGTTCTTTCTATTGGACTGGTGTGCGTTGGGTCGATAGGGGATGCTGAGCTGACCATTGGTGAGGGGAATCTAATGGGTTGATGTTTTATTGAGATACAAATAGGTTTTAAGTGACCAGGTGAGATGGATTTTCAGGTCTGTGCGAGGGATACATAGGGCTGGTTATGTGGTGGTTTGATGGTTGGGTCGGTTCATTACAGGCGTGTTAGTAGTGGAAGATGTGAGAGGCTATTGGGTTTGTGAGGGAGATGGCTGATTGGTGAAGGTATATAGGTGAAGGCTAGTCTTGGTGAGGGGATTGGTGACATGACTAAAAGATTGATGTCTTCTCCCAAGTGCAGGAGTGTCGAAGTAATAAATAACCAGGCAAGACCGGGGTCGAACCACAGAGAGGTTAATTGTACAAATTATAAATAACAACAATAATAATAGTAATAATAATAATAATAATAAAGAAAAAGAAGGAGAAGAAGAAGAAGAGAACTTTGAGATGGAATATTAATGTAAGGATTAAACAATGATAATAACAAATGTCAAGGTTAGAGGTTCCACTAATGGTATGTCAAACAAGTATAGTATAAACTCTTATTATTCAATTAGAAACCACACATAAAGGAGGTTCCAATCAGATTATAAATTGTTAACATGATTACATTAGTCATCTTATTCAATTAATGCTAATACTTGTAAATCTCATCAAGCATTCATGATTATAACTTATGTTAACAACAAATCAAGTTCCTTTCATAGCTCAGGTGTCGGTTATACCATACATTATGGGCTATGAAAGTGCCAAGCATTTGTTGTACCAAATGTTACAACATTTTGTTGTCCCAAAAGTTCCTTTCATAGTTCAG
>NW_011500139.1:298020-320912 GCF_000495115.2 Populus euphratica
ATTTTTATTATCATCATTCATTTTTTTTTTTGCTCTTTTATTTTTTTATTTTTAAATTATATATTATCCATTTCCCTTAGTTGTTACCTTTAACAAAAAAAAACATAAATAATGTAATTATCCATTGTGCAAGCCACAATCATATGTTAATGTGTGTGTGTGTAAATTAAGGTTTAAGAATACATGTTAAATGAGTATATGAGCAGAATTAAGTGATAGTAATGCGAGAGTTTGTAAACCTGAATATTTCAAGAAGTATTATGATAGACCTTATTAATAATGGTTACTAAAATGCTTCTCAAGTGTCATGAAAAGATTTCCTTTACTCTGCCATCATAGTAATAATAATTTTGCACATGCTTTATGAAATAGAAAACATATTTAGTTTTTTTTTTTAGCTACTACCTTCCCCCCCAACCAAAACGAGACATTGTCCTCAATGTTTTAAGGTAGAAAGATAGAGTATAGAAGATATCACCTGAAATAACGAAAACTGACAAACTTGAAACACACTGAAACAAATATAAGAAACAACAAAATACAATAATAAAACCAAAAGACAAAAAGATTCATAAATGAAGGCTCAAATCTAATTTAAGCTTTTTACGGCTTTCCTTAGATGACCAATTTATGCGACTCATGGAGGGATTAGTCACAGGAATGAAAGATTGTTGTTGGTCAATCAATTGTTCAGCAGTAGCAGTAGAGATTATGATTTGTCGTGCAAAAGATTTTAGAAATTCCTATTCCACAGCATGATCAAGAAAAGACAATAAATTATCATAATAACCATTAACATTTAACAAACCTATGGGTTTATGGTGAATGTGCAGTTGGGTCTAAGAGGAAATATGAAAGATTTCTTCCAATGTGCCTAGACCACCTGGTAAAGCAATGAAGACATCAACATGGTTAAACATTGCATTCATTCGAGTCGACATTGTGGAGACCTGAAGTTCCTCTTCAATTGTTTTTCCAATGATGTCCCCTTATGCTAAAGCTTTGGGGACGACCCCCAAAACTTCACTACCTCCTAAAAATACAACTATTAACACACTTCCCATTAACCCAAGACTGCCTCCCCCATACACTAAATGAATCTTTCTTTCAGCTAGCACTTGACTAAGATGATTTGCTGATTCTAAAAACTTCTTTTCTTTCCCAGGATTAGATCCATTGAAAACACAAATATTTCTTATATGATGACTTGAGAAACTTGCCATTTCTACACACTTCTGTATTTGTTGAATGTATGAGTTGAGTAAAAATGAAAGGAAGGAAAAAATGATTTTATAGATGAGAAATTAGAAAGGCAATCATACCACCTATATGTAGGCCAGCTGGAGTCTCACACACACTCTCTCTTTTTTTTTTATTTATTTATTTACTTTTGAAAAAGCATGTGTATGTCCAGGTAGTTGTGACTGTGGCTCATATCTTCCCTTGGTTTTATGTCCAAGAACGACTTAAACGCTCTCTATGGGTTGGGGATAGGCTTCCCATCCAGGTTTCTTAAAAACTGGCAAACAGGGTCTTTTTTAGTCAGATTCCTAAGACTAAGTCGATCATATTCTTTATGAAATAGTGGGCATAAATCATGAATTGCACGATGCACATCTCCACTAGGATGCGTCTCAAGAGTCAATAGAAGATTATCTAAAGACTCCTTACTCAGGCCATCCTTAATGAATTGTATTTTATCTTCACGGTTTATAGATAACATTTCTAAAGAATGACATTGTGCATTACAAGTCCATCTAGCACATCGATGACAGACTTTCAGTCGTTTTGCACGACGTTTCTTTGCAAAAGTGCTTTTACCTATTCTAGGCATGTGTGAAATGAAGGAGTTAGAGGACTCACCTGATAATCGAACCTTTGCTTCAATCAACCAGCGAATATCTTCAGGAATTCCATGATTCATTAACAATCTCAATCTTGCACATCTAGCACGGTAAATTTTTGTAATCGCATTCTGAGGCAGAGCGGGAAAATACTTTTTCAATTTTTCAAGATTAGTGTCCATTTTCAAATGAGAATTAGAAGAGAGATTCAAAGAATTGCACAAATATATACACAAATATCAGTTATTGTGGGAAACTGAAAGAACCGACTTAAGTCACGGAGTACCGTTGTCCGCCATTTGACCGGGGTGAGAGAAACTAGCAAAAATCACTCAAAAAGAAACATAAAAAAAGAAAATGTGAGAAAAACAAAATAATCAACCTTTATCTACAAGATCATTCAAACCAGCTGATTCATTTTCACTAGGAAAATTATCAAAGTAAGCTTTCAAACGATGTCCATTTTCCTTAAAATCATTGTCATTCATTGAATTCTCAATATCACAGGCCCCATAAGGATTGGTCCATCTTAATCTTAGCTCTTTAGGGAATGCATAGAGTTGAGAATCATAAAACAAAACTTTTTGACCAGTGTCAATTTTTTGACAATTTTCACAAGTTTTGCAGAATGCATGTGTGTCCTTGAACATGGTGGGCCAATAAAATCCATTTTGAAAGATTTTTGCAATTGTCTTTTTTGACGAGAAATAACTTCCACATGCTTCAGAATGACAAAGTTTAATGACACTACTTACCTCATTGTCGGGAATGAATCTTTGAAATATTTGATCAGGACAATATTTGAATAAGTTAGGGTCATCACAATAAAAGCTCTTCACTTCGTTCAAAAACTTTTCTTTGTCTTGGGTACTCCAATCAGCTAGCAAATCTCCTAAAGCAAGAAAATTAATATTTTTATCATACCAAGGCATTGAACTAAGAGAAAGTAAGGATTTGTTAGGAAAGTAATCATCGATTGGTGTGATGTCAGATGTCGAATCTGTTGTCACTGTTGACAAAAGATTCGCATCAACATTTTCGGTGCTTGTTTCATTCGTGATTTCTTCCTCAGAATAAACCATTTGCAAATCTTCAGTTTCATCCAATTCATTTTTACTTAAAGTAGATTCAAGTTGATCATAAACTAATTCATCAATATGATCTACTTCTTGTAAATCATTATCATCTCCAGGTTGCTTGCAAATGTTGAAAATATTCATCTCCAATGTCATGTTTCCAAATGATAGCTTCATCAGTCCATTCCTACAATTAATCAATGCGTTAGAGGTTGCAAGAAACGGACGTCCTAAAATAACAGGAAATGAATTACATGCTTCAACAGGTTCTGTGTCCAAGACAATAAAATCCACAGGATAAATGAATTTATCGACTTGTACTAACACATCTTCAATTATTCCTCTAGGCACTTTTACAGATCTATCGGCAAGTAAAAGAGATATAGAAGTTGGTTTTAACTCACCTAGATTGAGACTCTGAAAAACTGAATATGGAAGTAAATTCACACTAGCACCAAGATCAAGTAAGGCTCTTTCAATTTTATGCTCTCCAATAAAGCAAGAAATTGTAGGACAACCAGGGTCTTTATATTTCAAAGCATTATTATTCTGAAGAATAGCACTTACTTGTTCGGCTAGAAAGGCTTTCTTTTTCACATTCAGTTTCCTCTTCACAGTGCATAGATCTTTCAAAAATTTAGCATAGGAAGGAACCTGTTTAATAGCATCCAGCAAAGGTATATTGATCCTTACCTGTTTGAAAATTTCATAAATTTCAGAATTGTGATTGACTTTCCTTTGTTTGGTCATGGCTTGAGGAAATGGAAGTGCTGGCGGTGAATCAGTCGTTTCTTTGCAATTTTCAGATTCAACCCCTTCCTTACCCTCAAAGATTGACTCATCATCTTTCTCATAAGGTTCAAGAGAGGGTTTTTCAATAACCTTACCACTGCGCAGAGTAGTGACTGATTTGACTTGATCCATGTGTTGGCTTCCGGAACTACTTGCATTTGCATTGTATTGCCCTTTGGGATTTTGTTGTGTTTGAGATGGAAACTTACCTTTCTCTTGGAAACTGAGAGCAGATGTTAATTTTGCAAGAGTATCTTTAAAATCTGTCATGTTTTGAGCAAGTTGAGTATTGATTGTCTCTTGCTTTTCAATGAATGCATGCAATGTTTCCTCAAGATTTCTTCTAGGAGGTGGAGCATAAGGAGGTGCATATCCATGAGAATTTTGGAAATTATGGTGTGCTTGAAACGGTGGTTGTGAAGTTTGTGCATTGTCACTCTTCCAACTGAAATTTGGGTGATTCCTCCAACCAGGGTTGTATGTTTGGGAGTATGGGTTGTGGTTGGCCCTTTGAAAACTGTTTAAAGCATGGGCTTGTTCATGGAGACATTCTTTAAAAGAAGGCAAGGTTGGACAATCGTTGGTTGAGTGTTCATTTGTTTCACAGATTTGACACACAATGTTTTCAACAGATTTTAATTGACCACTCTTTTTCAATTCTAGTGCCTCGACTTTTCTAGCTAAAGATGCAAACTTGGCTTGAAGGTCATGATCTTCCCTAAGGTTGTACATACCTCCACTAGATGTATGAGGTTGAGTTTTACTCGGTGCCTCACAAGTACCCGCGGTGTCCCAATTTTGAGCATTTTCAGCTAACAAGTCTAAGTACTCCATTGCTTCATCAGGGTCTTTATCTTCAAAAGTTCCATTGCACATCAATTCAACCATTTGCCTATCTTTAGGTGTTAACCCTTCATAGAAATGTGAAACCAATCTCCATGTTTCAAAACCATGATGAGGGCAAGTACTAAGCAAGTCTCGATACCTATCCCAACATTGGTAAAATGTTTCTCCTGGTTTTTGAGTGAAAGTGGTGATTTGTCTCTTGAAAGAGTTTGTTCTATGAGATGGAAAAAACTTCTTTAAAAACTGTTGTTGCATTTCATCCCAAGCACGAATGGATCCTGGTCTTAAATTTTGTAGCCATGTTTTAGCTTTATCTTTTAATGAAAAAGGAAAAAGCTTTAATCTAATGGTGTTCATGCTACAATTTAAATTATTATATGTGTTGCAGACCTCCTCAAATTCCCTTAAATGCAAGTATGGATTTTCCAATTCCAAACCATGAAAAGAAGGTAAAAGTTGAATAATACCTGGTTTAAAATTAAAATGAGATGCATCAGGAGGAAAAACTATGCATGATGGTGCACTTGTTCTTGTGGGATTCATGTGGTCTCTAAGTGTTCTAGCACGGTTATTCTCATTATTCTCATTATGAAGTGATTGATTATCTTCTTCGGCCATATTTTCTGAAAATGATGAGGATACCCTACAAAGTCTACCACTTGATGTACGTGACCACACTCTCATGCACGTGTAGGAATAAAATAAAAAGAAGAACAAGAAAGCAAAAGAAGGAGGAAGAAAACAAAATAAAAAGAAACAAAAGAAAAGAAACAAAGTTATATACAAGAAAAGTGAAAAGAGAAAATAAAATAAATACTATAATTTATACAAGAACTTACCTCCCCGGCAACGGCGCCAAAAACTTGACACGACTAAAAGATTGATGTCTTCTCCCAAGTGCAGGAGTGTCGAAGTAATAAATAACCCGGCAAGACCGGGGTCGAACCACAGGGAGGTTAATTGTACAAATTATAAACAACAATTATAAAACAACAATAACAACAACAACAATAGTAATAATAATAATAATAATAATAATAATAATAATAGTAGTAGTAGTAGTAGTAGTAGTAGTAATAATAATAATAATAAAGAAAGAGAAGAAGAAGAAGATGATGAGAACTTTGAGATGGAATATTAATGTAACGATTAAACAATGATAATAACAAATGTCAAGGTTAGAGGTTCCACTAATGGTATATCAAACAAGTATAGTATAAACTCTTATTATTGAATTGGAAACCACACACAAAGGAGGTTCCAATCAGATTATATATTGTTAACATGATTACATTAGTCATCTTATTCAATTAATGCTAATACTTGTAAATCTCGTCAAGCATTCATGATTATAACTTATGTTAACAACAAATCAAGTTCCTTTCATAGCTCAGGTGTCGGTTATACCATACATTATGGGCTATGAAAGTGCCAAGCATTTGTTGTACCAAGTGTTATACAACATAAATCAAGATTAGTCATTTAACAAGCAAAGTATTAAAGAGTGAACAAGATAGCAAATATAAAACATGTTAGTATCAAACATTAAAGTCCATATTAAGTTTACATTATACTTATTCTTACACCATTAGTGTAACCTTTTCACCTTGACATAATTAACTTAGCTAGACATAATGAAAGAAAGCAAAATAGATAAACAAAATAAGAACATAAAAGTTAACTAAGTAAAGGAAAGGAAATGAAAGGCATAAACTTAATATTAATGAAAACAAAGCATAAAAAATACAAAGAGAGAAAGGAAGAGCATGATCTTGATCTGGAAATCAAGATGCCTAAATGCATGGCAAATGCCTCCTTTTATAGGCCAAAAATGGGAACTATTGATTTGATGACTAATTGATAAGTGGGTGACCAACTTTTGACTTGGTGACAATCCTTATCTTCTCTTGTCTGCCCAAAACGTCATTGATAACGTCAAAATTGGAGCCAGTTGTAAACATGAAAGTTGTAGGCAATTGTCTCAGCTTTCTTGTGTAAAAATTTCAGCTCATTTGGACTTCTAGAACTCCAGATATGGCCAAAATACCGAATAGTGCTCGGGCTGGAAGACAGATTCGGGCTTCTTTGTTGTTGCTACAATTTGGACTTGATAATGGCCTTTTTAGATCTTGGGCTCCATATGAAAGTTGTAGGCCTATGTCTTACCTTTCCATCCATATAAATTGGACCTAAATCTGAGATCTGTAGCTCCAGATATGACCCAATTACCGAACAGTGTTCCGGTTTGGATTGCACCGACATCTCTTTTCTAAGTTTGGCCATCTCTTTATCCTTGCAATTTAAGTTCTTCAAGTCATCAATCAATCCTTTCATTTATGTGATAGGCCTGCATTAAAAATAGACATTTACCATAAATTATAGGTATCTTATATTATTAGATACATTATTATAAAACATATTTTAGTTAAGGAGTTATTGATACTTCAAGTGCAAAATGATGATATAAAACCATGATAAAAATGCACTTTTAAGTACTAATCACACCCCCCAACCAGCTTATTACTAGTCCCTAGTAATCAAAGCGTTAAAATAGAAAACAAATTTGCAAATTTCACAAAGCAAGGTATTCATCATTTAACTTCCATTAGTCTATCCAGATAAACAAACTCTCATTAAATTTATATATCTGCTCAATACCTCTTAACAAGATATTAATAAACCTTTCTTTTGTGCTCAATGTATCAACACATAATTATGGGGCTTTTCTTGGAAGAAAACAAAATTTTTGTTCTAATGTTTAAGGTTAACTTCCTTGGGTTGGGATTACTATTTTTGTCTTTTTTTTTTTTTTTAACTCTATATACATATACTTTAAAAACATCATGCATCTTTAACCCATGTAATGAGCTTTCAGCTAATGACTCCCAGACCAGTTGGTCTTAGGGCATTAGGTGTTAAGACACCCCTACGAGCTTAGTAACTCGGGTCGCAGATACTGATATGTAGATAGTGCAATGTTTGATTCCCTTAAGCTTTTCTCCTCAACCCATGTAACAAGCGTTGGGCCAATAGCTCCCAAGTCAGTTGACTTTAGGGTATTAGGTGTTAAAACACCCCTTCGGGCTTAATTGCTTAGGTTAGGGAGGCTACGAAACCAAACTTATCTACATTTTTATTATCATCATTTTTTTTTCTTTTTTTCTTTTTTTTTTTTTTTTTTTTTTTTTTTTTTTTTTTTTTTTTTTTTTTTTTTTTTTTTTTCTTTTTAATTATATACAATCCCTTTCCCTTAGTTGTTACCTTTAACAAAAGAACATAAATAATGTAATAATCCAATATGCAACCCACAATCATATGTTAAAGTGTGTGTGTGTAAATTAAGGTTTAAAAATACATGTTAAATAAGTATATGAGCAGAATTAAGTGGTAACAATACGAGAGTTTGTAAACCTGAATATTTCAGGAAGTATTATAATAGACCTTGTTAAGAATGGTTACTAAGATGCGTCTCAAGAGTCACTTTAACAAAAGAACTCCTTTACTCTGCCATCCTAGTAACAACAATTATGCACATGCTTTATGAAATGAAAAACAATTTTTTTTTTATCAACTACTACCCTCTCCCCCCAACCAAAACGAGACATTGTCCTCAATGTTCTAAGGTAGAAAGATAGAGTATAGAAGATATCACCTGAAATAACGAACACTGACAAACCTGAAACACACTGAAACAAATATAAGAAACAACAAAACACAATAATAAAACCAAGCATGTGTATGTACAGGTAGTTGTGATTGTGGCTCACATCTTCCCTTGGTTTTACGTCCAAGAACGGCTTAAACGCCCTCTATGGGTCGGGGATAGGCTTCCCATCCAGTTTTCTTAAAAACTGGCAAACAGGGTCTTTTTTAGTCAGATTCCCAAGACTAAGTCTATCATGTTCTTTATGAAATAGTGGCCATAAATCATGAATTGCACGATGCACATCTCCACTAGGATGCGTCTCAAGAGTCAATAGAAGATTATCTAAAGACTCCTTACTCAGGCCATCCTTAATGAATTGTATTTTATCTTCACGGTTTATAGATACCATTCCTAAAGAACGACATTGTGTATTACAAGTCCATCTAGCACATCGATGACAGACATCCAGTCGTTTTGCACGACGCTTCTTTGCAAAAGTGCTTTTACCTGTTCCAGGCATGTGTGAAATGAAGTTAGAGGACTCACCTGATAATCGGACCTTTGCTTCAATCAACCAGTGAATATCTTCAGGAATTCCATGATTCATTAATAATCTCAATCTTGCACATCTAGCACGGTAAATTTTTGTAATCGCATTCTGAGGCAGAGCGGGAAAATACTTTTTCAATTTTTCAAGATTAGTGTCCATTTTCAAATGAGAATTGGAAGAGAGATTCAAAGAATTGCACAAATATATACACAGATATCAGTTATTGTGGGAAACTGAAAGAACCGACTTAAGTCACGGAGTACTGTTATCCACCATTTGACCGGGGTGAGAGAAACTAGCAAAAATCACTCAAAAAGAAATACAAAAATAATATGAGAAAAAAAATAATCAATCTTTATATATAGGATCACCCAATTCAATAGAGTCATGTTCTATTGAAAAATTGTCAAACTAAACTTTCAGACGATGTCCATTTAACTTGAAAACATTGACATTCTTTGGATTCTCGATGTCGTAGGCCCTATATGGATACACATGTTTCACAATAAAAGGACCGATCCATCTTGATCTTAATTTTCGAGGAAATAAATGCAGTTGAGAATTATAAAGCAAGACTTTTTGACCAACATTGAATGTTTTTCTCAGTATTTTCTTGCCATGAAACTCTTTAATTCTTGCTTTATGAATTCTTGAATTTTCATATGCATCATTTCTTATTTCCTCAAGCTTATTTATTTGTAATTTCCTCAAGATGGATTTGGGCTTCTTTGTTGTTGCTCCAATTTGGACTTGAAAATAGACTTTTTAGATCTTGAACTCCATATGAAAGTTGTAGGCCTATGTCTTACCTTTCCATCCATATAAATTGGACCTAAATCTGAGATCTAGAACTCTAGATATGACCCAATTACCGAACAGTGTTCCGATATGGATTACACCGGCATCTCTTTTCTAAGTTTGGCCATCTCTTTGTCCTTTCAATTTCGGTTCTTAAATTCATAAATTTATCATTTCATTTATGTGATAGGCCTGCATTTAAAATAAACATTTATCACAAATTAAAGGTATCTTATATTATTAGATACGTTATTATAAAACATGTTTTAGTTAAGGAGTTATTGATAGTTCAAGTGCAAAATGATCAGATAAAACCTTGATAAAAATACACTTTTAAATACTAATCACGCCCCCCAACCAGCTTATTACTATTCTCTAGTAATCAAAGCGTTAAAATAGAAAAACAATTTGCAAATTCTAGAAACAAGGTATTCATCATTCAACTTCCATTAATCTATCCAGATAAATAAACTCTCGTTAAATTTATATATCTACTCAATACCTCTTAACAAGATATTAATAAACCTTTCTTTTGTGCTCAATTTATCAACACATAATTATGGGGCTTTTCTTGGAAGAAAACAAAATTTTTTTTCTAATGTTTAAGGTTAACTGCCTTGGGTTGCGATTATTATTTTTTTTCTTCTTTTTTTTTTTTTTATTTTTTTTTAAATATATATACATATAACTTAAAACAGCATGCATCTTTAACCCATGTAACGAGCTTTCAGCTAATGACTCCTAGACTAGTTGGTCTTAGGGCATTAGGTGTTGAGACACCCCTACGAGCTTAGTAACTCGGGTCTCAGATATTGAGATGTAGATAGTGCAATGTTTGATTCCCTTAAGCTTTTCTCCTCAACCCATGTAGCAAGCGTTGGGCCAATAGCTCCCAAGTCAGTTAACTTCAGGGTATTAGGTGTTAAAGCACCCCTTCAGGCTTAATTGCTTATGTTAAGGAGGCTAGGAAACCAAACTTATCTACATTTTTATTATCATCATTTTTTTTCTTTTTTCTTTTTTTTTTGTCTTTTTTGTTTTTTTTAATTATATACTATCCCTTCCCCCTTAGTTGTTACCTTTAACAAAAGAACATAAATAATGTAATAATCCAATATGCAACTCACAATCATATGTTAAAGTGTGTGTGTGTAAATTAAGGTTTAAAAATACATGTTAAATAAGTATATGAGTAGAATTAAGTGATATGAATGCGAGAGTTTGTAAATCTGAATATTTCAAGAAGTATTATGATAGACTTTATTAAGAATGGTTACTATGATGCGTCTCAAGAGTCATAAAAAGATCTCCTTTACTCTGCCATCATAGTAACAATAATTTTGCACATGCTTTATGAAATAGAAAACATATTTAGTTTTTTTTTTTTAGCTACTACCCTCCCCCCTAACCAAAACAAGACATTGTCCTCAATGTTCTAAGGTAGAAAGATAGAGTATAGAAGATATCACCTGAAATAACGAACACTGACAAACCTGAAACACACTGAAACAAATATAAGAAACAACAAAACACAACAATATAACCAAAAGACACAAAGATTCACAAATGAAGGCTCAAATCTAATTTAAGCTTTTTACGGCTTTCCTTAGATGACCAATTTATACGACTCATGGAGGGATCAATCACAGGAATGAAAGATTGTAGTTGGTTAATCAATTGTTCAACAGTAGCAATAGAGATTATGATTTGTCGTGCAGAAGATGTTAGAAATTCCTGTTCCACAGCATGATCAAGAAAAGACAACAAATTATCATAATGACCATTAACATTTAACAAACCTATGGGTTTATGGTGAATGTGCAGTTGGGCTCAAGAGGAAATATGAAAGATCTCTTCCAATGTGCCTAGACCACCTGGTAAAGCAATGAAGGCATCAACATGGTTAAACATTGCATTCATTCGAGCTGACATTGTGGAGACCTGAAGTTCCTCTCCAATTGTTTTTCCAATGATGTCCCCTTATGCTAAAGCTTCGGGGACAACCCCCAAAACTTGACTACCTCCTAAAAATGCAGCTATTGACACACCTCCCATTAATCCCAGACTGCCTCCCCATACACTAAATGAATCTTTCTCTTAGTTAGCACCTGACCAAGATGATTTGCTGATTCTAAAAACTCCTTTTCTTTCCCAGGACTAGATCCACCGAAAACACAAATACTTTTTATTTGATGACTTGAGAAACTTGCCATTTCTACACACTTTTGTATTTGTTGAATGTATAGGTTGAGTAGAAATGAAAGGAAGGAAGAGAGGATTTTATAGATGAGAAATTAGAAAGGCAATCATACCACCTCTATGTAGGCCAGCTAGAGTCTCACACACACACACTCTCTCTCTCTCTTTATTTATTTATTTATTTACTTTTAAAAAAGTATGTGTATGTACATGTAGTTGTGATTGTGGCTCACATCTTCCCGTGGTTTTACGTCCAAGAACAGTTTAAACGCCCTCTATGGGTCGGGGATAGGCTTCCCATCCAGTTTTCTTAAAAACTGGCAAACAGAGTCTTTTTTAGTCAGATTCCCAAGACTAAGGCGATCATGTTCTTTATGAAATAGTGGCCATAAATCATGAATTACACGATGCACATCTCCACTAGGATGCGTCTCTAGAGTCAATAGAAGATTATCTAAAGACTCCTTACTTAGGCCATCCTTAATGAATTGTATTTTATCTTCACGGTTTATAGATACCATTCCTAAAGAACGACATTATGCATTACAAGTCCATCTAGCACATCAATGACAGACTTTTAGTCGTTTTGCACGACGTTTCTTTGCAAAAGTGCTTTTACCCGTTCCAGGCATGTGTGAAATGAAGGAATTAAAAGACTCACCTAATAATCGGACCTTTGCTTCAATCAACCAGCGAATATCTTTAGGAATTCCATGATTCATTAACAACCTCAATCTTGCACATCTAGCACGGTAAATTTTTGTAATTGCATTCTGAGGCAGAGCGGGAAAATACCTTTTCAGTTTTTCAAGATTAGTGTCCATTTTCAAATGAGAATTGGAAGAGAGATTCAAAGAATTGCACAAATAAATACATAGATATCAGTTATTATGGGAAACTTAAAAAACCGACTTAAGTCACGGAGTACCGTTGTCCGTCATTTGACCGGGGTGAGAGAAACTAGCAAAAATCACTAAAAAAGAAACATAAAAAAAATCAATATTTATATACAGATCACCCAATTCAATAGAGTCATGTTCAACTGAAAAATTGTCAAAGTAAACTTTCAGACGATGTCCATTTACCTTGAAAACATTGCCATTCTTTGGATTCTCGATGTCGTAGGCCCCATATGGATACACATGTTTTATAATAAAAGGACCACTCCATCTTGATCTTAATTTTCCAAGAAATAAATGCAGTCGAGAATTATAAAGCAAGACTTTTTTATCAACATTGAATGTTTTTCTCAGTATTTTCTTGCCATGAAACTCTTTAATTCTTGCTTTATGAATTGTTGAATTTTCATATGCATCATTTCTTATTTCCTCAATCTCATTTATTTGTAATTTTCACAGTTGACTAGCATTATCCAGATTTGAATTGAAAGCTTTAATAGCGCAATAAGCTTTATGTTCACGTTCCACAAGCAAGTGATAAGGTTTTCATAGACTAGTCTATAAGGTGACATACCTCATGATGTTTTATAAGCAGTTCAATAAGCCCCAAGTGTATTATTAAGTCTTACACGGCTGAAAAGATTGATGTCTTCTCCCAAGTGCAAGAGTGTCGAAGTAATAAATAACCCAGCAAGACCGGGGTCGAACCATAGGGAGGTTAATTGTACAAATTATAAACGACAATAGTATAATAACAACAATAATAATAACAACAACAATAATAATAGTAATAACAATAATAACAACAATGACAATAACAATAATAACTATAATAATAATAATAATAATAATAATAATAATTATAATTATAATTATAATAATAATAGTAGTAGTAGTAGTAGTAGTAGTAGTAGTAGTAGTAATAATAAAGAAAGAGAAGAAGAAGAAGATGATGAGAACTTGGAGATGGAAAATTAATGTAAAGATTAAACAATAATAATAACAAATGTCAAGGTTAGAGGTTCCACTAATGGTATGTCAAACAAGTAAAGTATAAACTCTTATTATTCAATTGGAAACCACACACAAAGGAGGTTCCAATCAGATTATAGATTGTTAACATGATTACATTAGTCATTTTATTCGATTAATGCTAGTTCTTGTAAATCTCGTCAAGCATTCATGATTATAACTTATGTTAACAACAAATCAAGTTCCTTTCATAGTTCAGGTGTCGGTTATACCATCCAGTATGAACTATGAAAGTGCCAAGCATTTGTTGTACCAAGTGTTATACAACACAAATCAAGATTAGTCATTTAACAAGCAAAGTATTAAAGAGTGAACAAGATAAAAAATACAAAACATGTGAGTATCAAACATTAAAGTCCATATTAAGTTTACACTATACTTATTCTTACACCATTAGTGTAACCTTTTCACCTTGACATAATAAACTTAGCTAGACATAATGAGAGAAAGAAAAATAAATAAACAAAATAAGAACATAAATAAGGTAAAAGCTAACTAAGTAAAGGAAAGGAAATGAAAGACATAAACTTGATATTAATGAAAGCAAAGCATAAACATTACAAAAAATACAAAAAGAGAAAGCAAAAGCATGATCTTGATCTGAAAACCAAGATGCCTAAATGCATGGCAAATGCCTCCTTTTATAGGCCAAAATTAGGAACTATTGATTTGATGACTAATTGATGAGTGGGTGGCCAACTCTTGACTTCGTGACAATCCATATCTTCTCTTGTCTGCCCAAAACGTCATTGATAACGTCAAAATTGGAGCCACTTGAAAACATGAAAGTTGTAGGCAATTGTCTCAGCTTTCTTGTGTAAAACATTCAGCTCATTTGAACTTCTAGAACTCCAGATATGGCCAAAATATTGAATAGTGCTCGGGATGGAGGACAACTTCGGGCTTCTTTGTTGTTGCAATAATTTGGACTTGAAAATGGTCTTTTTAGATCTTGAGCTCCACATGAAAGTTGTAGGCCTATGTCTTACCTTTCCATCCATATAAAGTAGACCCAAATCTGAGATCTATAGCTCTAGATATGACCCAATTACCGAACAATATTCCGGTTTGGATTGCACCGACATGTCTTTTCTAATTTTTCTCATCTTTTTGCCCTTCCAATTTAAGTTCTTAAAGTCATCAATCAATCATTTCATTTATGTGATAGGCCTGCATTTAAAATAAACATTTACCACAAATTATAGGTATCTTATATTATTAGATACATTATTATAAAACATATTTTAGTTAAGGAGTTATCGATACTTCAAGTGCAAAATGATGATATAAAACCATGATAAAAATGCACTTTTAAGTACTAATCACACCCCCCAACCAGCTTATTAGTAGTCCCTAGTAATCAAAGTGTTAAAATAGTAAAACAATTTGCAAATTCCACAAAGCAAGACATTCACACTAGCACCGAGATTAAGTAAGGCTCTTTCAATTTTATGTTCTCCAATAAAACAAGAAATTGTAGGACAACAAGGGTCTTTATATTTCAAAGTATTATTATTCTAAAGAATAGTACTTACTTGTTCGGCTAGAAAGGCTTTCTTTTTCACATTCAGTTTCCTCTTCACAGTGCATAAATCTTTTAAAAATTTAGCATAGGAAGGAACCTGTTTAATAGCATCCAACAAAGGTATATTGATTCTTACCTGTTTGAAAGTTTCAAAAATTTCAGAGTTGTGATTGACTTTTCTTTATTTGGTCATGGCTTGAGGAAATGGAAGTGCTGGTGGAGAATCAGTCTTTTCTTTGCAATTTTCAGATTCAACCCCTTCCTTACCCTCAGAGATTGACTCATCATCTTTCTCATAAGGTTCAAGAGAGGGTTTTACAATAACCTTACCACTACGCAGAGTAATGACTGATTTGACTTAATCTATGCGTTGGCTTCCGCAACTACTTGCATTTGCATTGTATTGCCCCTTGGGATTTTGTTGTGGTTGAGATGCAAACTTACCTTTCTCTTGGAAACTTAGAGCAGATGTCAATTTTGCAAGAGTATCTTTAAAATTTGTCATGTTTTGAGCAAGTTGAGTATTGATTGTCTCTTGCTTTTCAATGCATGCATGCAATGTTTCCTTAAGATTTCTTTTAGGAAGTGGAGCATAAGGAGGTGCATATCCATGAGAATTTTGGAAATTATGGTGTGCTTGAAATGGTGGTTGTGAAGTTTGTGCATTGTTGTTCTCAGCCTTCCAACTAAAATTTGGGTGATTTCTCCAACCAAGGTTGTATGTTTGGGAGTATGGGTTGTGGTTGGCCCTTTGGAAACTATTTAAAGCATGAGCTTGTTCATGGAGACATTCCTTAAAAGAAGGCAAGGTTGGACAATCGTTGGTTGAGTGTTCATTTGTTTCACAGATTTGACACACAATGTTTTCAACAGATTTTAATTGACTACTCTTTTTCAATTCTAGTGCCTCGACTTTTCTAGCTAAAGATGCAAACTTAGCTTGGAGGTCATGATCTTCCCTATGGTTGTACATACCTCCACTAGATGTATGAGGTTGAGTTTTACTCGGTGCCTCATAAGTACCCGTGGTGTCCCAATTTTGAGCATTTTCAGCTAACAAGTCTAAGTACTACATTGCTTCATCAGGGTCTTTATCTTCAAAAGTTCCATTGTACATCAATTCAACCATTTGCCTATCTTTAGGTGTTAACCCTTCATAGAAATGTGAAACCAATCTCCATGTTTCAAAACCATGATGAGGGCAAGTACTAAGCAAGTCTCGATACCTATCCCAACATTGGTAAAATGTTTCTCCTGGTTTTTGAGTGAAAGTAGTGATTTATCTTTTGAAAGAGTTTGTTCTATGAGATGGGAAAAACTTTTTTAAAAACTGTTGTTGCATTTCATCCCAAGTATGAATGGATCCTGGTCTTAAATTTTATAGCCATGTTTTATCTTTATCTTTTAATGAAAAAGGAAAAAGCTTTAATCTGATGGTGTTCATGCTACAATTTGAATCATTATATGTGTTGTAGATCTCCTCAAATTCCCTTAAATGCAAGTATGGATTTTCTAATTCTAAGCCATGAAAAGAAGGTAAAAGTTGAATAATACCTGGTTTAAAATTAAAATGAGATGCATCGGGAGGAAAAACTATGCATGATGGTGCACTTATTCTTGTGGGATTCATGTGGTCTCTAAGTGTTCTAGCATGGTTATTCTCATTATGAAGTGATTGATTATCTTCTTCGGCCATATTTTCTGAAAATGATGAGGATACCCTACAAAGTCTACCACTTGATGTACGTGACCACATTCTTATGCACGTGTAGGAATAAAATAAAAGAAGAAGAAACAAGAGAAAAGAAACAAAGTTATATACAAGAAAAGTGAAAAGAGAAAATAAAATAACTATTATAATTTATACAAGAACTTACCTCTCCGGCAACGGCGCCAAAAACTTGACACGACTGAAAAGATTGATGTCTTCTTCCAAGTGCAGGAGTGTCGAAGTAATAAATAACTTGGGAAGACCGGGGTCGAACCACATGGAGGTTAATTGTACAAATTATAAACGACAATAGTACAACAACAACAACAACAATAATAACAGTAATAACAATAATAACAACAATGACAATAACAATAATAATAATAATAATAATAATAATAATAATAATAGTAGTAGTAGTAGTAGTAGTAATAATAGTAATAATAATAATAATAAAGAAAGAGAAGAAGAAGAAGAAGAAGAAGATGATGAGAACTTGGAGATGGAAAATTAATGTAAAGATTAAACAATAATAATAATAAATATCAAGGTTAGAGGTTCCACTAATGGTATGTCAAACAAGTATAGTATAAACTCTTATTATTCAATTGGAAATCACACACAAAGGAGGTTCCAATCAGATTATAGATTGTTAACATGATTACATTAGTCATCTTATTCAATTAATGCTAATACTTGTAAATCTCGTCAAGCATTTATGATTATAACTTATGTTAACAACAAATCAAGTTCCTTTCATAGCTCAGGTGTCGGTTATACCATACAGTATGAACTATGAAAGTGCCAAGCATTTGTTGTACTAAGTGTTATACAACATAAATCAAGATTAGTCATTTAACAAGCAAAGTATTAAAGAGTGAACAAGATAAAAAATACAAAACATGTTAGTATCAAACATTAAAGTCCATATTAAGTTTACACTATACTTATTCTTACACCATTAGTGTAACCTTTTCACCTTGACATAATAAACTTAGTTAGACATAATGAAAGAAAGAAAAATAAATAAACAAAATAAGAACATAAATAAGATAAAAGCTAACTAAGTAAAGGAAAGGAAATGAAAGGCATAAACTTCATATTAATGAAAGCAAAGCATAAACATTACAAAAAATACAAAAAGAGAAAGCAAGAGCATGATCTTGATCTGGAAACCAAGATGCCTAAATGCATGGCAAATGCCTCCTTTTATAGGCCAAAATTGGGAACTATTGATTTGATGACTAATTGATGAGTGGGTGGCCAACTCTTGACTTGTTGACAATCCTTATCTTCTCTTGTCTACCCAAAACGTCATTGATAATGTCAAAACTGGAGCCAGTTGCAAACATGAAAGTTGTAGGCAATTGTCTCAGCTTTCTTGTGTAAAACATTCAGCTCATTTGGACTTCTAGAACTAAAGATATGGCCAAAATACTGAATAGTGCTCGGGCTGGAGGACAACTTCGGGCTTCTTTGTTGTTGCAATAATTTGGACTTGAAAATGGCCTTTTTAGATCTTGAGCTCCACATGAAAGTTGTAGGCCTATGTCTTACCTTTCCATCCATATAAAGTAGACCCAAAGCTGAGATCTATAGCTCCAGATATGACCCAATTACTGAACAGTATTCCAGTTTGGATTGCACCGACATCTCTTTTCTAATTTTGGTCATCTTTTTGCCCTTCCAATTTAAGTTCTTAAAGTCATCAATCAATCCTTTCATTTATGTGATAAGCCTGCATTTAAAATGAACATTTACCACAAATTAAAGGTATCTTATATTATTAGATATATTATTATAAAACATGTTTTAGTTAAGGAGTTATTGATACTTCAAGTGCAAAATAATGATATAAAACCATGATAAAAATGCACTTTTAACTACTAATCACTTTCCTATTAGGGTTCACTGTTTTCTCCAAAATATGTTTGATCTCCCTATTAGCAAGCTCTACTTGTCCACTTGTTTGAGGGTGATAAGGGGTGGCAACTTTGTGTGTGATTTCATATTTCTTCATTAAAGACTCAAATGGCTTGTTGCAGAAATGTGTTCTACCATCACTTATTATGGCTCGAGGGACTGTAAATCGACTCAAAATATTTTCTTTCAAAAACTTTATCACTGTTTTGTGATCATTGTTTCGACTTGGAATTGCCTCTATCCATTTTGAAACATAATCTACTACGACTAATATGTATAAGAAATCAAATGATGAAGGGAATGGACCCATGAAATCTATACCCCAGCAGTCAAAGATCTCAATGACAAGAATAGGATTTAAAGGCATCATATGACGTTTTGAAATAGATCCTCACTTTTGACAATTCTCACAAGTCTTGTAAAATGCATGTGAGTCCTTGAACATGGTGGGCCAGTAAAATCCACTTTGTAAAATTTTTGCAGTTGTTTTTCTTGATAAGAAATGGCCCCCACATGCCTTAGAATGATAAAATTTAATGACACTACTTACTTCATTGTCAGGAATGCATCTTCGAAATATTTGATCAGGACAATATTTGAATAAATAAGGGTTATGTCAATAAAAGTTCTTCACTTCGTTCAAGAACTTTCTTTTATCTTGGGTACTCCAATGAGCTGACAATTGTCCTGAAACAAGAAAATTGACAATATTAGCAAACCAAGGCATTGCAGAGACGGAAAGTAAAGACTCATCGGGAAAGTAGTCATCGATTGGTGTAATGTCAGTTTTCGAATCTGTTGTCAATCTTGACAAGTGATCTGCAACAACATTTTCACTGCCTTTCTTATCTTTGATTGTGATATCAAATTCTTGAAGTAACAAAATCCATCACACCAATCTAGCCTTAGAATCTTTCTTAGAAAGAAGATATTTCAATGCTGCATGATCATTAAAAACAACAACAAGTGAGCCAACAAGATAAGACTTGAATTTTTCACATGCAAATACTACTGCAAG
The DNA here is from genome assembly GCF_000495115.2 of Populus euphratica. Lineage (NCBI taxonomy): Eukaryota > Viridiplantae > Streptophyta > Magnoliopsida > Malpighiales > Salicaceae > Populus > Populus euphratica. The sequence continues at coordinate 317,880 of NW_011500139.1, forward strand.
TAATTCTTTTTCAGTGGTGGTATAATTCATTTGAACACTATTTAAAGTTTTACTTGCATAGTAAATTATATAAGGTTTTTTTTATCTTTTCTTTGTCCCAAAACAGCACCTATGGTATAATCACTAGCATCACACATTATTTCAAAAGGTTATGACCAATCGGGAGGTTGAATGATAGGAGCACAAGCAAGTAAGTTTTTAAGTTTAACAACGGCTTCTTCACAATGTTCAGTCCATTCAAAAATAATATCCTTTGTTAGAAGGTTACTTAAAGGCTTAGATATTACACTAAAATCTTTGATGAACCTTCTATAAAAACCAGCATGTCCCAGGAATGATCTAACATCTTTAAGAGATTTTGTTACTTAAAGGCTTAGAAATTACACTAAAATCTTTGAACACTATTTAAAGTTTTACTTGCATAGTAAATTACATAAGGTTTTTTTATCTTTTCTTTGTCCCAAAACAGCACCTATGGCATAATCACTAGCATCACACATTATTTCAAAAGGTAATGACCAATCGGGAGGTTGAATGATAGGAGCACAAGCAAGTAAGTTTTTAAGTTTAACAAAGGCTTTTTCACAATGTTCAGTCCATTCAAAAATAGTATCTTTTGTTAGAAGTTTACTTAAAGGCTTAGATATTACACTAAAATCTTTGATAAACCTTCTATAAAAACCAGCATGTCCCAGGAATGATCTAACATCTTTAAGAGATTTTGGTGTTGGCAAGTTTGCAATTAACTCAATTTTAGATTTGTCAACCTCAATTCCTTTTGATGAAACAATGTGACCAAGTACAATGCCGTATCACACATTATTTCAAAAGGTAATGACCAATCGGGAGGTTGAATGATAGGAGCACAAGCAAGCAAGTTTTTAAGTTTAACAAAGGCTTCTTCACAATGTTCAGTCCATTCAAAAATAGTATCCTTTGTTAGAAGGTTACTTAAAGGCTTAGAAATTACACTAAAATCTTTGATGAATCTTCTATAAAAACCAGCATGTCCTAAGAATGATCTAACATCTTTAATAGATTTTGGTGTTAACAAGTTTGCAATTAACTCGATTTTAGATCTGTCAACCTGAATTTCTTTTGATGAAACAATGTGACCAAGTACAATGCCGTTTTTTACCATAAAGTGACAAGATTCTTCTCTTCACACCTGGTCAAAACCTTTTCTAAGTTAGTCAAACAATCATAAAATGAATCGTCAAAAACAGAAAAATCATCCATGAAAATCTCAAGAAAATGTTCAACCATATCACTAAATACACTAAGCATGCATCTTTGAAATGTGACTGGTGCATTACATAATCCAAAAGGCATCCTTTGATATGCAAAAGTACCAAATGGATATGTGAAAGTAGTCTTCTTTTGATCTTCCAATGCAATTTCAATTTCGTTGTAACCTGAATAGCCATCTAGGAAACACTAAAATTCATGACCTGCAACTCTTTCTAGGATTTGATCTATGAAAGGTAAAGGAAAATGATCTTTTCTAGTCATTGAATTAAGTTTCCTATAGTCAATGCACATGCGCCAACCAGTAACAGTTCTAGTGGGAATTAACTCATTGTTCTCATTTGTTATCACAGTGACTCCAGACTTCTTGGGTACAACTTGGGTAGGACTTACCTATTTGCTGTCAGAAATAGGATAAATGATTTTATTATCTAGAAGCTTAATGACTTCATTTTCACTACTTCTTTCATATTAGAATTTAGCCTTCGTTGCATTTCTGTAGAGGGTTTAGCATTTTCCTCTAAATAAATTCTGTGTGTACAAATCAAAGGACTAATTCCTTTTATATCAGCTATGGTCCATCCTAATGCATTTTTATGCATTTTCAGAGTTTGTAATAACTCACCTTCTTGATGTGCATTAAGTTTGGAAGAGATTATTATCAGAAAAGTTTCATTTTCTCCCAAAAATAAGTATTTGAGATTGGATGGCAACGACTTCAAATCAAGTTTGGGTGGTTGAACACTTGAAGGTATGGACTTAATTGATCGTGGTGGCAATTCCTCAATTTGCGGCCTCCAATTACTTATCTTTGATTCTTCCTGAAAATAAATCATTTGCAAATCATCAGATTCATCAATCTCAATTTCACTGGAAGTGGTTAGAAATTGATTATGAATTAATTTTTCAGTAAAGTCCACTTCCTGTAAATCATTATTATCTCTAGGTTGCTTGCAAATGTTGAAAATATTCATCTCCAATGTCATGTTTCCAAATGATAGCTTCATCATTCCATTCCTACAATTAATCAATGCGTTAGAAGTTGCAAGAAAGGGACGTCCTAAAATAACAGGAAATGAATTACATCCTTCAACAGGTTGTGTGTCCAAGACAATAAAATCCACAAGATAAATGAATTTATCGACTTGTACTAACACATCTTCAATTATTCCTCTAGGCACTTTTATAGATCTATCAACAAGTAAAAGAGTTATAGAAGTTGGTTTTAACTTACCTAGATTGAGACTCTGAAAAACTGAATATGGAAGTAAATTCACACTAGCACCGAGATCAAGTAAGGTTCTTTCAATTTTATGCTCTCCAATAAAGCAAGAAATTGTAGGACAACCCGGGTCTTTATATTTCAAAGCATTATTATTCTGAAGAATAACACTTGTTAGGCCTTTTTAGATCTTGAGCTCCACATGAAAGTTGTAGGCGTATGTCTTAACTTTCCATTCATATAAAGTAGAGCTAAATCTGAGATCTACAGCTCTAGATATGACCCAATTACTAAAAAGTATTCTGGTTTGGATTGCACCAACATCTCTTTTCTAAATTTGGTCATCTATTTGTCCTTTCAATTTCAGTTCTTAAATTCATCAATCAATCTTTTCATTTATGTGATAGGCCTGCATTTAAAATTAACATTTACCACAAATTGAAGGTATCTTATATTATTAGATATATTATTATAAAACATGCTTTAGTTAAGGAGTTATTGATACTTCAAGTGCAAAATGATGACATAAAACCTTGATTAAAAATGCACTTTTAAGTACTAAC
>NW_011500139.1:321325-328492 GCF_000495115.2 Populus euphratica
TAGTAGTAGTAGTAGTAGTAGTAGTAGTAGTAGTAGTAGTAGTAGTAGTAGTAGTAGTAGTAGTAGTAGTAGTAGTAGTAGTAGTAGTAGTAGTAGTAGTAGTAGTAGTAGTAGTAGTAGTAGTAGTAGTAGTAGTAGTAGTAGTAGTACTAATAATAATAATAATAATAATAATAATAATAATAATAATAAAGAAAAAGAAGGAGAAGAAGAAGAAGAAGATGAGAACTTTGAGATGGAATATTAATGTAACGATTAAACAATGATAATAACAAATGTCAAGGTTAGAGGTTCCACTAATGGTATATCAAACAAGTATAGTATAAACTCTTATTATTGAATTGGAAACCACACACAAAGGAGGTTCCAATCAGATTATATATTGTTAACATGATTACATTAGTCATCTTATTCAATTAATGCTAATACTTGTAAATCTCGTCAAGCATTCATGATTATAACTTATGTTAACAACAAATCAAGTTCCTTTCATAGCTCAGGTGTCGGTTATACCATACATTATGGGCTATGAAAGTGCCAAGCATTTGTTGTACCAAGTGTTATACAACATAAATCAAGATTAGTCATTTAACAAGCAAAGTATTAAAGAGTGAACAAGATAACAAATATAAAACATGTTAGTATCAAACATTAAAGTCCATATTAAGTTTACATTATACTTATTCTTACACCATTAGTGTAACCTTTTCACCTTGACATAATTAACTTAGCTAGACATAATGAAAGAAAGCAAAATAGATAAACAAAATAAGAACATAAAAGTTAACTAAGTAAAGGAAAGGAAATGAAAGGCATAAACTTAATATTAATGAAAGCAAAGCATAAACATTACAAAAAATACAAAGAGAGAAAGGAAGAGCATGATCTTGATCTGGAAACCAAGATGCCTAAATGCATGGCAAATGCCTCCTTTTATAGGCCAAAATTGAGAACTATTGATTTGATGACTAATTGATAAGTGGGTGACCAACTTTTGACTTGGTGACAATCCTTATCTTCTCTTGTCTGCCCAAAACGTCATTGATAACGTCAAAATTGGAGCCAGTTGCAAACATGAAAGTTGTAGGTAATTGTCTCAGCTTTCTTGTGTAAAAAGTTCAGCTCATTTGGACTTCTAGAACTCTAGATATAGCCAAAATACCGAACAGTGCTCGGGTTGGAAGACAGATTCAGGCTTCTTTGTTGTTGCTACAATTTGGACTTGATAATGGCCTTTTTAGATCTTGGGCTCCATATGAAAGTTGTAGGCCTATGTCTTACCTTTCCATCCATATAAATTGGACCTAAATCTGAGAAATATAGCTCGAGATATGACCCAATTACCGAACAGTGTTCCGGTTTGGATTGCACCCACATCTCTTCTCTAAGTTTGACCATCTCTTTATCCATGCAATTTAAGTTCTTCAAGTCATCAATCAATCCTTTCATTTATGTGATAGACCTGCATTAAAAATAGACATTTACCACAAATTATAGGTATCTTATATTATTAGATACATTATTATAAGGTATGTTATATTATTAGATATATTATTATAAAACATGCTTTGGTTAAGGAGTTATTGATACTTCAAGTGCAAAATGATGATATAAAACCATGATAAAAATGCACTTTTAAGTACTAATCATACCCCCCAACCAGCTTATTACTAGTCCCTAGTAATCAAAGCGTAAAATAGAAAAACAATTTGCAAATTCCACAAAGCAAGGTATTCATCATTTAACTTCCATTAATCTATCCAGATAAACAAACTCTCATTAAATTTATATATCTGCTCAATACCTCTTAACAAGATATTAATAAACCTTTCTTTTGTGCTCAATGTATCAACACATAATTATGGGGCTTTTCTTGGAAGAAAACAAAATTTTTGTTCTAATGTTTAAGGTTAACTTCCTTGGGTTGGGATTACTATTTTTGTCTTTTTTTTTTTAACTCTATATACATATACTTTAAAAACATCATGCATCTTTAACCCATGTAACGAGCTTTCAGCTAATGACTCCCAGACCAGTTGGTCTTAGGGCATTAGGTGTTAAGACACCCCTACGAGCTTAGTAACTCGGGTCGCAGATACTGATATGTAGATAGTGCAATGTTTGATTGCCTTAAGCTTTTCTCCTCAACCCATGTAACAAGCGTTGGACCAATAGCTCCCAAGTCAGTTGACTTTAGGGTATTAGGTGTTAAAACACCCCTTCGGGCTTAATTGCTTAGGTTAGGGAGGCTACGAAACCAAACTTATCTACATTTTTATTATCATCATTTTTTTTTCTTTTTCTTTTTCTTTTTTTTTCATGTTTTTCTTTTTTTCTTTTTAATTATATACAATCCCTTTCCCTTAGTTGTTACCTTTAACAAAAGAACATAAATAATGTAATAATCCAATATGCAACCCACAATCATATGTTAAAGTGTGTGTGTGTAAATTAAGGTTTAAGAATACATGTTAAATAAGTATATGAGCAGAATTAAGTGATAACAATACGAGAGTTTGTAAACCTGAATATTTCAGGAAGTATTATAATAGACCTTGTTAAGAATGGTTACTAAGATGCGTCTCAAGAGTCACTTTAACAAAAGAACTCCTTTACTCTGCCATCGTAGTAACAACAATTATGCACATGCTTTATGAAATGAAAACAATTTTTTTTTTATCAACTACTACCCTTTTTTTTTTATCAACTACTACCCTCTCCCCCCAACCAAAACGAGACATTGTCCTCAATGTTCTAAGGTAGAAAGATAGAGTATAGAAGATATCACCTGAAATAACGAACACTGACAAAACCTGAAACACACTAAAACAAAAATAAGAAATAACAAAACACAATAATAAAACCAAAAGACATAAAAATTCACAAATGAAGGCTCAAATCCAATCTAAGCTTTTTACGGCTTTCCTTAGATGACCAATTTATGCGACTCATGGAAGGATCAATCATAGGAATGAAAGATTGTAGTTGGTCAATCAATTGTTCAGCAGTAGCAGCAGAGATTATGATTTGTCATGCAGAAGATGTTAGAAATTCCTGTTCCACAGCATGATCAAGAAAAGACAACAACTTATCATAATAACCATTAACATTTAACAAACCTATGGGTTTATGGTGAATGTGCAATTGAGCCCAAGAGGAAATATGAAAGATCTCTTCCAATGTGCCTAGACCACCTGGTAAAGCAATGAAGGCATCAGCATGGTTAAACATTGCATTCATTCGAGCTGACATTGTGGAGACCTGAAGTTCCTCTCCAATTGTTTTTCCAATGATGTCCCCTTGTGCCAAAGCTTCAGGGACGACCCCCAAAACTTGACTACCTCCTAAAAATGCAGCTATTGACACACCTCCCATTAACCCAAGACTGCCTCCCCCATACACTAAATGAATCTTTCTCTCAACTAGCACCTGACCAAGATGATTTGCTGACTCTAAAAACTCCTTTTCTTTCCCAGGACTAGATCCACCAAAAACACAAATATTTCTTATATGATGACTTGAGGAACTTGCCATTTCTACACACTTTTTTATTTAATGAATGTATGGGTTGAGTAGAAATGAAAGGAAGGAAGAGAGGGTTTTATAGATGAGAAATTAGAAAGACAATCATAACACCTATATGTAGGCCAGCTAAAGTCTCACACACTCTCTCTCTTTTTTTATTTATTTATTTATTTACTTTTTGAAAAAGCATGTGTATGTACAGGTAGTTGTGATTGTGGCTCACATCTTCCCTTGGTTTTATGTTCAAGAACGGCTTAAACGCCCTCTATGGGTCGGGGATAGGCTTCCCATCCAGTTTTCTTAAAAACTGGCAAACAGGGTCTTTTTTAGTCAGATTCCCAAGACTAAGTCGATCATGTTCTTTATGAAATAGTGGCCATAAATCATGAATTGCACGATGCACATCTCCACTAGGATGCGTATCAAGAGTCAATAGAAGATTATCTAAAGACTCCTTACTTAGGCCATCCTTAATGAATTGTATTTTATCTTCACGGTTTATAGATACCATTCCTAAATAACGACATTGTGTATTACAAGTCCATCTAGCACATCGATGACAAACTTCTAGTCGTTTTGCACGATGTTTCTTTGCAAAAGTGCTTTTACCTGTTCCAGGCATGTGTGAAATAAAGAAATTAGAGGACTCACCTGATAATCGGACCTTTGCTTCAATCAACCAGCGAATATCTTCAGGAATTCCATGATTCATTAACAATCTCAATCTTGCACATCTAGCATGGTAAATTTTTGTAATCGCATTCTGAGGCAGAGCGGGAAAATACTTTTTCAATTTTTCAAGATTAGTGTCCATTTTCAAATGAGAATTGAAAGAGAGATTCAAAGAATTTCACAAATATATACACAGATATCAGTTATTGTGGGAAACTGAAAGAACCGATTTAAGTCACGGAGTACCGTTATCCGCCATTTGACCGAGGTGAGAGAAACTAGCAAAAATCACTAAAAAAGAAACACAAAAACAATATGAGAAAAACAAAATAATCAGCCTTTATCTACAAGATCATTCCAACCAGTTGATTCATTTTCACTAGGAAAATTATCAAAGTAAGCTTTCAAACGATGTCCAATTTCCTTAAAATCATTGTCATTCATTGAATTCTCAATATCACAGGCCCTATAAGGATTGCTCCATCTTGGTCTTAGCTTTTTAAGGAATGCATAAAGTTGAGAATTATAAAACAAAACTTTTTGACCAGTATCAACTTTTTGACAATTTTCACAAGTTTTGCAGAATGCATGTGAGTCTTTAAACATGGTGGGCCAATAAAATCCATTTTGAAAGATTTTTGCAGCTGTCTTTTTTGACGAGAAATAACTTCCACATGCTTCAGAATGACAAAGTTTAATGACACTACTTACCTCATTGTCGGGAATGAATCTTTGAAATATTTGATTAGGACAATATTTGAATAAGTTAGGGTCATCACAATAAAAGCTTTTCACTTCGTTCAAAAACTTTTCTTTGTCTTGGGTACTCCAATCAGCTGGCAAATCTCCTAAAGCAAGAAAATTGATATTTTTATCATACCAAGGCATTGGACTAAGAGAAAGTAAGGATTCGTTAGGAAAGTAATCATCAATTGGTGTGATGTCAGATGTCGAATCTATTGTCACTGTTGATAAAAGATTCGCATCAACATTTTCGGTGCATTTTTCATCCGTGATTTCTTCCTCAGAATAAATCATTTGCAAATCTTCAGATTCATCCAACTCATTTTTACTTAAAGTAGATTCAAGTTGATCATAAACTAATTCATCAATATGATCTACTTCTTGTAAATCATTATCATCTCCAGGTTGCTTGCAAATGTTGAAAATATTCATCTCCAACGTCATGTTTCCAAATGATAGCTTCATCAATCCATTCTTACAATTAATCAATGCGTTAGAAGTTGCAAGAAATGGACGTCCTAAAATAACAGGAAATGAATTACATGCTTCAACAGGTTCTGTGTCCAAGACAATAAAATCCACAGGATAAATGAATTTATCGACTTGTACTAACACATCTTCGACTATTCCTCTAGGCACTTTTACAGATCTATCGGCAAGTAAAAGAGATATAGAAGTTGGTTTTAACTCACCTAGATTGAGACTCTGAAAAACTGAATATGGAAGTAAATTCACACTAGCACCAAGATCAAGTAAGGCTCTTTCAATTTTATGCTCTCCAATAAAGCAAGAAATTGTAGGACAACCAGGGTCTTTATATTTCAAAGCATTATTATTCTGAAGAATAGCACTTACTTGTTCGGCTAAAAAGGCTTTCTTTTTCACATTCAGTTTCCTCTTGACAGTGCATAGATCTTTCAAAAATTTAGCATAGGAAGGAACCTGTTTAATAGCATCCAGCAAAGGTATATTGATCCTTACCTGTTTGAAAATTTCAAAAATTTCAGAGTTGTGATTGACTTTCCTTTGTTTGGTCATGGCTTGAGGAAATGGAAGTGCTCGCGGTGAATCAGTCGTTTCTTTGCAATTTTCAGATTCAACCCCTTCCTTACCCTCAAAGATTGACTCATCATCTTTCTCATAAGGTTCAAGAGAGGGTTTTTCAATAACCTTACCACTGCGCAGAGTAGTGACTGATTTGACTTGATCCATGTGTTGGCTTCCGGAACTACTTGCATTTGCATTGTATTGCCCCTTGGGATTTTGTTGTGGTTGAGATGGAAACTTACCTTTCTCTTGGAAACTGAGAGCAGATGTTAATTTTGCAAGAGTATCTTTAAAATCTGTCATATTTTGAGCAAGTTGAGTATTGATTGTCTCTTGCTTTTCAATGAATGCATGCAATGTTTCCTCAAGATTTCTTCAAGGAGGTGGAGCATAAGGAGGTGCATATCCATGATAATTTTGGAAATTATGGTGTGCTTGAAATTGTGGTGGTGAAGTTTGTGCATTGTCACTCTTCCAATTGAAATTTAGGTGATTTCTCCAACCAGGATTGTATATTTGTGAATATGGGTTGTGATTGGACGTTTCGAAACTGTTTAAAGCATGGGCTTGTTCATGGAGACATTCCTTAAAAGAAGGCAAGGTTGGACAATCGTTGGTTGAGTGTTCATTTGTTTCACAGATTTGACACACAATGTTTTCAACAGATTTTAATTGACCACTCTTTTTCAATTCTAGTGCCTCGACTTTTCTAGCTAAAGATGCAAACTTGGCTTGAAGGTCATGATCTTCCTTAAGGTTGTACATACCTCCACTAGATGTATGAGGTTGAGTTTTACTTGGTGCCTCATATGTACCCGTAGTGTCCCAATTTTGAGCATTTTCAGCTAACAAGTCCAAGTACTCCATTGCTTCATCAGGGTCTTTATCTTCAAAAGTTCCATTGCACATCAATTCAACCATTTATCTATCTTTAGGTGTTAACCCTTCATAGAAATGTGAAACCAATCTCCATGTTTCAAAACCATGATGGGGGCAAGTACTAAGCAAATCTCGATACCTATCCCAACATTTGTAAAATGTTTCTTCTGGTTTTTGAGTGAAAGTGGTGATTTGTCTCTTGAAAGAATTTGTTCTATGAGATGGGAAAAACTTCTTTAAAAATTGTTGTTGCATTTCATCCCAAGCACAAATAGATCCTGGTCTTGAGCATATTGAGTA
>NW_011502399.1:0-7625 GCF_000495115.2 Populus euphratica
ATGTGATGTGTTGGTTTGAGAAATTATAATTAAAAAAGATGTTTGGTTGAATGTTTGTTTTGGGAAATTATGGATGTCAAAATTAGATGATGTTAAATGTTTGTAAATCAATGTTAAAGCCTTAATATCTCAATGCAAATAGTTAAATTGTTGGATGAAGGAATGAATGACATGTATAGAAGTTGAAAAATTATTTCGTCCACATTTAACTAGTGTTTTGCCCATGTTTTATATATAAAATGCCTTCATATTCTTTGTTTTATGTTTTGAAAACACTTTTGAATGAAAGATGCAAAAATAAGTAAATTAGAGGTAATTGACAAATTTGACCTTTAGTCGATGTTTTATGCAAAATGTGAGCTCTAAAAGTTGAAATGAAGTGATTCTAGTAGCATTAAAAAGTTAACATCCTTACCTTTTTGGACACCAAGGCAAGAAAATAAAATAAGGAAGAGCATGGAAATCCAACCCTCAAAGTTAAATGTCACAATTTGCCAGTGTTGATCTTCGGTCATTCTGACTTGAATATCTAGAGTTACAGAAGTCCAATTGATGTAAAATTAATATTTTTGGATTCTTGACTCAAAGGCCTATAAACACTTCAAATTTCAACAAAAAAAGACGTCATATGAGGGAGATATGATTTTTCAAAAATGACTATTGAATTCTGTTAGCAAATAGGTTTCATGATGAAATGAATACAAATTACATTCTGAAGCATCTAAACCGATATCCAAGTATTTATTTCAGCAATTAGGTCCTCTAAGTCAAAGCTTGAAGATTTCATGCAATGCTATTTTTTTTTTTTAGAGAAATAGTTATTGAAGTACTTAAATGTAAACTATCTACTTAGTGAGGACTATTTTGTAAAATAAAGACTAGGGTTTCCAAGGATATAAAAAGAATGAGAGAAGAGAAGGGGGCAGCCAACCAAGAGGAGAAAAACACCCCCTCCTCTAAGAAACTCGAAATTATGTATTCTTCCTTCTTTTTGATTAGTTGTTTAATAAACATGCAAGACTAAACTCCTTTTCTTGGTTGCTAGGACATGAAAACCTTCAGATTTCAACAATTGTGAGATTTATTTTACCTTTTCTTTTTGGTTTATATGATGAATATGTTTGTTCTCCTACACTTATTTTTTCTATGATTATTTATTTTTATTGCTAGAGCGGACACTAACTTGTTATTATAGACAATCTATTGCTAATTTTAATATCAAAACTGGAGTTGTGGTATATGAACTTGTGAAGCAACTAAGTTTAATAATTGTGGAGGATTTATGCAATTAATCTTAGGGAGAACATTTAATCAAATCAAACATAGATTGCGGGCAGTTATGTTTTCTTGATTAATCAATTTATTTAATTCTTAAGGCTACCATTGAATTAAATTACTAGTGCGGACACTATGATTGTTTGATGGTAGAGTTAGTTATACGACGGATTCGTTAACTAACCAATGTTAAGGATAGATAAATATTCATAATATAACTTAATGTTTCATTTCCATGATCAGTTCTGATTTTTGTAGGTGAATGTTTGCTTGTGACCAAGGTTTGTTCTCTTGATAATTTTCTAATTTTATTAAATTTCATTTTATAGTTCTCTATTTTCTTTGGCTTTAGCCTAGATAACATCCAATCCCCCCAAATTGCATATCATTTAGCATAAAAATCTGACTTGAACCTTCTTCATGGGATCGACCCCTTGCTTGCTTTATACTATCTTGTATGTTGTGTTTAAAGCTAGCGTAATTAATTTGTGCGATCGCAATAAATTTTGGCGCTGTTGCTAGGAAAGTAATTTTAGTTGATTCTTGTGCTATTATTTTTATTTGTTGTGATTGTTATTTATTTTTTTTAAAAAGAAACAAAATTTTTGCTTGTTGTGGTACTGTTCATTCACAGCAGCAGTACTGTTCAAAATAAATTTTTTGGTAGAATTAGGTATCAGCCTTTTTTTCCTGAAGGAAAATGACGTTCTAAATAGGAGTAGTGGTTGCCACTAACCTTACCCTATCAAGGCCAAATTCCACTGTTTTCTAGGGTTTTGAGGCAGTTTTAGTTTTCTAGCATAAGATTTTCATGCAATTTGCATTGTTTTTGATCTCTTGTATAGTTGGTTTCTTTTGAGTTTTCTTGATGATTTATGCTGGTAACCCATTCTACTAACTAGAGTCAAGTGTAGGTGGATCATGAAATAGAAAACACTTTACACAGGTTAAGCAAGGAAGCTCGTGTCAACACTATGACTGTTGCACAACAACAAACACTTAAGGAGCTTGCTGCTCCTAACGTGGAAAATCAAATATTGTGCATAAACCTCGATAATAATGTAAACTTTGAGCTCAAATATGGTTTTATACATTTGTTACCAATATTCAATGGTCTTAAGAAGAAGATCCTCATACTCATCTGAAGGAGTTCTATGTGATTTATGTTGGCATGAAACCAAATGGAGTTGATGAAGAATATGTTAAGTTGAAAGCTTTCCCTTTCTCTTTAAAAAGGGCAACAAAGATATGGTTTTTCTCTACTCTCCCAGGTTTCATTGGAACTTGGAATGCCATGAAGAAGATTTTCCTTGAAAAATATTTCCCAGCATCTTGAGTTGCCAACATAAAGAAAGAAATATGTGGGATTCGAGAATCTCATGGAGAGACGCTTTCCAAGTATTGGGAAATATTTGAGCAACTGTGCATTCAATGCCCTTACCATCAGATACTTGATCAACTAGTCATTCAATATTTCTATGAAGGATTAATATCTACTAACCGTAGTATCATTGATGCGGCAAGTAGAGGGGCATTGGTAGATAAGACACTCGAGGCTGCATGCCAATTGATCTCAAATATGGCAGCCAACTCGAAACAATTTGGTGTTTGAGTAGACTTCGCAAATAAATGAGTAAATGAGGTAAGTATTTCTAACCTTGAAAATAAAGTTAATGATCTTACTTTTCTTGTGCATTCTTTGGCTCGTGAAAATGTATAACAGGTGGAAGTTACAAGGACATACCTCAGATATGTGCCCAATAATGCAAGATGATTACATTGAACAAGTTTATGTAGTTGATGGAGGATTCAATGGACAATCCTAGTATAAATATGATCCCTTTTCCAACATGTACAATCCCGGATGGAAAGATCATCCAAACTTATACTATGGGAACCCACCTCAATAAGGCAATCAAGGCCGACAGTTCCATCCCTATGGATTTCAGCCCTAACAAAATTATTAAGCAAGACAACCCCTTCCTCCGTTCACAAACTCCAATGTTATAGGGTTGTCATCTAGTGATGATCTTCGTGAGATGATGAAAACTTTAGCCTCTAACATTATGACCTTGCAGCAAAATGTCATGAATTTTCAACATGAAACAAGGTCAAGTATTCACAACTCGGAGAAGCAAATGGGGCAAGTAGCTTCAAGTATGGGGAAATTGGAAGCGCAAATGAATGGAAAATTGCCCTCCCAAGCATTGAATCCAATAGAGAATGTTAGTGCAATCATGCTGCGAAGTGAGAAAGAACTTGAAGAGAAAAGGTTGAAACAAATTGAGATGGAGGAAGAAGAAGAGATAGAAACTGAATTGAGTACAAAGAAGAGATATAAATCGAATTGAGTATAAAGAAGGAACATCCTCTTTCTCCACAAACTGAAACATCGACCAATACTCCAAAGGTAACTCATCACTCAATGAATTTTAGTTTTAAAATAATTCTACCCTTTCCTGTGAGTTCTTCTAAGTCAAAGAAAGATGATAAAGAAAAAGAGATTTTTAGAGATTTTCAAGAAAGTAAAACTCAACATTCCTTTGCTTGATGTTATCAAGCAAATTCCCAAGTGTGCTAAATTCTTAAAGGAGTTGTGTACTACCAAGAGAGCTTTCAAACTGAAAGGTCATGAAATGGTAAGTATGGGTGAAGTTGTATCTGCTGTTGTTCAAAAGAATTTTCCTTTAAAGAAAAAGGACCCAAGTGTGTTTACTATCCCATGTGTTATTGGTAATGCTAGTTTCAAAAGGGCCTTGTGCAATTTAGGTGCATCCATTATTGTTATGCCTAAACATGTTTATGATTCTCTTAGTTTTGAGCCTATGAATAAAACTAGCATTGTAATACAACTTGCGGATCGTAGTTTTGTTTACCCACTTGGTGTGATAGAAGATGCCCTAGTCAAGTTGATAGTTTGGTCATTCCATACGACTTTTATATTCTTGATATGGAACATGATTCTTGTGATTTATCAAACAACACTTCTATATTATTTGGGAGACCATTCTTAAAAACTACCAATATAAAAATTGATTATGGTAAGGAAACTTTGTCTATGGAGGTAGGAGATGAGAAAATTGAATTTAATTTTTACGATGCAATTACATATCCTTAAAGCAATGTTTATTCTATTACATGTTATGACCAAGTTGATAAGTGTTTGCAGCAAGTTTGTGATTTTGATAGTGAGGATGGATTAAGGGAAGCTTTGAGTTATGACTATGATTTTACCAAGATAGAAGAGAAGTAAAGGCATATATGTGTTCCCAAAAACATGTATGAATCAGCATTGGCTTTGCAAATTGTTCGCCATAATGCAAGAGTCATTCACCCTATCATGAACAATGAATGGGTGGCGTCTATCTTTTTGGTGCCCAAAAAGATTGGAATTACGTTGAAAGAAATACAAAATGATGCTTATGAGAATGCAATGATTTATAAAGAAAAGACTAAAAGTCTCCATGACCGAATGATTACAAGAAAAGAGTTTAATGTTGGAGAAAAAATCCTTCTTTATCATTCGCATTTGAAACTTTTTCCTGGAAAGTTGCATTCTTGTTGGATTGAACCCTTTATTGTTTCTAATGTTTTTTCTTATGGTGTAGTTGAAATTACAAGTTTAGAAACCAACAAAGTATTCAAGGTCAATGGACATCACTTGAAATCTTTCTATGAAGGTTGGATAACAAAACTCATCACTTTTGCGGAGTTAGTTGAACCAATCCATGAAGAATGAGTATGCAACATGTCGAGCCAATGACATAAAATAAAAGCGCTTACTAAGAGGCAACCCAACACAAAAACAATAAAAAACAAATTTTCTTTCTTTTTCCTTTATCTTTTATTTTTCGCATTCTACTTTATTTTTATCATTGTTTTATATTCCTTTTCTTTTCTTTCAACATTATGGACAATGTTGTATTTTAAGTGTGGGGGTATTGGGAGAATATTGGTTTTCTTATTTTGATTTTCTTTGTTGTTCTAAAAAACAAAAATAAATTTCTATGTTTGATCTTTTAAACTCTTATTGGTTTATAAGAATGTGAGTATTATATATGAGAATTAATTGAGATAGATGAAAATATAAATTGAATGAAGGAATGTATGCAAGTTTAAGGTTAAATTGGTTTAGGGATTGACTTTGAGAATATGCCATGTTGACTTTATAGTGTTATACCAATGTAAGCTTTTGAGCCTTCAACATTGTATTCCTTGATTGTGCATTCTTTCAATGATATGTATCTCTAGAATTTGCTTTATATCTTGTTGAGATTACATTTGCATTACATATATACATGAAGATGATAAAGACATTAGAAATTTTAACTACTTGAGCCAAAAAGCTAACATAAAACATATTATCTTTAGTGAGCCCCTTTTGAGCTTGTTTATCTTTTCTTTGATTTATCCATGTATAAGCCTTAACTTTTTATATGTTTTCCTTTTCCCCTGGCCAAGGATTAATATAACATATACTTATGATATTTCATGGAATCATTGTTGGAAATTATGTGAAAAGAAACAAGAAGTGATGTTTGATGAAAAGATAGTCAAAGATGCCACAAGTGAAAAAAAAAACAAAGAAAGAAAGAAAGAAAGAAAGATGTGTCCCTTTATGTTCTTAAGATTTTATGTTGAAAAAGCTTGAAATAAAAAAAAGTTAAGCATTGGTGATTAAAGATGAAAAATTTATGTGCTTTGATGAAATATCTTGTTTGAAATATCATTTTTCAGAATGCTCTATTTTTTTTTTTTGGTTTGAACCTTTTCTTTTATTCTCTTTTGTCTCACCATAACCTTAGCCCCATTACAACTAGAAAATAAGACCTTTTGATTTATGCATTGTGTGTAATATGTTAGGAATGTAGATGAGATTGAAGAGCAAGCTTATGGTAAAACGCATTCATTGATTGAATTTGAGAGATTTAAACACATAAGCCCTAAACATGTGAGTGTTGGAGTGTATATCAATGAGAGGATGGATCACTTTGGCATGACATAGATTTCATTTAAATCCCGACAATTAATTGTCTTTTGAAGTTTATATGTAAATAAATTCATGAAAATTTATACTCATTATCCTTCTTAATTTTGTTCTTGATTATAATGCATATATTCTTAGATATTGATGGGAGATTAAGATATTAGCTAATGTGATTTGATTGAATTTAACTTCAATTTGATTTTATGTATTCCTTCTTGTTTACATTTTATTTGATGTAACCATATTATTCGATAATTTTACCCATATTTAAATAGTGTTTTGCTTATGTTTTATATATAAAATGCCTTGACATTTTTATGAAGGGTTCACACCTAGAGATAGGCAAATGGTTGAATTGATGTGCAATGAAACTTTTAAAGATAAAGATCCTGATGAAGTAATGAAGTACTTAGACTTATTAGCTGAAACTGCTCAAAATTAAAACATCGCAGGTACTTATGAGGCACCAGGTAAAACTCAACCTGATACATCTAGTAGAGGTATGTACAACCTTAGGGAAGATCATGACCTCCAAGCCAAGTTTGTATCTTTAGCTAGAAAAGTCGAGACATTAAAATTGAAACAGAGTGGTTAATTAACATCTATTCAAAACAATGTGTGTCAAATCTGTGAAACAAATGAACACTTAACTAATAACTATTCAATTTTACCTTCTATTAAGGAATGTCTGCATGAACAAGCCCATGCTTTAAACAATTTCCAAAGGCTCAACATAACCTATATTTACAAACATACAACCTTGGTTGGAGAAATCACTCAAATTTTAGTTGGAAGAGTGATAATAATAATGCATAAGCTTCACAACCACTGTTTCAAGCATACCATAATTTTCAAAATTCTCATAGATATACATCTCTTTATGCTCCACCTTCTAGAAGAAATCTTGAGGAAACATTGCATGCATTCATTGAAAAGCAAGAGACAATCAATACTCAACTTGCTCAAAACATGACAAATTTTAAAGATACTCTTGCAAAATTAACATATGCTCTCAGTTTCCAAGAGAAAGGTAAGTTTCCATCTCAAACACAACAAAATCCCAAAGGGCAATACAATGCAAATGCAAGTAGTTCCGGAAGCCAACACATGGATCAAGTCAAATCAGTCACTACTCTGCGCAGTGGTAAGGTTATTGAAAAACCCTCTCTTGAACCTTATGCTCTTGAACCTTATGAGAAAGATGGCGAGTCAATCTCTAAGGGCAAAAAGCGATGATAAGGTTATCAAAAAACTCACTTTCATCAGTTTTTCAAAGTCTCAATCTAAGTAAATTAAAACCATATTCTATAACCCTATTATTTGCTGATAGATCTATAAAAGTGCCTAGAGGAATAATTGAAGA
>NW_011502399.1:8025-9466 GCF_000495115.2 Populus euphratica
GCGGATCTTTTGTCAATAGTGACAACAGATTCGACATCTGACATCACACCAATCGATGATTACTTTCTTGACAAATCCTTATTTTCTCTTAGATCAATGCCTTGGTTTGATAATTTTGTCAATTTTTTTTCTTTAGAAGATTTGCCAGCTTATTAGAGTTTCGAAGGTAAAAGTAAGTTTTTGAACGAAGTGAAGAACTTTTATTGGGATGACCTAACTTATTCAAACATTGTCTTGATCAAATATTTCAAAGATGCATTCTTGACAATGAGATAAGTAGTGTCATTAAACTTTATCATTCTAAAGCATGTGGGAGTCATTTCTTATAAAAAAAAGTTGCAAAAATCTCCATAATGTGGATTTTATTGGCCCACCATGTTTAAAGACGCATCCATTCTGCAAATCTTGTGAAAATTATCAGAAAGTTGATACTGGTAAAAAAGTTTTGTTTTATAGTTCTTGACTTCATTTATTTCTTAGAGAGCTAAGATCAAGATGGAGCAATCCATTTATTGAGAAATATGTGTATCCTTATGGGGCTTTTGATATTGAGAATCCAAAGAATGACAATGTTTTTAAGGTAAATGGATATCGTTTGAAAGCTTATTTTAATAATTTTCGTAGTGAAAATGAATGCATTAATTTGAATGATCCTGTAGATAAATGTTTATTATTTTATTTTTCTCACATTGTTTTTGTGTTTTTTTTGTATAACTCTTGGTTTGTTAGTTTCTCTTACTTCGGCTAAATGACGAATAATGGTATTCCATGACTTAAATCTGTTCTTTTAGTTTCCCATAATAATTGATATTTATTTTTGAAATTCTTTGCTCTTTCCCCTTTGTTTGAATCTCTCCTTCAATTCTCATTTGAAAATGGACACCACTCTTGAAAAATTGAAAAAGTATTTTCCCGCTTTGCCTCAGAATGCGATTACAAAAATTTACCATGCTATATGTGCAAGATTGAGATTATTAATGAATCATTGAATCCCTGAAGATATTCCCTGGCTGATTGAAGCAAAGGTCCGATTATCAGGTGAGTCCTCTAACTCTTTCATTTCACACATGCCTGGAACAGGTAAAAGCACGTTTGCAAAGAAGCGTCGTGCAAAACGACTGGATGGCTGTCATCGATGTGCTAGATGGACTTGTAATACACAATGTCGTTCTTTAGGAATGGTATCTATAAACCGTGAAGATAAAATACAATTCATTAAGGATGGCCTGAGTAAGGAGTCTTTAGATAATCTTCTATGGACTCTTGAGACGCATCCTAGTGGAGATGTGCATCGTGCAATTCATGATTTATGGCCACTATTTCATAAAGAACATGATCGACTTAGTCTTGGGAATCTGACTAAAAAAGACCCTGTTTGCCAGTTTTTAAGAAAACTGGATGGGAAGCCTATCCCCTATCTAAGAGGGTAATTAAGCTATTT
>NW_011502399.1:9540-10157 GCF_000495115.2 Populus euphratica
CCTGTCCATATATTTTTTTTCAATATATATAATGAGACTCCAGTTGGCCTGCATATAGATGGTATGATTGTCTTTTCAATTTCTCATTTATAAAATCCTCTCTTCTTTCCTTTCATTCTACTCAACCCATACATTCAACAAATATAGAAGTGTGTAGAAATGGCAAGTTCCTCAGGTCATCACATAAAAAAATATTTGTGTTTTCGATGAATCTAGTTCTATGAAAGAAAAGGAGTTTTTAGAATCAGCAAATCATCTTGGTCTGCTGCTAGTTGAGAGAAAGATTCATTTAGTGTATGGGGGAGGCAGTCTTGAGTTAATGGGAGGTGTGCCAGTAGCTGTATTTTTAAAAGGTAGTCAAGTTTTGGGGGTCATCCTAAAAGCTTTAGCACAAGAGGATATTATTGGAAAAATAATTGGAAAGGAACTACAGGTCTTTACAATGTCTGATCGAATGAATGCAATCTTTAAACATGCTGATACCTTCATTGGCTTACTAGGTAGTTTGGGCATATTGAAAGAGATCTTTCATATTATCTCTTGGACCCAACTGCATGTTCACTATAAACCCATAGGTTTGTTAAATGTTAATGGTTATTATGATAAGTTGTTGTCTT
>NW_011502399.1:10307-15216 GCF_000495115.2 Populus euphratica
AAAAGCCGTAAAAAGCTTAGTTTGGATTTGAGCCTTTTTTTATGAATCCTTGTATCTTTTTTCTTCTTAATAGTATATTATTTTATGTTTTGTTATTTTTTATATTTGTTTAAGTGTTTCAGGTTTGTTAGTAGTCGTTGTTTCAAGTAATGTCTTATATACTCTATCTTTCTACCTTAGAACATTGAGAACAATGTCTCGTTTTGGTTGGGGGGAGAGGGTAGTAGTTGATATTAAAAAAAAAACTAACTATGTTTTCTATTTCATAAATAATTTGTAAACTGTTGTTACTGAGATGATAGAGTAAGGAGGAATTTTATTGACTATTGAGATGTATCTTGGTTAATATTTTTCAATGGTTATTTGCAATATTCATAACAAGGTCTATCAAAATACTTCTTGAAGTATTCAGGTTTACAAACTCTCGTATTGTTGTCACTTAATTCTGCTCATATACTCATTTAACAAGTATTCTTAAACCTTTATTTTCACACACATATTTTAACATATGATTGTGGGTTGCATATTGGATTATTACATTATTTATGTTCTTTTGTTAAAGGTAACAACTAAGGGAAAGGGATAGTATATAAATTGAAAAAAAAACAATAAAAAATGATGATAATTAAAATGTAGATAAGTTTGATTTTGTAACCTCCCTAATCTAAGCAATTAAGTCTGAAGGAGTGTTTTAACACCTAATACCCTAAAGTCAACTAGCATGGGAGTTATTGGCCCAACGCTTGTTACATGGGTTGAGGAGAAAAGCTTAAGGGAATCAAACATTGCATTATCTATGTATCAGTATCTACAACGTGAGTTATTAAGCTCGAAGGGATGTCTCAACACCTAATGCCCTAATACAAACTAGTTTGGGAGTCATTAGTCGAAAATTCATTACATGGGTTAAAGATGTATTATGTTTTAAGTTATATGTATATATATTAAAAAAAATAAAAAAAGAAAGAAAAAAAGAAAAAAATTAATCCCAACCCAAGGAAGTTCATCTTAAAAATTAAAACAAAAAATTTGTTTTCTTTCAAAAAAAAGTCCTATAGCTATGTGTTGATATATTGAGCATAAAAAGAAGATTTATTAATATCTTATTTAAGAGGTATTGAATACATATATAAATTTAATGCGGGCTTATTTATCTGGATAGATTAACGGAAGTTGAATGATGAATATCTTACTTTGTGGAATTTGTAAATTGTTTTTCTATTTTAACATTTTGAAGACCAAGAACTAGTAAAAAGCTGGTTGGAGGGTATGATTAGTACTTAAAAGTTTTTATTTTAGCAATTTAACTCCTCTAAGTCAAAGCTTGAAGATTTCATGCAATGCTATTTCTTCTTTAATAGGAAAATAGTTATTAAAGTACTTAAATGTAATCTGTCTACTTAAGAGAGGACTATTTTGTAAAATAGAGACTAAGGTTTCCTAGAATATAAAAAGAATGAGAGAAGAGAAGGGAGGCAGCTAGCCAAGAGGAGAAAAATGCCCTTCTCCTCTAAGAAACTCGAAATTATGCATTCTTACTCTTTTTGATTAGTTGTTCAACAAAAATGCAAGGCTAAACTCATTTTCTTGGTTGTGATTAGTACTTAAAAGTTTATTTTTATGAAGGTTTTATATCATCATTCTGCATTTGAAGTATCAATAGCTTTTTAACTAAAATATGTTTTATAATAACAAGTCTGATACCATAAAATACCTTTAATTAATGGTAAATATTCATCCTAAATTCAGGTCTATCACATAAATAAAAGGATTGATTGATAAGTTGAACTACTAAAATTGAAAAGACAAAGAGAGGGTGAAGCTTAGAAAAGGATGCCTGTTTGGTCCAAATTGGAACACTGTTCGGTCCAAATTGGAACATTGTTCGGTAATTAGGTCATATTTAGAGCTGTAGATCTCAGATTTAGGTTTGCTTTATATGGATGGAAAGCTAAGACATAGGCCTAAAATTTTATGGGAAGACAAGACTTAATTCTATTGTTTGGAAGTTCAAATCTTAGCAACAATGTAGAAGTTCAAATCTGTCCTACATCTTAGACACTGTTTAGTGTTCAGCACATATCTCAAGTTCTAGAAGTGCAAATGAATTTAGTTTGTTTTTCCTAGAATGAGATAATTTTCTAGAATTCCATGAGTAAGTTTGGTTTAAATTCTAACGATATCAATGACTTTTTTGGCAGACAAGAAAATAAGAATTGTTACCAAGTCAAGAGCTGAACATCCACTCATTAATTAGTCATCAAATCAATAGTTTTCAATTTTTGCCTATAAAAGGAGGCATTTGCCATGTATTTAGGCATCTTGATTTCCAGATCAAGATCATACTCTTGCTTTCTCTCTTTGTAGTTTTGTAATGCTTAAGTTTTGCTTTCATTAATATCTTATTTATGCCTTTCATTTTCTTTCCTTTACTTAGCTAACTTTTATCTTATTTATGTTCTTATCTTGTTTATTTATGTTTCTCATTTTCATTATGTTTAGCTAAGTTTATTATGTCAAGGTGAAAAGGTTACACTAATGGTGTAAGAATAAGTATAGTGTAAACTTATGTTGTTGTTGTTGTTGTTGTTGTTGTAACCTATTTTTGGGTACCCCACATATAAAATAATAAAAAAAACAGAATAGTGTTGTTTTGAGAGACATTGTTCCTCTCTCTCTCTCTCCCCGCATGCTTCTCCCAAAACCTAAAACCCCATGGCTAGAAAGCAGTGCCGGCATGCCCTGCAAAGCCACGCCCGTTGGAGAACTCGCCTAGTGTTCCCTACTCCTCATACGCAATAGCAGGCCGTTCCTCTTTGCTTTATAAATATTGCGCCCAACACCAGGAAGTGAGATGAAAGGGGGGCTTTTGAAAACTGAAAGGGAAGGGAACTTTGAAACGAGGAGAGTTATTGTGAGAGTGTGAAGAAGAAGCAGAGAAGCAAGGTGACAGAGACAAGAAGCAACACAGAAACAAAAGTGAAGAGGAAGAGCGATTGCAACAACACCCCAAGAACAAGGCACTTCATCATCATCTTCTTCCATGCAAGTGAAACAGCCACTATGAGCCTGAAGAGAGCGGTAACACCACCACTAAACTAGTGTCGAGAGGGGAGACCATTGTGCACAGAGGATGAATAGCTGAAAGAAGAAAACACTAGAGATCAAAAGGAGAAGAACCAAATAAAAGCAGAGGAAGGAAAACAAAGGCGGGTGCATTTGCATAAAGAAGATGAAATACAAAGCATGCACACATGAGCTTCCACCCAGGACATTGGCTCATGCCAATGACCCGGTTAGGCCTGCTGGGTCCAACCCAGCTACATGGGCCAGGCTGAGCCCACTATTGAAGTGAATTATAATTCACTTGAATAGTACCATTTGCATATGTTACTAAGCATGCATATGTGAGCTTCCACCCAGGGCACTAGCTCGGGCCAACGACCTGGTTAGGCCTGCTAGGTCCAACCCAACCACATGGGTCGGGCCGGGCCCATCTAAAAAACATAAAAAACAAAAAAACAAAAATTCTTCAAAAATTATTTCAAAAAATCTATGATTTTCTGCAAATTTGTTGATGTATTTTTTTCATCAATATTGGTTTGTATTTTTATACTATAAAGATACAAATCCGGTATAAAAATACCCAGTTTTCTTCAAAACATAAAAAAATAGAAAATGTTTTGTTTTCATGCATACAGCTAATACCCTAACATGTTTTTAATTTTTTTTTTAAATATTGGAAGTTTCGAAAAATATGTTTTTGCATAGATTTCTTAAACACAATAAAAAATTATTTTCTTGTATTTTTTGGATTTTACTACATGTTTGTAAATTCTAAAGGATGTTGGCCAATATTCCAAAAATATAAAAATCTTATTTATGGGAATTCATCTATATTCACTATTAATGTTTGGATAAAGAAATTCCAAAGGGGTAAATATCCAAAATATTATTAGAAATAATTTGTTATTATTCACTATTAATGTTTGGATAAAGAAATCCCAAATGGGTAAATATCCAAAATATTATTAGAAATAATTTGTTATTATTCACTATTAATGTTTGGATAAAGAAATCCCAAATGGGTAAATATCCAAAATATTATTAGAAATAATTTGTTATTATTCACTACAAATATTTGGATAAAGAAACCCCAAAGGGGTTAATATTCAAAATATTATCAGGAATAATTCATCATTTGTCCACTGTTAATGTTCGGATAAAGAAATCCTAGGTGGTTAATATCAAAAAATATTTTTCTAGGAGTAACAAGCCAATATCCCTTAATAATATAAGGGCAAAAAACCTACAAAAGTTAAATGTCCAAGATATTGTTAATAGGAATACAAATTGTTTATTTTTAACATAAGGGTAGTTTTATGCCTAAATTTTATTTAGAACAATTTAATTGCACATTCTTGAAAGAAGCTTCAATTATAATTGGGGACATTTCAAATTTTGATTCCACTGTTTATGAGTCATGAAAATTTGAAATACTAAGGCAAAAATAGGCTTCTAAAGCACTTTGAATTTCCTTAGATTTCTAACTTGGTTTTTTTATTTCTTTTCCTTGTGATTTATGAGTTGCAAACACTTGAAATACTAAAGGAAAAATGAGCTCTTAAGCACATTGAATCCCCTTAGATTTCTATCTTGGTTGTCTTTAAATTCATAAATTTTAAATTTATTTCAAATCAAATATAGACTTCAAGAGATGTGCACTGTTTCTTTGTGGCACTCTATAAATATATCTAAAGGTATGATCCGTATTGGCCGAGAGTTTTTTCCCTTAGACTTTGAACCTAAGTTCATACATCATAGCAGACTTATCCTCGGGAACTAATGGGATTAGAGAATATCAACACCATAGCAATTATAGGCAAACCAAACACCAAACAGCTTACCT
>NW_011502399.1:15380-16422 GCF_000495115.2 Populus euphratica
GCATGAGAGTGTGGTCACGTACATTAAGTGGTAGACTTTGTAAGGTATCCTTATCATTTTCATAAAATATGATAGAATAAGATAACCAGTCCCTTCATAATGAGAATATGAGAATAACCATGTTAGAACAGTTAGAGATCACATGAATCCCACAAGAACAAAAGTACTATCATGTATAGTTTCCCTTCTTGATGCATCTCATTTTAATTTTAATCCAGGAATTATTCAACTTTTACCTTCTTTTCATGGCTTAAATTTAGAAAATCCATACTTATATTTAAGAGAATTTGAGGAGGCCTGTAATGCTTACAATAACTTAAATTGTAGCATGAACACCTACAAATTAAAGCTTTTTCCTTTTTCATTAAAAGATAAAGCTAAAACATGGCTACAAAATTTGAGACAAGGATCCATTTGTGCTTATGATGAAATGCAACAATAACTTTTAAAGAAGTTTTTCCCTTCTCATAGAACAAGACAAATCACCACTTTCACTCAAAAACCAGGAGAAACATTTTACAAATGTTGGGATAGGTATCGAGACTTGCTTAGTACTTGCCCTCATCATGGTTTTGAAACATAGAGATTGATTTCATATTTTTTATGAAGGATTAACACCTAAAGATGGGCAAATGGTGGAATTAATGTGCAATGAAACTTTTGAAAATAAAAATCCTGATGAAGTAATGGATTACCTAGACTTGCTTTTCCAATTCTAAACCATGAAAAGAAGGTAAAAGTTGAATAATACCTGGTTTAAAATTAAAATGAGATGCATCAGGAGGAAAAACTATGCATGATGACCTCCAAGCTAAGTTTATATCTTTAGCTAGAAAAGTCGAGCCATTAGAATTAAAAAAGAGTGATCAATTAAAATATGCTCAAAACATTGTATATCAAATCTGTGAAACCAATGAACACTTAACCAATGATTGTCCAACTTCACCTTCTTTTAAGAAATGTCTTCATGAATAAACCCATGCTTTAAATAGTTTCCAAAGGCCCAATCATAACCCATACTCACGAACATACAACTCTGGTT
>NW_011502399.1:16880-19023 GCF_000495115.2 Populus euphratica
ATGATGAGTCAATCTCTTAGGGTAAGGAAGGGGTTAAACCTGAACATTGTAAAGAAAAGATTGATTCCCCACCAGTACTTTCATTTCCTCATGCCATGACCAAACAAAGAGAAGTCAATGACGATTCTAAAATCTTTGAAACTTTAAACAGGAAGAAATCGAGGACAAAAAAGTCATAAAAAATGTTGTCACAAATCATTTGTCAAAATTGATAATAGATTCAATATCTGACATTAGATCAATTGATTATTACTTACCTGTTGAATATTTACTCTCTCTTAGTTCAATGCCTTGGTTTAATAAAAATATCAATTTTCTTGCTTTATGATTTTTGCCGGCTCATTTGGATAACCAAGATAAAAGAAAGTTTTTAAGTAACGTGCAAAACTTTTATTGGGATGATCCTTATTCAAATATTATTCTCATTAATTATTTCAAAGATGCATTCTCGATAATGAGGTAAGTAGAGTTATTAAATTTTATTACTCTATGACAAGTAGGGATCATTTCTTGTTGAAAAAAAGGACTGTAAAAATCTTATAAAACCCACCATGTTCAAGGACTCATATGCATTCTGCAAAACCTGTGAAAATTGTTAAAAGATGGGATTGATTTCAAAACATAGAGTCTTTAGATAATCTTCTATTGACTCTCAAGTCTCATCATAGTGTAGTTATGCATCGTGCAATTCTTGACTTATGACCCTATTTTCATAAAGAACATGTTTGGCATAGTCTTGGGAATCTGACTAAAAACCTTGTTTGCCAGTTTTTAAGAATATTGGATGGGAAGTCTATCCTCGACCCATAGAGAGCGTTTAAGCCGTTCTTAGATGTAAAACTAAGGGAAGGTGTGAGCTACAATAATAACTACCTATACATACACATGTTTTTTTTAATAATATAATTATATAAATAGAGAGAGAGAGAGAGACTCCAGCTAGTCTACATATAATTGGCATGATTGCATTTTCAAGTTCTTATCTATAAAATCTTCTCTTCCTTCCTTTCATTTCTACTTAACCTATACATTCAACAGATATAAAAGTGTATAGAAATGACAGGTTCCTCAAGTCATCAGATAAATCATAATCTCTACTGCTATTGCTGAATAATTGATTGACCAACTACAATCTTTCACTCCTGTATTTCATCTTTTAATGAGTCGTATAAATTGGTTAAGTAAGGAAAAATGTAAAAAGCTTAGATTGGATTTGAGCCTTCATTTGTGAATCCTTGTATCTTTTGGTTTTCTTAATAGTATATTATTTTTTTTTCTTGTTTCTTATATTTTTTAAATGTGTTTCAAATTTATTAGTGTTCGGTGTTTCAGTTGATGTATTCTATACTCTATCTTTCTACCTTAGAACATTGAGGACAATGTCTCGTTTTGGTTGGGGGGAGAGGGTAGTAGTTGATAAAAAAAAAAAATTGTTTTGGTTGGGGGGAAAGGGTAGTAGTTGATATTATAAAAAAACAATTAACTAACTGTGTTTTCTATTTCATAAGCCATTTGCAAAACTATTGTTACTAGGATAACAGAATAAAGGAGTTCTTTTGTTAAAGTGACTCTTGAGACACATCTTAGTAAACATTTTTAACAAGGTTTATCAAAATACTTCTTGAAATATTCAGGTTTACAAACTCTCACATTGCTATCACTTAATTCTGATCATATACTCATTTAACAAGTATTCTTGATTAGTACTTAAAAGTGCATTTTTATCAAGATTTTATATCATTATTTTGCACTTGAAGTATCAATAACTCTTTAACTAAAGCATGTTTTATAATAACATATCTAATAATACAAGATAACTTTAATTTATTGTAAATATTCATCTTAAATGCAGGTCTATCACATAAATGAAAGGATTGATTGATGAGTTTAACTACTGAAATTGAAAGGACAAAGAGATCGCCAAACTTAGAAAAACGATGCTGGAGTAGTCCAAACTAGAACACTATTTGGTAATTGGGTCATAGCTGGAGCTATAGATCTCGGATTTAGGTTCACTTTATATGGATGGAAAGGTGAGACATAGGCCTGCAACTTTCATGTGGAGGTCTGGTTTTAAAATGGTCGTTTTCAAGTCCAAAATATAGCAATAATAAAGAAGTCTGAATCTATCCTGCAGCCCAGA
>NW_011502399.1:19526-21050 GCF_000495115.2 Populus euphratica
GAAAGCTGAGATAATTTCTTAGAACTTTCATTGAAGGTATAGTTGAAATTATGATGCTATTAATGACATTTTATTCAGATAAGAGAAGATAAGAACTATCACCAAGTCAAAAGTTGGCCACCCTCTCATCAATTAGTCATCAAATCAATAGTTTCCAATTTTGGCCTATCAATAAAAGAAAAATGGTTGAACCAACCAAAATCCAACAATTAATAGTCCAGTCCACAGTCCAATATCCGAAATGTTAAGGTCAATTTTTTTTTTAGGCGGTAAAACCAGCCACTTGATTTGTTTTTTAATTTTTTTTTTAGGCGTTAAAACCAGCCAATTAAATTTTTTTTATATGATTTTTTTTTTTAGTTTTCCAATAATCAAATCTAAATTTGTTACCTTTGCTTGCTAGCTCCCCGGCAACGGCGCCAAAATTGCTTGACCGCTTTTTATGATCGGCTTGTTTTAACTCGCAAGTGCACGAGTGTGCGATGTAGCAATTAACTCGGTAAGATCGAGGTCATATCCACAGAGAGCTAGATCTGGAAATTAAGCTAAGTAACAAAAAAAACTCAAGAGAAATTAAATTAACAATAACTTGGTTGAAAATAATTGATGGATTTGTTTTCAAAGATGAAAAAGTGTAAATAGATTTTAAATGACAAGAAAAAATAAGCCTTGGTCCAAATAAAATTTAATGGTGATGTATTGGTGATTTCTTCAACATATATAAGATAACTCAACCTAATATCAACGATGGTGATATTAGATCGGAAGATATTACAATAGAGTTTAAAAAAAATGAAGATTTATTATTGCTTAAGAATGAACAAGTACTTTCATGTTAAGTAAGACATTGAATCAAGCAATCTTTATACCAAAACTAAAGTTTGTGCATAAACATTCAAGATTATAACATTACCTAAATGATTTCTAAAATTTCTTTACAATTAATAAATCATTCATGAAGAAAATAAGAAGATAAACATTAAGATTCATTCATATTTAAAAGAATTCACATCAATCACCATTATCCTTGATTTGGATCCAAGAAAGAGTTTAGCCAACCATGATTATATATAAGAACACTTCAATAAACATGAAAGAACTTGAATCCAACTGAAAAAATAAGTTTTACAAACTAAAGAACCGAAATCTATAAAGAAGAACACAATACAATTTCAGAAAAAATTCGGACACAAATCTGACTCTAACTTTGGACAGCAATTCGACCCTCTTAGAAGCTTTTTTTGGAGAAGTCTATTAGAGACATATTTATAGGCAATTCTGTCACCTTTCCAGATCATTAAAGAACAGCTCATTTGGACACCTGAGTCAAAAGTTATGGGCAAAACACCGAAAGGTGTTCTCATTTGGACACCTGATTCAAAAGTTATGAGCAAAATACCAAGTATTCTGAAAAATCAAATCAGACCAGCTTGGAAACCACTTTGGTTCACGTTTTTCTTTCTCCTTTATAAGCTGTCTCTTTCTTCTTTTTGACCTAAAATAATATAACAATGTCCCCTACAG
>NW_011502393.1:0-4028 GCF_000495115.2 Populus euphratica
TTGAGAACAGGATCACACAAGTGACAATGAGAGCGTTGAGGAGTCATCTGGACCGTACAAAGAATCTTCCATTTGTGAAGAGAATTTCTGATTTTCACCTCTTGCTATTTCTGGCCAAGTTTCTGGACCTCAATTCTGATGTTCCGGCGTTAGCAGATTGTGTGCTTGCACAGACAGCAGTACCAGAGGGTTATCAGCTCCTAATTGAGTCCATGGCTAATACTTGATGTTGCTTGAATGCCTGATGGTTGGATCAATCCATCTTGTCCCCTGTGAAAGTTTCTGTGCATCAAGAACCGTAGCCAATTATACTACTTCCTGGTGTATCATAATTTACAATCTCTCTCTTATAAATTTAAAGTATCTTCATCCATTGGTTTGATAATTTATGTTTGGTGAAATCAGGTTTCAGTTTTCTGTTTGATTTCTTTTAGGAGTCCCACATGCTGATATCTAGAACAACTAATTCTAAATAGTAAAAAAAAACATATGATAAAAAATTCAAAAAATATACATGCTCCTTCTCATCTGATGCTTAACCCTAATGCCTTACTGGAAAAGGCCAATGGTCTGCTATTTTAGCATAAAACTGCATCTAATCATGGAGAACAAGCATCACTTTTCAGAACACGTGTTATTAAAGTCTGAAGGCTCTGCATTAAGCTGCTTTCAATTGAATGAATGTTTTTTCAGCATTTATACTCCACTGGAACCTGTCCGTCTTTAGTAGTTAAAGGTTTAAGGTTTGTTAATGTTACCAGCCCTTCAGTAAACTTCATGTGATATCCCGGCTAGCCTCGAAATCCCCTTCGTTTTCAAACTGAATTAGGAGTAGGTCAATCCTTTATTACTTCAATCTTCTTAGGATTTATGATAACACCTTTTGCCGATATGATGATAGACTCAAGTATTCTATTTGATTTTCACAATAAAAACACTTGCATCTTTTTGTATACAATTGATTCTTTCTCAATACCTTTAATATTTCTCTTATATATTTGATATGCATATTTAATGTAGAATCATATATTAATATATCATCAAGGAGTACCAAAAATGATTATAATACTTGATTCGTTAAAGCCAGGAAAGGTGATCGGTGTATTTTTTAGTTCAAAATAGCATTAACTTGAACTTATAATGATTATGATAAACTTTTTAATATCTTACTCAAACATCCTGACATAATAGTAACTAGATCTCAAGTTCAATTTAGAGTAAAATTAAAAATTATACAATTTATTCATCAACTCATCAATCAATGGAATTGAAAACTTATTTTTAATAGCAAGATCACTAAGTTTTTTATAATCAACACAAAATTTCCATGAATTATTCTTCTTTTTAACTAACACCAAATGGTATAGAGAGTCTAACTAGGTTGAATTACTCCATCATGTAACATCTCTTTAACCAATTTTTTAATTTCTTACTTGTGGATAAATAAACTTTTGTAGGGTCTTATATTCATTGAATTAAATACTGAAATTAATGGAATTATATGATCCACTTGTCTTATTAGAATAAGTTATTCTGGTTCACCAATGATTTCTTGATATTCTTTCAATAAGGTCTTCATTTGTGAATTTTTCACCATATATGGTGATCTACTAATAGCTTCTATAGAGAAAAATTGGTCAATATATTCATAAATGGTCTCTTTAAGACTCTTTATATACTTCAGTTACAAAAACCATTTGTAACTTTGCTTCTTTGAAAACTCCTCTCAATTCAATCATATTACCTTCCCAAATAACAATTTTATCTTGATAAAATCAAATAGAATAGATGAGTATAATCTTAGTTAATCAACTCCCAACATTATATTATTGTACCTTCTCAACTTTAAAATCTTCAAGTCAGCCCTGAATTCACATCACATTGTCATTTGTTATTATAATTGCTAATACTATGGTTTTAACAACAGCAACCTTAATTCCTTTAATCACATACTCATCTATGAAACCGTGGATGCTCCCGATATTAATTAAGATAATTATTATCCTGACAACTCCTTTTTATCATAATTGTACCGTGAATATAGTTATCTGTTAGTGTATTTAATGATAATCAATATTCTTTAACAGTAAACTTGCCTACTATTTTTCCAATTTTATTTTTCTCCCAACATCTAAAAATTCTTTCATTTCTTATTTTTTCCGCTTTATCATATTTAATCTTTTAGGGCTACATTGATAACCAGGCATGTACATATCACTACATTTAAAATATAAGCCCAATTTTCTCCTTTATTTATGCAAAGTATCATAAAAATGCTTTGTCCTCGAGGTGCCTTAATCTTTAATTGGTTAGAAGACTTGGATGAAAAGTTACATGTTGTTCTTCCTATATTAAAAGGAAAGTTTGATCTTTGAACAATCTTATTTTTCCTGGCCATAGACTCATCTCACTATTTTGTTTGCTCAAAAGATTACATCAAATAAAGTTTGTTTCAAGATCTTAAGCATCGGCTTGGTATCTTTTCTTAATCCACTAATAATGCTAGAAATATAATAAGATTATAGTACAGGAGGATTTAATGCATTCATCAAAGATTTTATTCCTCAAACTTCTCCACATGATCTTTCACTCTATTATCTTATATCAATTTGTTGAATTCCTCAACTATATCGTCTCTACCACCAAATCTTTTACAAATGGCCTTATAGAATTTATCCTAATTAATTAGATATTAACCTGTATACATGAATTCCTCAAACTAAATCTCTACATTTTCATCCAAGTATAAAGAAGACATCGTTACCTATTTATAAATAGGCATAAAGTTTAGTTAGAAGAATTGTTAACACTTCCTTACCCATCTTCTAGGACTATCTCCCAGAAGGTTTGCAAATCCATTATTGGCAATGTCGGATTGTTTCTAGCCTTGTAGTGATCCTGGTTTCCCATATTTTCTCCACAACCATAGCTTTTAAATCCAAGTAGTATTATTTCCTATGTGACATGAGCTCAAGTTTTATTATATTTGACAAGATTCTTGTGGAATTATCCCCAATTGTCTTTCTTACCATTTGATTAGCTAAGAATGACTGGATATGGTTAGTTAGGGCTTTAATTTTCAAATTGATTTGATTAGATCTCTTATCTTGTTTTATCCACCTTGTTTATTTTTTTATCATTGTTTCTTGAATTTTTTTTATGAATCCCTTGTATTTTTTCATCAAGTTTTTTACAATATTCTTCCACATTCATAATATTAATTTTCTTTACCATTTTCTTAAGCTTTAAACAACCCTAAAATCGATTAATGGTCGAGGATCAACTTTTATATCAATTGTTAGACCTTGGCCTTAACAAGTGAATGTTAGAAAGGAAGAAGAAAAAGAACGAAAGAAGGTCTAATATATAAATTGTTACTCCATTACTTGTTCATCATGCTTTTGCTACAATGTTATATACAAGGAATTCAACTAACTCCTAACTTCTAACCAACTACTTATTTATCATATATTTTATTCTTTATTTACACATGATTATCATGTTACTTATTGAACTTCTCTTCCTACAAGCTTTCATGCCTTATATTTCTACGCTTCTCTAGTAAGTTGCAACATTTTGCCTGATTTTTTATGATTATAAGTAGTTGTTGATGCTAGTGCATCTATTGGTGGAGGCTTGTCTTCAGCATAATGGTTGTTCATTGGAAGAAGATAAATTGATATATATGTTTTGCATTGTTGGACAGCGAGTTTGGTGGCTAGTTGACATGACTAAAAGATTGATATCTTCTCCCAAGTGCAGGAGTGTTGAATTAATAAATAACCCGGCAAGACAGGGGTCGAACCACGGGGAGGTTAATTGTACAAATTATAAATAACAATAATACAACAACAATAATAGTAGTAGTAGTAGTAGTAGTAGTAGTAGTAGTAGTAGTAGTAATAATAATAAATAAAAAGAAGGAGAAGAAGAAGATGAGAACTTCGAGATGGAATATTAATGTAAGGATTAAACAATGATAATAACAAATGTCAAGGTTAGAGGTTCCATTAATGGTATGTCAAACA
>NW_011502393.1:5661-5998 GCF_000495115.2 Populus euphratica
TCTCCAGATATGGGACAAACACTGAATAGTATGCAGGTTATAGAATAGATTAGGACTTCTTTGTTGTTGCTACAATTTGGACTTGAGAATGACTTTTTTAAATTTCAAGCTCCATATGAAAGTTATAGGCCTATGTCTTACCTTTCCATCCATGTAAAGTAGATCTAAATTCTAGATCTACAACTCTAGATATGAATCAATTATCGAACAGTATTCTGGTTTGGACTGCACCAACATCTCTTTTCTAAGTTTGACCATCTCTTTGTCTTTTCAATTTCAGTTCTTAAATTCCTCAATCAATCCTTTCATTTATGTGATAGGCCTGCATTTAAAATGA
>NW_011502393.1:6042-13956 GCF_000495115.2 Populus euphratica
ATTATTATTATTATTATTATTAACTTCCTTATGGTTCAACCCTAGTCTTGCCAAATTATTTATTACTTTGACATTCTTATAATTGAGAGAAAATATCAATCTTTTAGTCATGTTAGTGTTTGTTAAGAAAGACAAAATTTTCTTCAATAAAGTTTAAATTCTTAAGATATTGCTTAGATGTATATGTTTTACAAAGGTTTTTAGAACTTTATGAACGACAATTAAATATTTCAAGTGACTTGGTTCTTACATACTCTTAGCTTTGCTAAGTGTTTCATATATATTAATTACTTATTATTAATCCAAAACAAGGCATCTTTAAGAGGCAATTATTAAAGGACTAGGTTTCTTACGTTAAAGTTAACATTTATGCATAAAAACACAGTCTATACATATTTTCATATCGTATAATCACTTTGTTTTTTGTCCTCCCATGATTATCTCTATTATTCATCAAATAGATGAGATAAAAAAAAAAAAAGATGTCACAAACAAAGAGTACATTAAGAAGAGAAATAAATATTGTTTCTATTAAATTTAATGAAAAACATAAACCTAGTGAAAACGGTAAATTTCAATTTTTTCAGGAGTTTCAAGATCTTGTTAAATAGATTTAGATTTGTTTAGGATTTATACAAAATTATTTGAAGATTAGATTTTCTTTTTTATTTTGAATAATTACTTTAATATTGATTTATCGCAAACCACAAGTTGTCCAAGTATTCAGCCTTTAATAGTAACTCACACAAACCACTTGTGAGAAATATTTTAAACCCATTTAGAAAAAAAGAGATTGCAATATCTTTAAGTGTTAGCTCTTTTCTTTTGTGTTTTTAGGTATTTAGTATTGTACTATGCACTACTCTAAAAATAAAAGACATAGCATTTTTTTTATAGGGAAACCTGAAAATCCTATAAATAGCAAAATATCAATATCATATATATTATTTTAGGATAATTTTAAAAATTTATTCAATCAAATTTCTACATGATTTTTTTAGGTCTAGAATTGTAATTCTCTATATAAATTGCATTCTAGTCTTTAATTTCTAAATTATTTATGATCAAATCACACTCAATTAATTATCTCATTTTAATTTTTGACAAATGTTTCTTATATGTGTAACTCACTAGGTTCCCTAATAAGTTGGTCAAAATATAAATCACAATCATAAATTAATTAAACAAATTAATTTATTATGAATTAAATAATTGATTGATTTATATTTGAAGACCAAGTTTAATATCTAATAATTTGTCATGATCTCTTAAATATTAGGAAAGTCATAATGGTTTGACCTAACATTTCACTAACCAGTTTCTCAATGTAATTATTATCCATTCAACAATAATATTTTGATTCTGATTTAGACAATATATGAATTGTATCTAATTTGTCAAATCCTATTTATTATCAACACCTTAATCATTGATTTTTTAAATAAGATTTAAAACTCTTTTCAAATCTCATTTCATCTTATGCAAAGACTTGCAATTAATACTATTTGAGAACAAATAGAACATTTTTCTTAATTCATCTAGGGTGATGAATTCTCTCTGGATTACTTAAATACCTTCATATAATTCATATTATATTCAATATTTATATGTTTGTCACAACACTCCCCTAACTAAAAATCAAAGACATAAAAATTATCTTAAGATTGTGTTTGATAAACACGTCTTAAGAACAAAAAAAAGCTTTTTCATTTGGTAAAAACTTGACTAACCAAACATGTCTTTATGGTTAGAACAAGCTCAACCTAGTCATATAGGTTAGGCCTCTTAGCCTGAAACCCTAGCCTAGAGATAGAAATCAAAATGGGCTTAGCCTAGTTGATTAATACTTAAAATACAATTTTATTAATGTTTTATATCAGCATTTTGCACTTGAAGCATCAAGAACTTCTTAACTAAAAGATGTTTTATAACAGCAAGTCTAATACTATAATATACCTTTAATTTGTGGTAAATGTTCATCTTAAATGCAAACCTATCATATAAATCAAAGGATTGATTGATGAGTTCAACTACTGAAATTGAGAAGAAAATGAGAAAGTGAAACTTAAAAAAGAGATGCTGGTTCAGTTCAAATTGGAACATTATTCAATCATTGGGTCATATTTGGAGCTGTAGGATTTGGATTTAATTATTGGGTCATATTTGGAGCTGTAGGATTTGGATTTAGGTCTACTCTATATGGATGGAAAACTAATACATAGGCCTAAAACATTTATAAAGAATGTAAACTCAATTTTGCTGTTTGGAAATCCAAACTTAGCAGCAACGGAGAAATTGAAATTTGTCCTGCAGCTCAGACACTGTTTAGCTTAGCAGCAACAGAGAAGTTGGAATTTGTCCTGCAGCTCAGACACTGTTTAGTATTCAGCCCATATATTGAGTTCTAGAAGTCCATATGACCTTAATTTTTTTTTTTTGTAGGAAAGCTGAGACAATTTTCTAGAACTTTCATAGTGAAGTCTATTCAAATTCTGATGTTAACAATGACATTTTATTCAAACAAGAAGATAAGGATTGTAACAAGTCAAGATGTGGTTACCCACTAACAATTAGTCAATAAATCAATAGCTCCCAATTTTGGCCTATACGAAGCATCTTCGTTTTCAGATCAAGATCATATTCTTGCTCTTTTTCTTTATATTTTTATAATGTTTAAGTTTTGCTTTCATTAATCCCTTGTTTGTTATAACCAGTTTATTAAAGTCAGGAGAACATTGGCCAAAATATCAAAAACAACAAGAAATGTTTTTTTGTTTTGTTTAGTATCAGGGATTATGAGGTTATACGTAACACGTATTCTTGATTTTAAAACTTTCTTTGGTTTTAGATACACATATAATTAGATACCACTACATGATTTCATATTTTATCAGACAAAACAATGCAGCCTACCTTAGGTAGGGCGTAGTCGGGGTGCTAAGACCTTCTCTTTACGCAACCAATCTCCGTACCCGATCTCTAAAGACCAGTTAGGGTTCCTAGTTACCAGAATATTAGGTGGCGACTCTCATTCAATGTTTTCACTGATAAGAGACAAGAATTCCTTGTCTCTTCATATCTTGCTAGAAATACACCACATCCCATCGTTAGCATCATTAGAAATATACCACACGTGCGACAATCATGTTAACTATTTATAATTCGATTGGAATTTTTTTTTATGATTTTTAATTGAATAATAAAAAAAATTATATTATACTTGTTTGTATTTTTTTTTGTGGTTTTCAATTGAGTAATAAAAAAAATTATACTATACTTGTTTGAAATACTATTAATAAATCTTCTAATCCTAACAATGATGGTGGTACATTTTGAAATTTTTGAGTTAGTGATTACCATGGAAGAAAAGAAATCCTGGTGAGGCGCCAGATTTTTTCCAAGAAATACCAATTACTTGCTTATGGTCACTATGGGATCCAAGGACGGATAATTTGGAGACAGCCTTGCCCTTCAGATTACTTGCACCAAGTGATTGTTTTGAACTCAAAATTTCAAACCTTCACATTCGCGGTTGTTCTATTACATGCAATTGCCCTTCGTTCCTTTCCATTGAATTCTTGGCTTAAAATTTTTCCTAGTTTGATAAATCCAACTTTCCTCGTGCGTTTTTCTTTGTTCTTGCTACAATAGCTTGATATCCGTTCTTCTTTCATTCGCTGATGGTTGAAATCGATTGCATTAGCATTGGAGCTAGCGTCGTTCGTTAAAGCAGTCCACTTTTATTGATTGAATGTCCCGAGTGAAAATTACCAGGGCTGGTTTTCAATGCTCGGTGGTTTTTTAACCTCTTGGGTCTGCTTCGAGTTTGATTTTGTTTTTTTTCCCCCATGTTGAGAATGTCTAAGAACAATAGAACATTTGCTTAGGTCTGCATAGGAGAAAGACAGGACTGCTTCGAGACTCTGGGTAGTCCAAGGAAGTGCCATAATATAGAGGAAAAGAGATTGTACGATGAGAACTTTTAAGTGAAGAAGAGGATTCGATTAGTGAATCAGATGTATAGGATGCTCAAGATGAAGAGAAGCGAGATGAGGAGGAAGAGGAAGAGCCTCCTTTGATGCATTTGCTTAGGACATCTTTCAAGCTCAGGTGATTGAAAATTTCAAGAAACGCAAACGGAGGCCAGAGAAGAAGCAGAGTTGTTTCTGCTTTCTAGAATATCAGGTGCGAAATGCATTATGCTCGGCTAGGCGCAGCTTAATTCTTACTTTTTTAAGCTCCAAGCAGGAAAAACACAATTTGTAATCTGTTTATTCTTCTCCACGCATCCAACAGGAAGGCCAGCGGCAGGATCATTAACAGCAAAAACGCCAGTAACATTCTTGTGGTTCATGGTTATCAAAGATGGTCAATTTCATTCTCATTTTACTTCTGGCTTCTATTCCCCTCTTAAACATTAGCATCCCTAAAACTTGAGAAACAAAGCTGAAAAGATCATGAACCTGCAATGCGATGCATTTCTTGACAGCGAGGCTGCGAAGACCAAAGCATAAACCATTAAACCGAAACATGGCCAGCAAAAGACCAGCAACTTTAGTATCAGACAGAATCGGTCATCAGGTGCCAAGACTAAGCAAAGCAGTTACCAAACTAAAGCCAAGGACAAGCAACGACGCAACCTGTACAGAAGCAAAATAGTACCCACGTTGAGGAGCATACACCTGTTGGTTCTTATGCAGGCACCACAACAAACACAAACATCAGAATGTGAGGCATTTCTTCTCTGCCAAATTCATTAGGGTTGCGAGGGATGCCATGAAATCACGTTATTGCCAAAAACAAATATATATATTAAAAAAGCACACTGAAAAATTATTGCAGTCATAAACTGCAAACCAAGACATGCAAAACAACAGAGGTTCATAACCAAACAAAAACGTTGCGAGCACCATGATACAGATTGAGGTAGTTCCATGACTGAAAGAACCTTCAATATTAAATTTAGAATGAAACACAGTTTTTTCGTCACCTCTCCTGCAGATATGTAGCGGGAAAGACATTCAATACAAAATGGATAAACACCATCTCGTGTTGCAGTTACAATCAGAGCAAGAACACCATCGCCATTAAAACAAGGGTGCTAATTTGAAAATTTGAGAAGAATTTTTTGAATAAGAACATAAATGGCGCAAAATTACAAAACTTCTCTAATGACAACCCAAGCCAAGGTGTCAGCAATATCACAACACTAAAGATAACCCAATTTAAGTTCTATCTTCTCCCGGCAATTCTCAATAAAGGAGAAATTATACCCTGTATCTCTTGTAGTGAATGTTGAATTCTGATCTCCTCTTCAACTGACCTTTTAAGGTTTCTAATATGACTTTTCAAAGCATCAGAAGCTCTAATATCATCAGCCCGCATTTCAAGTACCTTTTTAGTCAACCCCATCAATAAACCTGAATGCCTTGGCATAGTTGAGTGCTTATGCAAGAAACCCAACAACAACCCAAGCTCCTCCTCATCCAAATTCACAACACATTTCAATAACTTCCTCCTTGCCACCATTTCCTCCATCACAGCCACCACATTCTCTGGATTCTTCCCACTCAAAACTGAGACCAGCGCTTCTTTATGCCTAAACTTCTTCAACAACTTATCATGCTCCGACAATTTCACCTTCTTTGGCCTCATTATCAAATGATCCCCCTCATTTGGCTTCTCACCTTGACTCCTATGAAAATACCTAAAATATGTTGGCCTCAAAGCCCGCCTCTGTGGTTCCTCTACACTGCCTAGAGCCCAAAAATTCCCTGATTTACTCTCTCCCACATCCTCCTTTCCTTTTCTCCTCCCAGCAAATATAATCCCATTGGAAGACCCAATGACTCTAGTCATACAATCCGGAGAAAACCCAATGGACATAAGCGGGGCAGGAAACCTCATGGAATGAGTAACCTTCATTTTTGCATAATCAAAAACCTTCATATAGCCATCTAAAGCCACACTCAAAATCCTATACTGCAAAGCCTCCTCTCCACTCTCTTTCCCTACTTTCCCTACACAAATAGAAGTAACAGTCTTGTTATGACTCTCCATCGAATAAAGCATCTTCCCTCCTCCAATCAAATCCCATATCTTCAAACTATTCCCTCCTGCAGTCGCAACCATTCCGCCTGAGGGCAAAAAAATCACATCCTCAACTGGCTTTCCATGATTCACTTCGATAACTGATTCCTTACTATCAACCCTCACATCCCACAGCTTTACCGTGTGATCATAAGACCCAGTAACAAATATCTCTCCATTAATCGGAGAGCAATCACCACACCTCGCATAGTCCCTGTGACCATACAAGTCCGAAACCACACTCTCTCCAGCAACATCCCAGTATTTAACAACAGAATCATCACCACCAGACACCAAATGTAGTTTATCGAGTAACGGGTACTTAACAAAACGAACAGGGCGCACGTGGGACTTCAGGCGACGAAGAGGGGTTCGTGTCTTCACATCGAATACCCGAATAAGGCCGGAGAGATCGGAGGCAGCGATCAGGGAGCCGTCGCAGCGGAAAGAGCAGGAGGTGACAACATCGGAGAAGGAAATGGTGGATGTGGGAGAGAGTGTTTGGGAGGAAAAGAGAGTGAGGGAGGCGGAATTGGTGGCGGCAAATTGATGTGGGGATATGGGTGAGAAATCAATGGAAGGGATGGAGGAGATGAGGTTTGAAATTTGGTGGGATTTGAAGGAGGACCAGTATTTGGATTCAGGGGTTTTCGATGGGGTTTTAGCTTTGGGTTTTAGCTTTGGTTTTGCAGGGAAGGTTTTAGATATGGTGATTTCTCGGGGTTGTTCTACAAGAAGGTCTGCCATTGCAGATGGCTTTGCTTTCTCTTTTAGGGTTTAATCAGTGGTTTGCACATAGAGATATATACAATTTCTCGCAGCTAGCAGGCTGGCCGGTAATATCACCCTTTAATTCTCCAATACCTAAGCTAAAATGCCATTACCCAAAAGCCCACAATTCTGTACCACAGCCCATGGTCAAGCTTTATTCCCTGTGTTTTGAATAAAATTATAGCATAGTTCTTTATGTTGGAATGACTGTAGCAGGCTAATAATTCTACTTTATTAGAACAGGTTTCTCTTAATTCCACATGCATCTTGTATTAAACTAAAATACGACGGCAATCCTAAGATTATTATTCCAACAAAATTTCTAAATGGATTGAATCACGATATTGTGATAAAGTAGAATTAAAATATTATATTGAGTTAGAAAATATTGTATATATAGTTATAAAGGTTGAAAAGTAACAAAAATATAAGAATAATAGATGACAAATAAGTAACTCGAATTCTTTCTCATTATAAAAGCTAAATTATTAGAGAGAGATAAGCTACACAAACCAAGTCAATTATAAGGTTAAATCTTTTGAGGCTATAAAAAAATCTTATTGCTAATTTTAAAAGTAAATTTGATATTTAACCTACTCATAATCATGATATTAAATGTTTTAAGTATTTAGAGGTGATTAATACTTAAAAGTGCATTTTTATTAAGGTTTTATATTATCATTTTGCATTTAAAGTATCAATAACTCCTTAACTAAAGCATGTTTTATAATAAAAAGTCTGATAATATAAGATACCTTTAATTTATGGTAAATACAGATATTCTCACATTTCAAAGGATTGATTGTTATGATTAACTATTGGAAGTGAAAAGATAAAGAAAAGGTTAAGTTTAAAAAAGAGATGTCGATTTAATTTAAATTTGAACATTGTTCAGTTATTGGATCATATCTAGAGCTATAGATTTTGGATTTCAGATTAATTTATATGGCTAGAATGATAAGAAATAGGCCTACAGTTTTTATGTATATGGAAAGACCCCAATTTATCGTTTTCAAATTCAAAGTTTGGTTATAAAAGAGAAGTCAGAATCAG
>NW_011502393.1:19459-21085 GCF_000495115.2 Populus euphratica
GTATCTTGTATTATTAGATATGTTATTATAAAACATACTTTAGTTAAGGAGTTATTAATACTTCAAGTGCAAAATGATGATATAAAACTTTGATAAAAATGCACTTTTAAATACTAATTAGCAGGTATGTTTTGTAAAATCCTCTACCTTTGTTTCCATACTCCAAAAGATCATTCTATGACATTATATGGCGATGAATGTGCATGATTAAAAAATTCTTGGCGATTTCTAGGTTGTTCCCGATGCCTAAAATCTTATAAGTGATATCTCTCACCTTTATACAGACCTAAATAACCATACTCATTTGGATATCCAGCATCAATCAAATAGTATTTACCTGGAATTAAAAACAACATCAAAATTTATCATGTAATTAGTAAATAAAAAACAACTTGTATACTTAAGAACATAATAAGTTATGTTGTATATCTACCTTTTGGTGGTTTAGGGAATTTTATATTTATATTCTCAATAGCCTCATGAAAAATACGTGTGTCATGGGCATTACCTTTCCATCCTGCCCATACAAACGTGAATCGCATGTCAAAACTACAAGTCACCACTATGTTTTGAGTCGAAACACCTTTTCTTCTGATAAATGAAATTTGATTTTCGGTTGATATACAAGCCTGCACATGTGTTCCATCAATTATACTAATACAATTTTGACAAAAAAAAAACCATTGACAATATGATGTCGTTACTTACTAACATGCATAAATCAATTTTTGAATTGAATACTGATAATAATATCACAAATATTTTTCTTACCTTGAAATGCGACATATATTTTAGATTCATTGCAATTTCTCGTGGAGTGCTTGTAAAACTCGGGTCATTTGGTTTTATGACATCAACTCCAAACAAACATATGGCTGCGAAGACTTCTTTAATGCATTTACTAGCAGTTTTCTCTGAATGTTGAAATCGCTCTTGCACCTCCCTATTTGATGCTCCTAGTGCTATTGTATATAGAAATATTGCAACTTTTTCAATCACACTCATCCTTCTTGAAGGCTTCAACCCATACGTTGTTTCTAAATCACTGCCAAGGCTCATCAAAGTTGATGTGTCCATTCTTAACATGTAATAAACACTTGAATCATGTTAAACAATTTTTTTTATCAAATAAAACACAATGTCTGATGTAATACCTTTTCGTTTAATTTTACACCACACAACTATTATATTCTACAACTTCACACTCATAAAAATATTGAAACAAATTGTCGCATGAAAGTATATGTTACGCAATTGTTTTGCCTTTTTTTATTAAATTGGGTTGGATCCAGATAAAAATTTTCCTTGGGCCAAGAACAATGCATTATACACTTTGCACTGTTCATGTGAAC
This sequence comes from Populus euphratica, assembly GCF_000495115.2. Lineage (NCBI taxonomy): Eukaryota > Viridiplantae > Streptophyta > Magnoliopsida > Malpighiales > Salicaceae > Populus > Populus euphratica. The sequence continues at coordinate 20,812 of NW_011502393.1, forward strand.
AATAAAGACCGATAATGGTGATTAGTAGACAAATGAAAGAGAAGGCGAAGGACAGAAAAGGCTACCCTTGGCAGCGCGAGGTGTGGTTAGGCGATGGGAACGGTGGTGGACTTCAGTGATGGTGTTCCTCTGTTCCTGCTCTTTTCATTCTCTAATATAATTTGCTTGCTTCTCTTCCCAATGATGGTGCTGCTGTAGTTGACGCCAATAATACCAGACGATTGCTATGGTGGATACGATGAAGGTTTGCAGTGGTAACCTGGTTTTTTTCCCG
>NW_011502413.1:0-20015 GCF_000495115.2 Populus euphratica
TCATTTGCTATAATTTTTAGTGGATTGTCTTGTTGAGACTTCAATTCGGGCTGGAGCATTTATAGCTAGTATATGAGATTTGGTTCTTGTTGAGTTAGTGAATGCATGCAGTAGCTAATTTGCAATATCTTGCAAATGAAGTATCTTTCAAACTTCTTATTCACATTGTTTTGTATGAGGATTAAAATTCAATAATGACAACGCATTCCATGTAATATCTTTATCCAGTTGTTTAATTTCTCCTCCTAATACTTGAAACATAGTCTCATCAAAATGACAATCGACAAATCATGTTATAAATGAATTACCTGTTAAGGATTCAAGATATTTAATTATTGATAAAGACTCAAACCCAATATATATTCCCAGCCTCTTTTGAAGGACCCATCTTTGTACGCTGTGGTGGATAAATTAGAACATATATAGCATAACCAAATATTCTTAAATGAGAAATGTTTGGCTCATGACTAAAAACCAATTGTAATTGGGAGAATTTGTGATACGTTATTGGCCTAATGTGTATAAGTGCTGCTGCATATAAAATAGCGTGCCCCCAAACAGAAACAAGAAGTTTTATTCTCATGAGTAATGATTTTGTAATTAACTAGAGGTGTTTAATTAGTGATTTAGTAAGACCATTCTAAGTATGAACATGGGTAACAAGATGTTCAATGTTTATTTCAAGTGATATTTAATAATCATTAAATGCTTGGGATGTGAATTCACCAGCATTGTTAAAACGAATAGTCTTGATTATGTAATCTAGAAATTATGCTCGTAATCTAATAATTTGAGCAAGTAATTTCTCAAATGTCAAGTTGCAAGTCGATAATAAACACATATGTGAACATCTTGTAAATGCATCTACTAAAACCATAAAATATCAAAATGGTCTACATGGTGGATAAGTGGGCTCACCAATATCACCTTGAATATGTTCTAGAAATCTTTGGGATTTAGTATCAACCTTAGTTGGTGATGGTCTAATAACCAATTTTCTTTGAGAATAATCAGCACATAAAAATTCCTTGAATTGAAGAATCTTTTAGTTCTTTAATGGATGACTATATGAATTTTTTATAATTCTTCAATCATTATTAATCCAAGATAGCCCAATCGATTATGCTAAATAATAAAATTATTTGGTTCATTGAACTTCTGGTTCATTATTGCATTAACTTTAACTATATTGTGCAATATAAACTTGAAGATAAAATGAGTAATTTTTTCAATATTTGTTTTCTAGTAAAGACATTTGATACAATATAAAGATATTTTATACCATTATCATTGGCAGTCTTAATACAGTACCCGTTAAGTCATATATCTTTGAAACTTAGTAGATTTTTCCTTGATTTAGTAGAGAACAAAGCATTATCAATAATAAATCTTATTCCATTAGGAAGCATTATATTAGCTCTTTTGGAGCCTTCAATCAAGTTTGTTGAATCCGATATTATATTCACTTTTACTCTCATCATTCTCCTATTTGAAAAAATATTGCTTATGCCTGAGAATGGTATGTGTCGTTGCATTATCTGTTAAGCATATATATCCACCACTAATATTGAGCTTATTTATAGCATGATGTTAATTCATACTTTCTTCATAAAAAGGAATAAATATATAATAAGTTCATAATAAGACATAATTTTTAAAACACAATCTTTTTCATTAAATAAGCCAACATGAAAGGAAAAAAACAAAAGACATTGAAATATACTAGCATAAAAGAAACACACTCACTGAAAAGATAAACATAATTTTAAATTATGACATTGTAATATTAACTAATCATTATCATTAGAAAAATATTAACTTTCTCATCAGTTTGCTTAAAAAAATTTGCAACATTAAGTTGTATCATATCTAAAGAATAAATATCATTATTACCTTGATGTGGGTGAGAAAAAATTACTTTTATGTTCTTCTCCTTTCTTTTCAATTGGGATTGATATAAATCAACAAGATTGGCGATATGACAGGTACAAAACCAATGTCCTTTAATTCCACATTGATAATAGGCATTTTCTACTTTTTTGGTATCTCCGTTATATATATTTTTTTCCCTTTCTTGTTTCTCCTCATTCTGTGAGGGTTTGTAAGAATTTGATGAATTATGACCATTATAGTTGTGGTAATTAAACCTTCTTCCATGGCCACGTCCTCAGCTTCTATTACAATCACGACTATTATTATTATTATTATTATTATTATTATTATTATTATTATTATTATTATATCTCGTAGCATTCACTTTAGGTAATGGAGCCGAACCAGTTGGTCACGATTCATGATTTTTCAATAAAAACTTGTTATTTTATTTAGCGACAAGAAGACATGAAATCAATTCAAAATATTTCTTAAAACCTCGTTCTATATTGCTGCTGTAGGAGCATATTCGAGGCATGAAAAGTAAAGAATGTTTTTTTCTAACATATCATCATAGGTGATATTGTCTCCACATAGTTTCAATTTAGAACTGATATTAAACATTATAGAATTATATTCTTTTAATGATTTAAAATCCTATAATCATAAGTGTATCCAATCATAATGAGTTTTTGAGAGAATAATTGTCTATTGATGGACATATCTTTCTTTCAAATTTTGCCAAAGAATAAAGAGATCTTTGATTGTAAGATACACTATCTTCAACTCCTTGTGAAGATGATGACATAAAAAAATCATGGCTTTTACCTTGTTTTGATTAGATGCTTCGTTATCATCTTTAATGGTGTCTCCAAGACCTAAGACATTTAAATGAATTTCAGCATCAAAGATCCATGAAAAATAATTCTTGCCTGTAATATCAAGTGCCACTAACTCAAGTTTGGCAAGGTTTGCCATTGGTACTTAATTAAAAAATATTAATATTGTTATAAATTTGGTTATATATATATACCTTTGAATATAAAGATAGATTTTAAAACATAAAAAATATTTATAAAAATAAAAATATAAAATGAAGATCAATACGTGACATTGTTACATTTGAGAATAATCTTAAGATTTGTCACAGGTTTCCATTCTATATACTTGATCTCAAAATAAAATGTAGAACATACAACAATAATAGAAAAACATACCTCACTACAATATTTGACATTTTACCGATGAATAGAATCCATTGGTATGAGATTCAGAGTTTGCCGGTAATTTTTTTACCGACTAAATCACCGATGGAAAGCATTCGTTGACATACTGTTTATAAATAATACCGCATTCCATTGCTAAGTTTGTTGGTAAAAAAAAATATTACTAATGGTTTTACATATAGAAATTACACACAAAACAAATTCTTGTTGGAAATATACCGACGAATTTATTCTGTTGGTGAGAGTAGCATAACCAGTAAATATATTGCAGCTCTCGTTAAAATACTGACGAACGGTATTCGCTAGTAAAACCGTTGGTGATTGTGGTATTTTTAGTAAATATTTTTCAACTCTTTATGAAATGCCAATGGATATATTCTGTCTGTAAATCCGTTGGTAGGTATTTTTAATTTTTTAAAAAAACATATCTAGAATAAATACTATATAAATATATAAATTAATAGTAAAAAAAACAATTATACAAATAAATTTAATTAAACATCAAAAATAAAAAATAAATTTAAATAATATTCATTACAAATTAAATGTGTTTAAAAAAAAATTAAATTAGCACAATGGTGGAGCTGGAGGAGGAGGAGGCTGGTTGTTATATGGCTAAAAAAGGGTCGCACATGTATCATCACCCTGTAATGCCATGTTCATGACCATTTAGGGAAACTATTCATAATTCGTCGAGAGTTGCTCGTATTTCTTGGTGAGATGAGCTGTGTTTTGTTCATAATTCACCGATAGTTGCTCGTATTTCTTAGTGAGATGAGCTGTGTTTTGTTCATTATTCACCGATAGTTGCTCGTATTTCTTAGTGATAGTTGCTCGTATTTCTCGATGAGATGAATTGTGTGTTGTTGCAAGGCCACAAACTCCTTAGATTGGGTGCTCGATACTGATTGAGAGCTCTTAATAGTTGAAACACTACAGATCACCCACAAGTTCTTAGTTGTAGTGTTAGAGAGCCCGTACACCTGATTTTTATCAGGTCCACCGGACGATTCTACCTCCATCCACAAATCCGAATCAAAATCTAAAAGGGTCAAAGGATCGTTCTCATATCTCTCTCTCAACCGGTTATTATAGTTCTCTTGAAAATGAAAAAAGAAATCAACATATTCAATTCAATAAAAATAATAACTTATGAAATCAAATGATTGATCAAACATACCACAAATGTTGAGCGTGGTAGTCAATAAAAAACAAAGAAAATACTTTCATATATAAATTACATTGCAACTATAATATCTAATCATTTAAATGGGTACTCCATCTATACTGGACTTGTCCTCCAACTTTTGCGTCGAACGGTAGATGTATGGGGAGATGCTTTATTAAGTTAAAAAATAATAGAGGAAATATCATCTCAAGTTTGCATAGTGTCTCAACGATATTTGTTTCAAGCCTCTCCATGTGATCAACATTCAACTTGGTGAAGCATATATCTCTAAAGAAATTATTGATCTTCGTGAGTGCATCCCATATCCCTTTTGGCAACAAATCACGATAAGTTATGGAATGAGTGTTTTCAGAAACATGTGGCAATCATGACTCTTCATTCCATACAATCTACATTCCTTCATATTAACCAACCTTGATATATTTGAGGCATGTCCATTGGGGAAACGCACTCTTAAGCCATTTGTAGACTATTAGTTGTGCATTTTTTCTCTAACACAAAGCTTGCTTTTGGTTTTGCGACCCGTGACCCATCATAAACCAACTCCATATTTTGATAATTACAGAACAAAGCTATATCCAATCTAGCCTTGATGTTGTCCTATGTCTTCCCCTTCACATCTATGATAGTGTTGAAAATGTTCTCAAACACGTTCTTTTCTATGTGCATGACATCAAGGTTATGGCGAAGGAGATCGGTCTTCCAATAAAGAAGCTCCCAAAAGATACTTTGTTTTACCCAATTATGGGTCAAACGAAAACGAGAAAACTGCTACTTACATGATTGAAAATCAAACACAATGTCACTATACTCTGATACATCATTATACAATTATTCACTAGAAAGACGCAGAGTGCAACATTCTTTTCAACTCTACCAATAAAGAAATCATTTATGTTCTTTCTGTATCTATGATTTGGTAACAAGAAACGATGATGACAGTAGAAAAAAAAAGCTTTACCTCCGTTTGTTAGCGTGAATGCCTTGTTGTTTTCCATACAGTATGGACAAGCTAGTTTTCCATGCGTACTCCAACCAGAAACCATTCCATAAGCTAGAAAATCATTGATAGTCCACATCAAAGTGGTCTTCATAACAAAATTTTGTTTCCTCGATATTTCATAAGTTAAAGCTCTGGAGGACCATAACTACATCAACTCATCAATCAACGGTTGAAGACAAACATCTATATTTCGGCACAGACTGTTCAGATCGGCTATAATAGTAGATAAAAATATAAACTCTGACCTCATACACATTCCTGGTGGCAAGTTATAAACCGTGAGTATGATTGGCTAACAAGAATAAGGAGTAGCAAATGACCTGAATGGGTTAAATCTGTCTGTACATAACCCAAGACGCACGTTCCTTGATTCAGTTAAAAAGTGAGGATGCATATTATTAAAGTGTTTCCACACTTCATCGTCATAATGATGCATCATCACTCCATTAACCGTATCATGTGATTGGTGTCATGTCATGTGTTCAGCAGTCCTTGATGACATAAATAACCTTTGTAGTCTAAGTGTGATTGGGAAGTATCTAAGTTTTTTATATGCTACTATAGTTTTTCCCCTGCCAGTTTTAGGTTTGTAACAGGAATGACCAAATATCATGCACTCGGTCAACTCAACATTTTCAAGGTAGTATAACATGCAAAAGTTAGAGCACATGTATCTTTTTGGTATCCTAAACCGAGAGGTTTCATTATGGACTTCATAGCATAGAAGTTCTCTTTTAGCCTGTTTCCTTTAAGTAAAATCCTTCTCGCCCATTCAATAATTTTGTTATACCCAGCCTCACTCAACCCGTGATCTGACTTGATGGTGAACACCTATACTACGACCAATAATTTACTATGGTTCGTCAAAATCTTTCAACAAATTAAAAAACCTAGTTGCATCTACATTAGGTTCTTCTCCTATGATTGGACATTAACTGACATTACCTTAATTCATTCTCATTACATCTATAACCATATTTCTGTAAGAATTAGTATTGTCATTTGCAACTTCATGCATGTTGTTAGCACTAAAAGTTGACCAAACCACCCTTTATCCTATGCTCTTATTACAAACAAATACTTCTCTGTGTGCATACCAATACTGGTAATTCTCTATAAACCCTTTGTATAAAAGACGCATAATTACAATATCTGGATGCGGATACTTTTTATTTTGACATTTCTTGCATGGACACCTAATACCACTTTCAGTACAATTTCTGAGAATAGATGTTGTGAAATTAATAAAACTATGAACCCCGTTACAATAATCCATCCTCCACAATCTTTAAGGTGAATCTTGATACATCCATGAATGATCATCTATGACTTCTATCGAACCTTTATAAAATTATGATGACAACATGTATTAATTAACTATGTTAGGTAAATAAATTTACAAAAATATTAGTCTACCTCGCCATTATCTAACAAACTAATTAAAACTTCTCATAAATATTAAATATTCATTATCAATTATCAACATCCATACAAATTTATACATATAAATTTATGAAAATTACAACTCCGTAATAGTATTGATAAAGATTAAAACGGATCCGTTAAACAAGCTATTAATTATTTCACCACAACACATATAATTCGATCATTCAATAAAGTTTTAACAATTCACAAACAAATATAATTTTACAAAATCTAAAACAAATCATAACAAATACAAAATTATGCATTCATATACTACAAGTCTATTTGAGAAATAACAATAAAACATATATATATATATATAGATGTACACACTAACAAAATACTTATACTAAAAAAACAATAAAATTAACATTTAAATGTTAAAATTAAAAAAGATAGAATTACTTATAAAAAATAATAAAATCCATAATAAATCAGAATACGGATGCTGCAACTACAAAACTTAAGAGAAATATGACTTGTGCTGAGAAGAGGGAGGTTTTTTTAGAGGGGCTAGTTGTTTACAGTTTGGGAGGGAAGAGTTGGGATGGGAAAAAAGAAGAACAAATAGGGGAGGAAAGGGTCAACATAGTGGTGATGCATTAACTTTTGCTTATAGAATTACCAATAGACTCATTTTGTCGGTGATTCATAAGAAGATGTAAATTCAAATAAGCTTGGAGAGATTCAAATGAACTTAATGATAATGAATGAATATAATAAAATATGGGTGTAGAAGGCATTGATTAGTACTTAAAAATACATTTTTATCAAGGTTTTATGTCATCATTTTTGCACTTGAAGTATTAATAACTCCTTAACTAAAACATGTTTTATAATAATATATTTAGTAATATAAGATACCTTTAATTTATGGTAAATATTCATTTTAAATGAAGGCCTATCACATAAATGAAATGATTGATTGATAAATTTAAGAACTGAAATTAAAAAGACAAAGAGATGGCCAAACTTAGAAAAGAGATGCCGGTGTAGTAGAAACAAACTGGAACACTGTTCGGTAATTGGGTCATATCTAAAGTTGTAGATCTCAGATTTAAGTTTAATTTATATGAATGAAAAGGTAAGACATAGGCTTACAACTTTCATATAGAGCCCAAGATTTAAAAAGGCCATTTTCAAGTCCAAATTATAGCAACAACAAAGAAGTCCAAATCTGTCCTCCAACCCGAGCACTGTTCAGTATTTGACCCATATCTGGAGTTCTAGAAGTTCACATGGTCTGAAGTTTTTACACAAGAAAGCTGAGATAATTATTATTATTACTACTACTACTACTACTACTACTACTATTATTATTACTATTATTGTTGTTGTTGTTGTTGTTGTTGTTATTGTATTATTGTTATTTATAATTTGTACAATTAACCTCCCTGTGGTTCGATCCCAGTCTTGCCGGGTTATTTATTACTTCGACACTCCTGCACTTGGGAGAAGACATCAATCTTTTGGTCGTGTCAAGTTTTTGGCGCCGTTGCTGGGGAGGTAAATTCTTGTACAAATTATAGTATTTATTTTTTTCACTTTTTTTATATATAACTTTGTTTCTTTTGTTTTGTTTCTCCTCCTTTTGTTTTCTTCTTCTTTTTATTCTACTCCTACATGTGTATGAGAGCGTGGTTATGTACATTAAGTGGTAGACTTTGTAGGGTATCCTCATCATTTTTAGAAAATATGGCCGGAGAAGATAATCAATCACTTTATAATGAGAATAATGAAAATAATCATGTTAGAACACTTACAGAACACATGAATCCCACAAAAACAAGCACACCATCATGCATAGTTTTTTCTCCTGATGCATCTCATTTTAAATTTAAACCAAGCATTATTCAACTTTTACCTTCTTTTCATGGCTTAGATTTGGAAAATCCATACTTGCATTTAAGGGAATTTGAAAAGGTCTGCAACACATATAATGACTCAAATTGTAGCATGAACACTATCAGATTAAAGCTTTTTTCCTTTTCATTAAAAGATAAAGCTAAAACATGGCTATAAAATTTGAGACTAGGATCCATTCGTGTTTGGGATGAAATGCAACAATAGTTTTAAAAGAAATTTTTCCCATCTCACCAAACTAATTCTTTCAAAAGACAAATCACCACTTTCACTAAAAAACCAGGAGAAATATTTTACCAATGTTGGGATAGGTATCGAGACTTACTTAATACTTGCCCTCATCATGGTTTTGAAACATGGAGATTGGTTTCATATTTTTATGAAGGGTTAATACCTAGAGATAGGCAAATGGTTGAATTGATGTGCAATGAAACTTTTGAAGATAAAGACCCTGATGAAGCAATGGAATACTTAGACTTGTTAGCTGAAAATGCTCAAAATTGGGACACCATGAGTACTTATGAGGCACCGAGTAAAACTCAACCTCATACATCTAGTGGAGGTATGTACAACCTTAGGGAAGATCATAACCTCTAAGCCAAGTTTGCATCTTTAGCTAGAAAAGTCGAGACACTAGAATTAAAAAAGAGTGGTCAATTAAAATCTATTCAAGACATTACGTGTCAAATCTGTGAAACAAATGAACACTCAACCAATGATTGTCCAACCTTGCCTTCTTTTAAAGAATGTTTCCATGAATAAACCCATGCCTTAAACAATTTCTAAACGCCCAATTATAACCCATACTCGCAAATATACAACCCTAGTTGGAGAAATCACCCAAATTTTAATTGGAAGAGTGATAATGCACAAACTTCACAACCACAGTTTCAAGCACATTATAATTTCCAAAATTCTCATGGATATGCACCTCCTTATGCTCCACCTCCTACAATAAATTTTGAGGAAACTTTGTATGCATTTATTGAAAAGCAAGAGACAATCAATACTCAACTTGCTCAAAGCATAACAGATTTTAAAGATACTCTGGCAAAATTCACATCTACTCTTAGTTTTCAAGAGAAAGTTAAGTTTCCATCTCAACCACAGCAAAATCCAAAAGGGCAATACAATGCAAATACAAGTAGTTCTGGAAGTCAACACATAGATCAAGTCAAATCAGTCATCACTATTCGCAATGGTAAGGTTATTGAAAAACCCACTCTTGAACCTTGTGACAAAGATAATGAGTCAATCTCTAAGGGTAAGGAAGGGGTTGAATCTGAATATTGCAAAGAAAAGACTGATTCCCCACTAGTACTTCCATTTCCTCATGCCATGACCAAACAAAGAGAAGTTAATCATGATTATGAAATATTTGAGACTTTCAAACAGGAAGAAATCAAGGATGAAGAAGGCACCAAAAATGTTGTCGCGGATCATTCGTCAAAAGTGACAACAAATTCGACACCCAACATCACACCAATCGATGATTACTTTCCTGAACTTTCTCTTATTTCAATGTCTTAGTTTGCTAAAAAATATCAATTTTCTTACTTCAGGATTTTTGCCAGCTCACTAAAGTATAGAAGACAAAAGAAAATTTTTGAGCAATGTGCAAATTTTTTATTAGGATGACCCTTACTTATTCAATTATTGTCCTGATCAAATATTTCAGAGATGCACTCCCGATAATAAGGTAAGTAATGTCATTAAATTTTGTCACTCTAAGGCACATGGAGATCATTTCACGTAAAAAAAAAGGACTGTAGAAATCTTATAAAGCTGATTTTACTGACCCACCATATTCAAGGAATCATATACATTCCGCAAAACCTGTGAAATTGCTAAAAGGTGAGATTTATTTTAAAACACAGAGTCTTTAAATAATCTTCTATTGACTCTTAAGTCTCATTATAATTGAGATAAGCATTGTGCAATTCATGATTTATGGCCCCATTTTCATAAAGAACATGATCGATTTAGTCTTGGGAATTTGACTAAAAAATACCCTGTTTGCCAGTTTTTAAGAAAACTGGATAGGAAGCTTATCCCTGACCCATAGAGGGCATTTAAGTCGTTCTTAGATGTAAAACCAAGGGAAGATGTGAGCCACAATCACAACTACCTGTACATATACATGTTTTTTCAAAAATAAATAAATAAATAAATAAAGAGAGAGAAAGAGAGTGTGAGACTCCAGCTGGCCTACATATAGGTGGTATGATTGCCTTTTTAATTTCTCATCTATAAAATCCTCTCTTCCTTCCTTTCATTTCTACTCAACCCATATATTCAACAAATATAGAAGTGTGGAGAAATGGCAAGTTCCTCAGGTCATCACATAAGAAATATTTATGTTTTTGGTGGATCAAGTCCTAGGAAAGAAAAGGAGTTTTTAGAATCAGCAAATCATCTTGGTCAAGTGCTAGCTGAGAGAAAGATTCATTTAGTATATGGGAGACGCAGTCTTGGGGTAATGGGAGGTGTGTCAATAGCTATATTTTTAGAAGGTAGTCAAGTTTTGGAGGTCGTCGCCGAAGCTTTAGCACAAGGGGACATCATTGGAAAAACAATTAGAGAGAAACTACAAGTCTCTACAATGTCTGCTCGAATGAATGCAATGTTTAACCATGTTGATGCCTTCATTGCCTTACCAGGTGGTCTAGGCACATTGGAAGAGATCTTTCATATTTTCTCATGGGCCCAACTGCATATTCACCATAAACCCATAGGTTTGTTAAATGTCAATGGTTATTATGATAAGTTGTTGTCTTTTCTTGATCATGTTGTGAAACAAAAATTTCTAACATCTTCTACATGATAAATCATAATCTCTACTGCTACTGCTGAATAATTGATTGACCAACTACAATCTTTTATTCCTTTAATTGATCCCTCCATGAGTCACATAAATTGGTCATCTAAAGAAAGTCGTAAAAAACTTAGATTAGATTTGAGTCTTCATTTGTAAATTTTTCTTTTGTCTTTTTGTTTTATTATTATGTTTTGTTATTTTTTATTTTTGTTTCAGTGTGTTTCAGGTTTATTAGTGTTTGTTATTTCAGGTGATATCTTCTATACTCTATCTTTATACCTTAGAACATTGAGGACAATGTCTCATTTTGGTTGGGGGAGAGGGTAGTAGCTAAAAAGAATTAACTAACTGTGTTTTCTATTTCATAAAGCATGTGCAAAATTGTTGTTACTATGATGATAGAGTAAAGGAGATCTTTTTATGACTCTTAAGATGCGTCTTAGTAACCATTTTTAAGAAGGTCTATCATAATACTTCTTGAAATATTCAGGTTTACAAACTCTCGCATTGTTGTCACTTAATTCTGCTCATATACTCATTTAACATGTATTCTTAAACCTTAATTTACACACACACACTTTAACATATGATTATGGGTTGCATATTGGATTATTACATTATTTATGTTCTTTTGTTAAAGGTAACAACTAAGGGAAAGGGATTGTATATAATTAAAAAACAAAAACATGAAAAAAAAATGATGATAATAAAAATGTAGATAAGTTTGGTTTCGTAGCCTCCCTAACCTAAGCAATTAAGCCCGAAGAGGTGTTTTAACACCTAATACCCTAAAGTCAACTGACTTGGAAGCTATTGGCCCAACGCTTGTTACATAGGTTGAGGAGAAAAGCTTAAGGGAATCAAACATTGCAGTATCTACATATCAGTATCTACGACCCGAGTTACTAAGCTCGTAGGGGTGTCTTAACACCTAATGCCCTAAAACCAACTGGTCTAGGAGTCATTAGCTGAAAGCTCGTTACATAGGTTAAAGATGCATGGTGTTTTAAATTATATGTATATATATTAAAAAAAAAGACAAAAATAATAATCCCAACCGAAGAAAGTTAACCTTAAACGTTAGAACAAAAATTTTGTTTTCTTCCAACAAAAGCCCCATAATTATGTGTTGATACATTGAGCATAAAAGAAATGTTTATGAATATCTTGTTAAGAGGTATTGAGTAGGTATATAAATTTAATGAGAGTTTGTTTATCTGGATAGATTAATGGAAGTTAAATGATGACTACCTTGCTTTGTGAAATTTGCAAAGTATTTTTCTATTTTAACGCTTTGATTACTAGGGACTAGTAATAAGCTAGTTAGGGGGTGTGATTGATACTTAAAAGTGTATTTTTATCAAGGTTTTATATCATCATTTTGCACTTGAAGTATCAATAACTCTTTAACTAAAGCATGTTTTATAATAATATATCTAATAATATAAGATACCTTTAATTTATGGTAAATGTTCATTTTAAATGGAGGCCTATCACATAAATGAAATGATTGATTAATGAATTTAAGAACTAAAATTGAAAGGACAAAGAGATGACTAAACTTAGAAAAGAGATGCTGGTGCAGTCCAAACCGGAACACTGTTCAGTAATTAGGTCATATCTAGAACTGTAGATCTCAGATTTAGGTCTACTTTATATGGATGAAAAGGTAAGACATGGGCCTACAACTTTTAAATGGAGCCCAAGATTTAAAAAGGTCATTTTCAAGTCTAGATTATGGCAACAACAAAGAAGTTTGAATCTGTCCTTTAGCCCGGGCACTGTTTAGTGTTTAGCCCATATCTTGAGTTCTAGAAGTCCAAGTGATCTGAATTGTTTACATAAGAAAGTTGAGACAATTGCCTACAACTTTCATGTTTTCAAGTGGTTCCAATTTTGACATTATCAATAACGTTTTGGATAGACAAGAGAAGATAATGATTGTCACCAAGTCAAGAGTTGGTCACCCACTCATCAATTAGTAATCAAATTAATAGTTCCTAATTTTGTCCTATAAAAGAAAGCATTTACCATGCATTTAGGCATCTTGGTTTCCAGATCAAGATCATGCTCTTACTTTCTCTCTTTGTATTCTTTGTAATGTTTATACTTTGCTTTCATTAATATCAAGTTCATGCCTTTTATTTCATTTTATTTACTTAGTTAACTTTTATCTTATTTATGTTCTTATTTTGTTTATTTATTTTTCTTTTTTTCATTATGTTTAGTTAAGTTTATTATGTCAAGATGAAAAGGTTACGCTAATGGTGTAAGATTAAGTATAATGTAAACTCAATATGGATTTTAATGTTCAATACTAACATGTTTTGTATTTATTATCTTGTTCACTCTTTAATACTTTGCTTGTTAAATGACTAATCTAGATTTATGTTGTATAACATTTGGTACAACAAATGCTTGACATTTTCATAGCGCATACTGTATAGTATAACCGACACCTAAGCTATAAAAGGAACTTGATTTGTTGTTAACATAAGTTATAATCGTGAATGTCTGACGAGATTACAAGTATTAGCATTAATCGAATAAGATAACTAATATAATCATGTTAACAATTTATAATCTGATTGGAACCTCCTTTGTGTGTGGTTTCCAATTGAAATATAAGAGTTTATACTACACTTGTTTCACATACCATTAGTAGAACCTCTAACCTTGACATTTGTTGTTATTATTGTTTAATCCTTACATTAATATTCAATCTTAAAGTCCTCATCATTTTCTTCTTCTTCTTCTTCTTCTTCTTCTTTTTTATTATTATTATTATTATTATTATTGTTACTACTACTACTACTACTATTATTGTTATTACTATTGTTGTTGTTGTTGTTGTTGTTGTTGTTTTTATTGTTGTTGTATTATTGTTATTTATAATTTGTACAATTAATCTCCCTATAGTTCGACCTCGGTCTTGCCGGGTTATTTATTACTTTGATATTCCTACACTTGGGAGAAGACATCAATATTTTGGTCGTGTCAGGCATCTAGGCATCCATATATAATATATGATTTTATAACAAAATTCATATTTTCATTGTTATATTTTTTGTTTTTAGTGGTGACTCATCACTAAAAATAAAAATATAAGCTTCAACAAACACACTTTTAATAATATTCTTAATAAAAAAAGATAAATCAACTCTTAATTGTTTTAAGAATTTAGTTTTTATATAACTCAGCTATATGTTTCTGTACTAGATTGTTTTTTAAGTTCAATTTTTTATAAGAATTTAGATTCTTTTTGTCTTAGAAAATTTTTTTGAAAAAAAATGCTTTTTTATGAAAATTATTTTCTAGAAAAATAAGTTATTTTGTATTATTAGAATGTATTAAAAAAATATTACATAAGTTTTAAATAACTAAAAAATTCGATGCTTGTAAATATGTTAAGTGAATATTATGTTAAGTGAATATTATGATTTAGCAATGTTAAGGAAAATATGTTGAAGGTTAAAATATTTAGTTATAAATTAACACTATTTAGTGGTGGAATAGAAAATTTTATTTATTTATTTATTTTATAATGTTTATTTTATACTGAAAAATAGAAAAAATTGTTTTTAGAAAAATATCATATTCAATAATCCAAATCTTAAGATAAACCGTATTTATAATAAAGAAAAGGAATTTAGTTATTACCATCATCATCCATATCGACAGGAGGTAGCATTAGAACCCCAGTAGCACCCGCAAATCCCTTTCTCTCTCAGGCAATTATCATTTTACACTATAAAATGGAGGGCAATACAGCACTCTCTGGTAAAGTGGTCTCCGTGGCTGCTGGTGAAGCTCACTCCCTTATTCTCACAGGTAATATATGCATGTATACATTGCAGATTCCCTTATTACATTGATTTTGGGATAGTGAAAAATGTGATTTTTAATTGTGGGTTGGTCTAATTGTAGGAGATGGGCGTGTGTATTCGTGGGGTAAAGGAATGTTTGGGCGACTTGGGACTGGTTCAGAAGTGGATGAGCTTTTTCCTGTACAAGTAAAGTTCGAAACTTGTGTAGAAAAAAGACTCAACTTTGTGGGGGTTGCTGCTGGTGCTTATCATAGTCTTGCTCTTGCAGGTTGGTTTTATAAACTTTTTATTGATTTGATTCTTGATTTGTACTGGCTTGTTTTGTTTTGAGACATAAGAATATAGTGTGATGTTTTATTGGGTTTGGCTGTATATTTGAATGAGAATTGAAATGTGTAAATTTTATCAATTGATTGCTTTTGAAGAATCTGCTTTGTTATAGTAGACATTTGATTGTGTGGAAATGGATGAAAACTTTATCCGAATTTTAAACAGCATAAATGGTAGTTTAAGAACTTTTTGCCATTTGATTTTTTTTCTCAGGGTTCTTTTGACATTAATATATCACATATCAAAATTATGTCCATGAGACTAGAGCAGGGCATGTACCATAGTTTCCCTTTTGATTGTTAGTTTCTCACATTTTCCATAGGCTTTGTGCATTTTTCAGTTCTTGTGGAACCAAGTGAAGCTCCTAATACTTTGGGGATGCCTGAGGCTATGTGAAAGATTTTTCCTTTTCTTCCGTGTCTTAGAGCAAATTGCTGGATGATTTGAAGTTCAGTAGCTTTCCTGGGTGTATATGATAGTTCTTTCCGTACTCTGATGTGAATAATAACCTTAAAGATCTGTTGCAAGAAAATGATTTACCATTTAGTTTGGATTCGGGTTGGATTGAGGCAGGGATTTGCATTAGTAAAGGAGGCAGGTGTTTAATTCTGTGGTTTCTACTTTGAGCAGACTAACCCATTTGTAGCTTTTGTGCCTATCAACTTGTGCCCAAGGAAATGAGGCAGGTTGATCGAAGCTTGCCAATTTTAAATTGTGTCCCAAAGGATCACTTCACTTCCTCCATATTCCAAGGTATATGGATTATGGAGTGATATTCCTCTGCTGCTTACATGTGAAGAGATTACCAAAAAGCACATACCTGTAGTTAAATGACAAAGTCAATATAAGCTAGTTAACTATAGTGCTTACTTGTACTTATAAGCAATTTCTCTATCAAGGTTACTTTTAAGCACTACAGTCTAGGTTTGGATTTCTTTTGCTTATCCAAAGTCAAATCTTATATATACATATACATATACATATACATATACATATACATATATATATATATACATATTATTAGTGTTATTTAGCTATAGTATTATATAACTGTTGGATGGATTTTTGGGGTTATTACAGGCTAAGGCTATGTTTTGACTGAAACAATTGTAAGTTTATTAGTGTTATTTAGCTATAGTATTATATAACTGTTGGATGGATTTTTGGGGTTATTACAGGCTAAGGCTATGTTTTGACTGAAACAATTGTAAGAGTTAGACGTAAAGAGAAGTTTTGGCTGCTCTAATGCTTTGTTGTCCATGTAATGGCAGATGATGGATCGGTCTGGTGTTGGGGCTACAACATCTGTATCCTTTACAGCTAGTGTCCTTCAGTGTTAAATGCACTCCTGTTAACTTTGTGCTTTCTAATGCACTTTTTTTTGTGCAACCTTGACTGTTGTATGGATGGCCAACTTGGTGTTAGTGGAGAGAATTATTCAATGCCACACTTGATGGACCAGTTCCTTGAGTTGGGCTCCCTAGGTTCATTGATAGATCATTCAGAAACAAAGAGTGAAGGACCACTAAAGGTATGGAATTCTTTGTATCACTATTTTGCATTTAAAAGTCTGGTTGTAGTTCTATTAATGTTGTCTCTACTGTAGATATGCTCTATCAAAGCTGGAGGAATGATGTCTCTAGCAATTGATGATCATGGTGCCCTTTGGATGTGGGGCAATTGCCCGCAACAAAGAAACAAAACTGGAAGTAGCATCTCTTTTGAGAGTAGTTACATTCCGATTCCTGTTCGTGATTTCCATGGCCACTCTGTTGTGAAGGTGGCATGTGGAAGTGAACATGTTGTTGCCCTGGTTAGTGCTGGAGAAACATATAAAGGTGAGGATCTAGTATGCTACTCATGGGGTAATAATAACCATGGCCAGTTGGGTCTGGGAGATAGAGAGAGCAGAGTCCATCCTGAGATTGTTGAAATGTTTGACCAGGACTCTTCTTGGGATGTTTATGAGGTAGCATGTGGAGCATATCACACAGCTTTACTCACTCGCAAAAGGAGAACAATTGACCCATTAGAAAGTGTGTGTTGGACATTTGGCCTTGGGGATAACGGGCAGCTTGGGCATGGAACTACCCAAAGTGTGCAAAAACCTGAGCCTGTAAAAGAATTGCCAGGACAAGCCTACCTGATCTCTGTTGACTGTGGTTTATTTCATACTAGTGTTGTTTCGTCTGTGGGAGATGTTTGGTCATGGGGAATGGAAAAGGGTCTTGGCCTGTGCCCAGATGCTAGTTTTACTGGAACAGATGCCGGGGATGCTGCTTCTCCCCTGCTAATGTCAGGCTATGGAGTATATGGGTCCATATTTCACAATCCAATTCAAGTTGCCTGTGGGGCTGCCCACACTGTTCTTGTTGCTAATGATGGATACAAGCTTTGGTCATGGGGCAGGGGTACGAGTGGTGTCCTTGGAAATGGTAAGACGATCAATTGTTTTGCTCCCAGTTTTGTATTATGGCCTCCACTAACAGAGGATTTCAAGCAACCAGAACCGAAAACTGTTGGTGAGGAGAGCAATGGTTCCAAAGCAGTCGCAGAAACTGACAAAAGGTTGTCTTTGGCAATGGAAGAGATAGAGCTCCTTCAGTCAAAACTTTCTATAATGGAACAATATGGTGGCATGCTTCATGGATTGGTTTTTGGCAGACCTTTTACTTACCAAGATATCCCAATCTCATTGCAGAATTCAGGTAATTTTGACATCGCAAAAGAATGGGAGAGCATGTTAGAATCGGCAGATCACAATAAGCTTGTTAGATTGGAATTGTTCTACCGAGACATGCGTGCAACTATCAAAGACAAGATAATGAAGAGAAGGATTCAGGAGATTATAAAGGAGTGTCTGCCTTCTTCAACTACAGCAAAGTAAGGCTATAAAAAATGCGATGCATTTCTTTCACAATTGAAGATCAAACATGCATGGTAGCTGGTCAGCTACGCCATCTTGATTGAGTCCAGAGATTTTCCTTGCTCTATCCTTCACAATTGGAACAGATTCTGTAGTTGATACAATTTCCTTCAGATAGAGGGTGGCAAGGTTGATTGTTGGAAAAGGTCTTACACTTTCAGTGTGACATAAATTTAAGATGTAACCTGTGGTTAAATAAATAAATAAATCAACATTCACTTTTCAGAAACGTTTCCAAATCCCTGCGATTCAATTTCAGATTCCAATTTTTTCTTCCAAATCCACATCCATTTCCTATTGACAACAAGAGTTTTATTTGTTTGGTCAAACATCAAAATTACACCCGAACTAGTTTTTGATTAATTTTACTCCCGAATCATTATTTCTCAATTATGACTCTGTTAGAATCATTTAAAATCGTTAAATTATTCTAAAACGAAATGGTTTATTATAAAATAGAAGTACGATTTGGAAGAGATATGAATGAAGAATTTTAAAATAGATGAAAGCCTTTAATTTAGAATTTAGAATTGAAACGACAAATTATTTAGTGGTCAAATTGATATTGTGCATGAAGTGTTTTTTTATTTTTTTTATTTTTTTTTAAGGTTTGTCATATTTATTTCCATCAATCTAACAACCATCTAGGATAATTGTGGATTTTAAGTTATTTTATTTTATTTTTTTAATTTTAGAGATCTACAGCTCCAGATATGATCCAATTACTAAACAGTGCTCCGGTTTGGATTGCACTGACATCTCTTTTCTAAGTTTAGCCATCTCTTTGTCCTTTCAATTTCAGTTCTTAAATTCATCAATCAATTATTTTATTTATGTGATAGGCCTGCATTTAAAATAAATATTTACCACAAATTAAAAGTATCTTATATTATTAGATACGTTATTATAAAACATGCTTTAGTTAAGGAGTTATTGATACTTCAAGTGCAGAATGATGATATAAAACCTTGATAAAAATGCACTTTTAAGTATTAATCAGTACCTTATAAGTACTTGCGGTGTCCTAATTTTGAGCATTTTCAGCTAACAAGTCTAAGTACTCCATTGCTTCATTGAGATCTTTATCTTAAAAAATTCCATTGCACATCAATTCAACCATTTGCATCTCTAGGTATTAACCCTTCATAAAAATATGAAATCAATCTTCATGTTTCAAAACTATGATGAGGGCAAGTATTAAGCAAGTCTTAATACCTATCCCAACATTGGTAAAAATTTTCTCCTGATTTTTAAGTGAAAGTGGTGATTTGGCTTTTGAAAGAGTTTGTTATGTGAGAAGGGAAAAACTTCTTTAAAAGTTATTGTTCCATTTCATTCCAAGCACGAATGGATCCTAGTCTCAAATTTTATAGCCATGTTTTAGCTTTATCTTTTAATGAAAAAGAAAAAAGCTTTAATCTGATGATGTTCATACTATAATTTGAGTCATTATACATGTTGCAGACCTCCTCAAATTTCCTTAAATGCAAGTATGGATTTTCTAAATCTAAGCCATGAAAAGAAAGTAAAAGTTTA
>NW_011502413.1:20115-20908 GCF_000495115.2 Populus euphratica
GGGGGGGGGGGACCATATATGATGATGCACTTATTCTTATGGGATTCATGTGATCTCTAAGTGTTCTAATACGATTATTCTTATTATTTTTATTATCAAGCGATTGATTATCTTCTTCAGTCATATTTTCTAAAAATGATGAGGATATCCTATAAAGTTTACCACTTAATATACCTGACTACATTCTCATACATGTGTAGAAATAGAAGAAACAAAACAAAAGAAATAAAGTTAGATACAAGAAAAGTGAAAAGAAAAAAGAAAATAAATATTATAATTTGTACAAGAAGTTACCTTCCTGACAACAATGCCAAAAACTTGACACAACCAAAAGATTGATGTCTTCTCCCAAATGTAGGAGTGTCGAAGTAATAAATAACCCAACAAGACGGGAGTCGAACTACAAGGAGGTTAATTGTATAAATTATAAATAACAACAAAACAACAACAATAACAACAACGATAGCAAGAATAACAACAACAACGATAATAGTAATAGTAATAGTAATAGTAATAGTAATAGGAATAGTAATAATAGAAGAAGAAGAAGAAGAAGAAGTTGATGAGAACTTTGAGATGGAATATCAATGTAAAAATTAAACAATGATAACAACAAATGTCAAGGTAAGAGGATCCACTAATGGTATTGCAAACAAGTATAGTATAAACTCTTATTACTCAAATGGAAACTACACATAAAAGAGGTTCCAATCAGATTATAAATTCTTAACATGATTACATTAGTTATTTTATTTAAATAATGCTAATACTTATAAATATTGTCAGGCATTCA
>NW_011502401.1:0-3636 GCF_000495115.2 Populus euphratica
TTTTATTTTTTAAAATTCATTTTTGATATATCACATCAAAATAATTTGAAAATATAAAAAACATATTAATTCAAAACAAAAAAAAAAAATTCAAATTTTTTCAAAAACACTTTTGAAAAACAATGCCAAACATTACAAGTTCTCTTAACTTGCGGCTCTTGCCATAGCACTCAACGAGCCCTGCCAAGTTTTTCACCTTGTCCAATCGTGCCATGGAAAACATGATAGGTTTTGTACGGTCGCTTAACATGCCGCTGCGTTAGCATAAATGGAGAAAATATTAGCTGATGACATCTCTGCCACACATGTAGTCAATGCAAATATTTCTAGAAACTAAATCTAAAATGCATGTCTTTCTATGCCAAACTAACTAACATACTTAATTCCATCGTAAGAATATGTCAAGCTTAATCTTGACTAGCAAATCATTAGTATCTTCCATTTAGCATGTCTTTGTTGGTGGGAGAAATCAATGGTGGTGGTTTTGAAATACTCAGAGAGAATAAAAGCCTACAATAATTAAAACAAAAGCTTCAATGCACACCCTCTCTCTTTCTCTCTGTGTTTCTCTCAAATCTCTCCACACATAATTGCATAAACTTAGCTGCCTATTTATACACAAATTCAAAACAAGAAAAACTCAACCTTCAAGTGTGAAGGCGGCTGTGACCGACAGTGTGAAAGCGGCTGACTGACACGACTAAAAGATTGATGTCTTCTCCCAAGTGCAAGAGTGTCAAAGTAATAAATAACCCGGCAAAACCGGGGTCGAACCATAGGGAGGTTAATTGTACAAATTATAGACAACAATTATAAGCAACAATAATAGCAAGTCAAGCATTCATGATTATAACTTATGTTAACAACAAATCAAGTTCCTTTCATAGCTCAGGTGTCGGTTATACCATACATTATGGGCTATGAAAGTGCCAAGCATTTGTTGTACCAAGTGTTATATAACATAAATCAAGATTAGTCATTTAACAAGCAAAGTATTAAAGAGTGAACAAGATAGCAAATATAAAACATGTTAGTATCAAACATTAAAGTCCATATTAAGTTTACATTATACTTATTCTTACACCATTAGTGTAACCTTTTCACCTTGACATAATTAACTTAGCTAGACATAATGAAAGAAAGCAAAATAGATAAACAAAATAAGAACATAAAAGTTAACTAAGTAAAGGAAAGGAAATGAAAGGCATAAACTTAATATTAATGAAAACAAAGCATAAAAAATACAAAGAGAGAAAGGAAGAGCATGATCTTGATCTGGAAATCAAGATGCCTAAATGCATGGCAAATGCCTCCTTTTATAGGCCAAAAATGGGAACTATTGATTTGATGACTAATTGATAAGTGGGTGACCAACTTTTGACTTGGTGACAATCCTTATCTTCTCTTGTCTGCCCAAAACGTCATTGATAACGTCAAAACTGGAGCCAGTTGCAAACATGAAAGTTGTAGGCAATTGTCTCAGCTTTCTTGTGTAAAAATTTCAGCTCATTTGGACTTCTAGAACTCCAGATATGGCCAAAATACCGAATAGTGCTCGGGCTGGAAGACAGATTCGGGCTTCTTTGTTGTTGCTACAATTTGGACTTGATAATGGCCTTTTTAGATCTTGGGCTCCATATGAAAGTTGTAGGCCTATGTCTTACCTTTCCATCCATATAAATTGGACCTAAATCTGAGATATATAGCTCCAGATATGACCCATTTACCGAACAGTGTTCCGGTTTGGATTGCACCGACATCTCTTTTCTAAGTTTGGCCATCTCTTTATCCTTGCAATTTAAGTTCTTCAAGTCATCAATCAATCCTTTCATTTATGTGATAGGCCTGCATTAAAAATAGACATTTACCATAAATTAAAGGTATCTTATATTATTAGATATATTATTATAAAATATGCTTTGGTTAAGGAGTTATTGATACTTCAAGTGCAAAATGATGATATAAAACCATGATAAAAATGCACTTTTAAGTACTAATCACTGACGACTGGACGGTTGGGCGGTGACAACTGGTGGTTGCCTTCCTTGACCTTCTAGTTGAGTTTACCTCAACAATCTCATGCAATGAAAGACACGTTTTCAAGCAGCAAATTTTAGCAAGTATCGATAGAACTCATCAACAAAAACAATCATCAATTGTACAGTTGTAATAAAGAGGGCATTTTCTTTTGTCCTTCTCGTTTTCATGATACATAATAGATAGTATAAACCTCCAATCCAAATTGGAATATGGTAATCAGGCTGTGACAGTTCATGCACTAATTTGAAGGATTGGAATATGACAAAAAATAACAGTTTTGCTATAGTCACGAGGATATAATATCATCATGGGGTTACATTCTAACTTTAAAAAACACTCACACATGCTCATCATTCTGCTTGGGATCAAATAGGAGTTCCTCGATTGAACCATGTAAAGCAGTGAGTCTTTTTTCCTTGTCAGAATAAGAAAAGTATATGTTGTTGGTGTAGTTTGTAAATGAATAAAAAAAATGTTTATTCTATATTAGAAAAACACTCCTTATTCTATATTAGAAAGAAACACTCTCTTCTAATATTTCTAAGTGTGGGTTTCTATTGTGTAGTAAATTAAGCTATAGTGGACAAACTCTCTTATTTGACTTTCTAATGTTATTATATGAATATTTAAAATATCAAAAGATAGCATTTGGAACTTTGGATTTGAAATTTAATATGAACAGTTATACTGTTTCATGAATAGTCATGCTATTTGATAAATAATTATATTATTTCATCAACAATCATATTATTTAATGAACAACCATAGTGTTTCATCAATCGTCATATTGTTTGATGAACAATCATAGTGGTTCATCAACAATCATACTGTTTGATGAACAGTCATATTGTTTCATCGTTATGTTTCAAGACTATAAAAGCATGTTACTATAAAGAACAGAAAAAACAACAAAAAATACATATATTCTTTTCTTGGTCTTATCTTTTCTTTTAGAGGTTTAGAGGGCTTAGTTGTATCCTGGAGATGTTGTCTCTGTGTGGGATAAATAAACACCTTAAAGATAGTATTTTCACACCTCTAAGCCAACTTCATATTTGTTTCCATCCTAAACTTTCCTAACAATTTTAAGGTGTTTATTTTGATGGAGACAAATATGAATTCTAGCGTCAAAGTTGCTAAGGATGTCAAAATTCAACTAGATCGGTTTGATGATACGAATTACATAAGATGGATGGACAAGATGATATTCCTGCTTACTTCATTAAAGATTTACTACATACTTGATCTGAATCTATCTGCATTACCTGATCCACAAGAAGATGAATCTGCCATTATTAAGACTATAAGAGTAAAACGTAAAAAAGATGAAGTGCTTTGTCGAGGGCATATACTTTGACAATAACTTAAAACAATCTGAAAGTGCAAAAGAAAAGAAACAAATTCAAGAAGAAACACAATGCTAATAAGAAGCATAGAGTTTGTTTCCATTATGAAAAAAAAAGACACTATATAAAAGAGTGCAAATTTAAGAATTTGAATAAGAAAGGTGATTCTTTCAAAGTGAATATGGTTGAAAAAGATGAAATCAGGGAGTTAGTTGCCATGGTTTCAAACATTCAAATTAGAATGATTACC
>NW_011502401.1:3962-7324 GCF_000495115.2 Populus euphratica
TGATAAGGTTATTGTAACTAAGAGTGGGATGTTTGTAGGAAAAGGTTATTCCTGTGATGACATTTTAAATTCAGTATTAATGAAATCAATGTTATTTCTGTTTATATTATTGAATCTACTTCTCTTATTTGACATGCTAGATTAGGACATCTAAATCATAGATATTTGAAATATATGTGTAAGCATGATTATATTTCATATCAACATAATAATAAAAATAAATGTGAAGTATGTATTCAAGCAAAGATGACAAAGAAGCCTTTTCCTAAAATAGAATGGAATTCTCAATTACTTGAGTTGATCCATTCTGAAACATGTAAAATAAATGTTATGTTAACAACGGGTGGGAAAAGATATTTTATAATTTTCATTGATGATTATTCTCGTTTTACCTATATTTACTTGTTAAGGACTAAAAATGAAGCCTTTGGAATTCAAGAAAATGTTAGAAAATCAAAAGAAAAGGCAATTTTTAATTGTTTTAATATTGAATAAGGTTCAATATAAATAAAATAATATTTAAAGTGTTATCCAATTTTTCTATACTTTTTTTTTTCAAATAAGATTATAGTTTTTTATGATAATATTACTAATTTCTTTGTGAATTATTATATAAATTTAATAATTATTTTTTCTTAAAAATATGTCCATGAAATAAAATATTTATTTTTTTTTTAAAATTTCACTGTAAAATATTTACATAAATTTTTCATATTATTTTTTCCTTTATTTTTTTTTTCTATCATGCAAATTATCGACTCATGTTCTTATATGTTTTTAATTAAAACCATGAGAAGTTAGCTTTTATTAAAAACATGTTATTATAATTTTTAAATAACCCCCGTGAAAGTTGTTCCCAAATATTCTGGGTTTGTATTGATATTGATACATTGAAAAGGAAAATATTGTGGATAGTTGTGAACAACGTACAACACTATGATCATATGATTACGAAGCTCTTCACAGCATTTTATTAACAGAGAGTAGTTGAAACACCATTATTAATTATAATCTACTGTATTAATCTCTTCATGCCAAAGCTAATGAAGGGTCAATCACAAGACTCGTCCACTGATAAAAGAAGGTACGCCATCAACTACATTGTCCTGCATAAGCAGAAATCGCGGCTAAAGAAGCAGGACTTTCCTCCATAAAAGCCTTCTAAACAGGAGCAGAACATGCACGCAGCCCTCAGACCTTCTTCACTCCAGTATCAGTACTGTTGCTCTTCAACTGCTAGCGGAACCAACTTTACCTGAAGCAAAAATACAAGAGGCCCATGTAAATTCATCAAGGTATGAGTCCTCTTAGGAGTTTGTTTAATGGTGATTGAAACTGTGTTTTATCTTGATTACAGTTCTAAAAATGTTTGCACGAGTTCTGCTAAAAACTCTTTCTAGAAGCCTTGGATATGAAACAACTATAATTTGTAGCCTTTTTTGAAACAGCAGATGCAAAAACTATCAAGATGCCAAGCACGCAAGTAATTCATTGATATTAAGATTCGGTTTTCTCCTCCATTGGTAATAGTTGAAGAATCAGTTTTACGAATAAATGTACAAGTAAACAGAAAATGGTCCTGACAACAACGTGAACAATATACATTGACATGCATTCCCTGTTATGAATAGGTGCTCAGCCTTGATATGCACCCCAAAATGGTCCTTTAATTTCAAGAAGCCGGAAGAGAAAACAAACCAGATCCTGGAACTTGAGAATGTAAAACATCTCCAGAGATCGCCTTGGTTCTCTCCTCTCGAGCTTAGAAACATGCTTCCAGAAGCCGTAAACACCAGTTAGTGTCAGTAGCCTCTCAGAATAAATCTTCCATGTGTACCTGCAAAATTGATCTTATATATATTAGCTACTCTTTTGAAGATAGAAATCTTCCCTTGAGCAAGATCACATGGAAAAAGCAGACCTTTCATGGATTCTCTTAAGCCCTCCATCAGAAATCTTGTTCCAGTGGCTAGGATCTTTCTGGCATTGTTCAAAGAAGTTGACCAAAAGTGTGACCATCTGATCAGGGTGATAGGGATCAACATGGAAGCCTGAAACACCATGCTCAATGATCTCAGCAGGGCCACCATGGCAAGTGGCAAAAGTAGGAAGCCCGCTGACCATAGCTTCCTCAACAGTGAGGCCAGATGCTTCGTAGAGAGCAGGCTGCAGACAAATACAATCAGGTAAAAAGAGTAGAGCATTGATTACAAAGAATGAAAATGAGCATATCACTGTCTACACCACATACCTGTACAAAAGCACCTTTTGTGTCAGCAATATAGCGGTAGAGTTCAGCGTTACTAACACGGTTCATTTGGGCAGTTATCCATCGAAACTGACCATGCAAATTGTACTGCTTTACTAGGTCATGCATCTTTTCAATCCCAGCCATTTCTTCTTTATCCTGGATTTATTCACGTCTATGTAACCTCAACCCACAACAAGATTTACAAGTTCTCTTAGCTTGCTGCTCTTGCCATCGCACTCAACGAGCCCTGTCAAGTTTTTCACCTTGTCCAATCATGCCATGGAAAACATGATAGGTTTTGCATGGTCGCTCAACATGCCGCTGCGTCAGCATAAATGGAGAAAATATTAGCTGATGACATCTTTGCCATGTATGAGATTCCGACCAGTGGTGTACTGATATTTGTTCATAGGAAGCTAAGTATACTAACACACAATATTTAACGTGGTTTGACAAATTGTCTACATCCACGGGAAAGATAAATATTATTAGAGATAGAGAAAAAATACAACACACAAAAAAGGATCACATTTACTCAATTCCCATCTCTCATTGCTACATAGGGTAGCAGGGCTGTTGGTGGCAGCCCTTCCTTCTTTCTCTTTTCTTCTCTTCACTTCGCTCTTGCTCTTTCTCTCATTTTGCTCTCTCACGTATGCCTCTATTTATAGGCATCCATGACAACTTCTCTTGCTCTTTTATCAACAATGGTGGCTGCCAACTCCAGCTCATCTTCAACAATGATGGCTGCCAACCTTTGACATTCCGGAAGGGCTGTTGCATTTATCAATGGACGGTGCTGTCCATTAATGGTTGCTGTACATTAATGGCAACCAACCCAACAATGACCCCCTTTGCCATTCATGTGGGGCAACTGTCCTCATGCTTCTTCAACACAAGATTGCATCTTGCAGCTCTTCCAAGCTTACCATTCTGAGAGCATTTTTGACCAAGTTTATAGTACTCGCCAAACCTTTCAATCATCAGAGTAACCAAAGCACACCTTTTCTCACACAAAAGGATCACTATAACCAGATGGTCTGCCACATCACATCTGAATAGTGTTAACGCTTGTCTCTGGAACAACATTCCCCTTCGAGCGTATCAACCA
>NW_011502401.1:7340-7701 GCF_000495115.2 Populus euphratica
GAATCATTTATCAAGCCTCACATCAAGGCTTACAACACCCCCTCAAACAGAAATTTCTATTTTCGAGTGCGACAATCGTTATCTGAGTATTTCAATGTCATTACTAAGTTCACTACCTTGACAATAGTCAACTTGTTCCCAGAACCTACGCATGTCCTCTGCTCATTCCTAGCAGTCGCGTCTTAGTGCTCCATAAGTTATCCACTTATTATCCAAGGCAAATGTTATCTAGCTCATTGATTTTTAGCCTAGGGGCAATATCAATGAAAAACAATCCGGCTTTTATCTTTATACTTATCATAGCCATTTCATTGGCTATCTATCTATCCACTTATATCTAGTCATCACATTGGCTCCGGGG
>NW_011502401.1:7870-8105 GCF_000495115.2 Populus euphratica
ATATAAATTCTCTGCCATTGATTACATAGAAAGAGAAAGTTGCGGTATACTCCTCGCAATCCTCCACCTCGATTTCTATGTTTGGAGCTTTTGCATCTTTTATCATTGCACTTAACAGATCCACCTACACCAACTCTCTTTGGTGTCTTCACCTTTCATCATAGGCGGTCGCCTTTTATCACAGGCATTTGCACCCCCTCAATTAGGTGCATCTACAACAGCTCATCTTTCCATC
>NW_011502401.1:8154-11012 GCF_000495115.2 Populus euphratica
ATCATAGGCGTTTGCCTTTTATCACAGGCGCTTGCACCCCCTCAATTAGGTGCCTCTGCAACAACTTTCTATCCATCTTTACATGCATTAGAAAGGTCTTCGCCTGTTATCTTCATTAAGAGCACAAGAGACTTCCTGTTGTACAATTTCTACAAAGTCTCTGCTCTAAGCTTCATCTGGGAACACTTCTTCTTCTTGCACCTATTGTCTCATTACAATACCTCATTGGATCCTCCGGGTACTCCTGCATAATTTCTGTGTGCTCTTGTGCAATTTTGATTCTCCAGATTTCTCCCTATTCCTTACTTATGTTTGATAATAGCTCATCCTGTCACAACACCTGTCCGAGTCAAAATAGGGTGCCAATCTTCATCTCCTTGCTGTATTTCTCTTCTATTATTAGGGTCTTCATCAATTCTCCCCTCGAGAAATCACAGTCACGGAGTCTAACTTCTTTGGAGAAATCACCACTCCATCAGATCCTTGACCATACAGAACCTAACTGTTCCCTTATGCTGTCATATTGCTAGTCTTTAACAGTTGTATTACAAACTGCTATATATATGGATAATCATTTCAGTTTTGAAAACTGAAATGAGGAAAGACCATGTTTGATATTCCTTTCACTTCTTTAAAATTATCCTTTGCAGTCCTAATTTGAGCTGAGTCTATTTAAAGGTTTTTTTTTTCTTTCATAAGAACCTTGACTAAGATCACACCCTATACTAGGGGGCAAAAGAGAGAAATGATGATGGAAATCATCTTAAAGGCATGCGAGCTTATGAAGTTTGACAACAAGGAATTCAACAAAATTCCAAATAATTGAGAGAATTCCCAACAAATATAAGATTGAAAAATAAAACAAAAATTCCTAATTTGGAATATTTAGTATCATTTTTGTTGTCAAGATAGCAAAAGAAAAGGCTAAGATAAGATAACTGTGATCTATAGTTTTTCAACCCTTAAACACTCTTTTGAGCTTATGAAATACTCTTTCTATAGCCTTGAGCCATAAAATACATTACATGCCTTTAAAGTCCTTTCTAATTAAGAAAGCAACTTGGATCAATAAACAACGTTCTCAAAATATAAGAGACTTTTTCATAAAGAGTCATGGTGTAAATAATTACTCATTATTATTCATGTTGTTAAAAGGAGCGTTTCTAAAAATAAAAGGCAATTGTTTTTTTTATCTCAAAATACATTCAAGTAATCACTTGAACACTTTGAAAACCAAAGCAAAAGGTCATCTTATCACTTACCTTCATATGAGATTACTTTTACTAAGAGATTTAAGACAAATCTCCAGAGTTGCTTGAACATTGTTGTAAACAGACATTAAGAGTTTCAGTTTTCAAAAACAAAACAGATCTTTTAAAAAATTATTTTTGAAAAAAAAGGTTTTCTTTGTAAGAAAAATGAATATATGACACACTAGGAGGCAATGTTAGAAAATCTGACAACAAGACCAAAAGAGGAAATGAAATGAGGCAGTTAATTCTCCTAGGGGGTAGAGAAGCAGTTACCACATTCCTAATGGCACAAAGAAATTTGCTTCCCTAGTGGAAGATACACATGATAAAACTGAGGACTTCTTCCAGTATGGGGATTAAAATAACATGATTTTGCAGTATCTACGAAATGAGATTGTTGACTCTTATAATATGATCAATTAGACAATATGATAACTGATACATCTTCAGATATGAAAATCCCAGGTGAAGCAGGATAATCCTCATTTATTGACCATATGAATTGGTTAAAAAATCCTTAATAATGGGAATGTTGCCAACAACACAATGTTAGGCCAGGGAGAAGTTAATGCTCTTAGCAAAGTAACCAATAGAGAAAGGGGCAGTGACTATTGGGAAACTCAAACAAAGCTTATCTTAGAGAAATGAACAACAAAGGTCGGCTTAAGTAGATTTGAAAGATGCGTGAATCAAAAGAGCTTACTAAAAATCAAGATCCTCAAACAAGATGAACGGGGGATCTATATTTCAAAAAGGTAAGATGCATTGCATATTTGTCTTGTAGATATTTCTTGAAACAAACTTCCCAACGGGATCCAATGAAGCTTAGATGAAATAAAGATTCTTCTAAATCATATAAAATATGGCAATTCCATAAAAGCAAAATTCATAAATGAAGACAAGAAAGATGGATTTTTATTCATGAAAAAGGTTTAAAAGTACAAATGTTAAACAATGCGAGGACGATTAGGGATATTTTCATCTTGATGATCAATCATCTCTCAAAATTCTTCAAATTTTTTATGCATACGCTTTATCTCTTCCTCAAACTCGAGGTGTCGTGTGTTAACATAGTCCTTCCAAAAGTCAACACGTGCATTCAGCTCTTGGTTTCTCCTCTTCAAGTTGTTTCTGTGACGTCTCTCATCACGGAGTCTATTCCTTAAATTCTTGATCTGATGATGGAGATTAGGAACCTGAGTATTTAACTCAAGTCTTTTGGTATGAAGGCGTTCTGCAACATTCCCCAAAGACGAAGTAGCTTTGATATTGAGAGTAAGTGACTGATTCATTACTTCAATATCAGCCTTGGTTGCTAGTATTGTTTTATCATGGGGAAGGATCATGTCTTACTCTCAATATCAGCCTTGGCTGCTAGCATTGTTTTATCATGGGGAAGGATCATGTCTCTAGCCACGGCTACAACAATATCTTCATTGTCCATTACAATATCTTCTATTATAACTAGATGACCATTCACTTCAAAGACAGTACGCCAAACTACAGGCTCTATTGTAGGAACAAGGTTTGGGTTAGCATTGGAAGAAGAGGAAGACATGATTAAAGCTTCAAGAGTTGGGAACTTTGAAAGGCTTGAAATACAAG
>NW_011502401.1:20473-21045 GCF_000495115.2 Populus euphratica
AGAACTTTGAAAGTATTGAAAATACAAGAAGTTGATGATGTCTTTCACCAAATAATGCATGATTTATAAAGATTTTACTCCTACCATTATTTTGACTAGAAGATCAAATCTCAGACGTACATCTAAGACTTTCTTGAGAAGTTTTCATAATCTCTAAGATCAATTTACAAATCAGATCTCAATCGTAGATATAAGACTTTCTTGAGAAGCTTTCATCATCTTTCAAATCGATTTACAAATCAGATCTCAGTCGTACAAATATGACTTCCTTTAGAAGTTTTCATTAACCCTAAAGCTCATGGTGAAATCACTTTCATGTATTTCACAAGACTATTGATGAAATCACTTTCATGTATTTCACAAAACTAAGCTTAAATCATTTTCATGTATTTCACACAATATAAATGTTGAGATCTCCTTAACAATATAGGCCTCACATATCGAAGCCTCAACATGCGCCTTATTCTTAACCTTTTTCTTGAGATTAAATAAGTATCTGCATTGAAATATTAATCAAGTATTTTTAATTAAGAAAAACATATAAAATATTTTTATATATGAATTACATTGCA
>NW_011502423.1:0-811 GCF_000495115.2 Populus euphratica
GCATACCCCAGATTTACAATGAAAACAAAAATGTAAAACAACAGATGGCTACAAGTTAGCCACCGAACAGAAAACTGAGACTTAACTAGATTTTTTAGGGAAACCAATACAACCAACTAAATATCAAAGGAAGAATCTATGTTATTGACCCTCCAAGCTCTTTGGACCCTTATGTTTTTATCTGTTGGTAGAATGTTCCTCATCACATCAAGCTTATCGTTGATGATACATTTGATTTGATCAAAGACCAAATTCCAAATTCTAGAGATTCCTGCAAAGGTCCTTGCATTCCGTTCTTGCCAGATATGGTACACACTATAGCTGCGAAACTCAGTTTACGAGAAAAATTGACTAAACTTTTGCCATGCCAAGTGACAATGGCCCATCGAATCCATGCATCCCATCCTTTTGTCATTCTTTGAATGTGGCATCCGTCACAAACATCCCACCAGATCGCTTTAGTATAGGAGCATTCAAAGAACAAGTGGTTGTGATCTTCATTGTTGCAGAGACAGAGTGACCATCTATTGAGACCATGTATACCAAACCGATGAAGACCATTATTCAATTGGAAACCACACATAAAGAAGGTTCCAATCAGATTATAAATTGTTAACATGATTACATTAGTCATCTTATTCTATTAATGCTAATACTTGTAAATCTCGTCAAGCATTCATGATTATAACTTATGTTAACAACAAATTAAGTTCCTTTTATAGCTCAGGTGTCGGTATACCATACAGTATGGGCTATGAAAGTGCCAAGCATTTGTTGTACCAAGTGTTATACAACATAAATCAAGATTAGT
>NW_011502423.1:2135-8563 GCF_000495115.2 Populus euphratica
TAAAAAACTACTTATTAAAGAACAACTGTCTTCGCGGCGTCATCCTTCTCGTTCGCGAATCAATATTCGTTGGGTAGGGGTTTTTCGTTTCCAATAGTGCTGGTGCCTAGGTACAAGTTATCTTTGTGTCAAACTCCTATCAAACCTGATTTACTTAGCTTTCCAGGAATTGGTGTCTTAGTGTGTGGGTTGCGTGACCATGTGATCACGAGGTTCGCATCACTACTTTGATCAAGAATCTGTGATTTGGTGAATCCAACCAAGACAATCTCATCCTTTTACCCTTTCTTAGGATTAGAATTGGAAGGAATAGCTTCTACAATGTGGTGCCAGCCAATAACTTGAGTGGTAGGAATTTTCCATTCTCAGTTATGCATCAGCACATTCACATTCGTGTTCTTTTTTTCCATACTTGAAACATTGATGAATCTTTTACCGTAAGAATCCGCAACCGGGCTGTAAGGATGCCAATTGTCAAACCATAGAGAGGTTGTCATGCCATCTCCTATGATGTACTTCATCTTCGGCCATGCCTTAATTTAAGCTTTAGAATCTTTCCCCAAGCCCAAGAGCAATTCTCGGGCATCTTGATTGTCTAAAAATTCCTACCTCGCAATAGATTGGATCTAATTCAAGAAGACCAAATTGAGCCATCTGAGTCATTGCACATGTTTAAAATGTGTTTCAACAAAGCAATCTTGTTCTATTATATTATCATTTTTATTCCTAGCCCCCCCTCCTTTTTTGGAAGACATCCCTGATCCCAAGCCACTTTAGCCCGAGTAGTTCTCATATCTAAACCTAACAAAAGAAATGATCTCATAATTTGCTCCATATTTTTTATTACTTGCCTAGGTAAGAGGAAGAGAGATGCCTAATAGACTTGGATGGAAAATAAAACTAAATTAATCAGTTGTAAAACATGTTCTTCTCTTTTATTTGGATGAATTAATAGCCCTACCATTTATGACTAAAAAGGTTTGAATGTCTAATTTCCAACCTAATAAGAATCATGGTAGAATTGCATATATAGCTCTTAACATTGTCCAAATAGTAGATGAAGGTCAACATAGACAGATTTGATAAAATTCATCCAATAACTTAGACCCTCTAAAATAATTCCTTTCCAAACATTAATTTACTTGCAATTCTAACTTAATATATAACATCATGTCTAGCAAATCTTATACAAATGTCAGCTCAATCCAACAGTCGAGTTAAAAGTTATTCATGATAGTGTAAAGTTGGACACTATAAAATTTTATGTCAAAATCTGATTCTAGCCTTGCTGGGTCATCTCAGATGGCACCAAACTACAAGAGAAAAAGGTAAGAGTATCAAAGAGGATGGTGATACATGCCTCAAAGTCATAATTTTGATAATTTGTCATATTTACATAAGTGATTCATGACATTTGGATCGAGCAAGCTTTGAGAATTCCTTCTAAGGTGACATCAAGCATGTTGAGTTTAAATGAGTATCAAGCCCTAATCAAATTAATCCAAGCAAGAGATGGAGTTGCTTAACACGTTCCAAAGCTTTGTTACATAGCTTTATGTTAATGGTCATAGCTTTTAATCTAATCGTTACATCGGGCTGAAATTTTACTAGATGATTTTAAATGTCCTTATTTTCCTATAAGGTGAAAATTCTGTACCATTTATAAATTAGAAAGGTCTTACAATAAAGCTTAGAAGTTACTAATTAGAAATATAAGCATTGAGCTGTTATTTATTTGTGAATTGAGCTTTTGTTTATGTATGACTTGGGCTTTGTATTTTATTTTAACTATACTTTTAAATAAGTTAGTTATTTTGGTTTAATTTTCAACCCATTATTAATTAGGTTTTATTTTTGTTTAATTTAGACATAAAAGTAGTTTTATTTTTATGATGTGAAAAAATAAATTGTTTTTAAAATAAAAATCACATAAACATTCTTACTTTCAGTTATTCATTAAACTTATCAAGGAAATAATCTTTGTGGTGTTCTAACCTTACTTTTGGTACTTTATTCAAGTTATCAATGAATTGAGGAGGTTTTATAATTTGATTTTAGTTTTTTGGGATAAGTATTCTAATTCTTGATTGCAAGTTCTAGGAGGGTTGCTCTTCAAAACAATCACCATAAAGGTTTCTTGAATTTTATGCACAAAGATGAGAAGCTATATACTTCCTCTATCTATGCGCTCATTTATAATGATTAACACTAGTAAACTGAGAAATCCTCATCCCATGGCTATTCAACATATCTTGTAGCTCTAATCTTAATATATGTCCAGACTTAACTTCATTATGTTGTTCAATGTTAGAGCTAACCATTGGAACAGTTTCCACAGCAGAACATAAGGACATTATGGCAGCATACAAATACTAGAGAGAATAAAATTCTAAGAAGAGAAATTGAGTTTAAGAAGTAACCTAAGCTTAGAAGCAACAGCAACCTAATCTCAGAAACAACAAGATTCAGGAAATCCTTTCGGGGCTATTCTGCAAGATGAGTGCCAACCAAAACTTCAAGTTCCACTGGAGATGCAAGAAGGACAACATTTCTCATCTTTGTTTTGCTGATGACTTGATGATTTTTAGCAAAGGGATGTAAACTCAATTTGTATGATCAAAACTGTGCTCACAAAGTTTCAAGATCTATCAGGTTTGTATCCAAATCCAAACAAAAGTGACATCTTCTTATGCGAATCTTGTGATCACATGGTCATGCAACCCACACACCAAGACACCAATTCCCGTGAAGCCAAGTAAATCAGGTTTGATAGGAGTGTAACACAGATAACTTGTACTTAGGCACCAACACTATTGGAAACGGGAAACCCCCACCCAACAAATATTGATTCGCGAAGGAGAAGTATAAGAATGACGCCATAAAAATAGTTGTTCTTCGATAAGTCAGTTTTGAGTTCATTAGAGAACCATGGAAGGGAGATTATCTCACCAACACACACACACACACAAAGTGCGACAAACAAGAAGTTTTATTAATTTGAATAGTCTTTTTTTCTTACATGTTTGGTTATGCCTCTATTTATTTTTTTTTGGTAAGTTGACGTATGTATTAAAAGAAAAGGATACAAAGATTATAAGGGGCATACCCCAGATTTACAATGAGAACATAAATGATAAAGAACAGATGGCTACAAGCTAGCCACCGAATAGAAAACTCAGACCTAACTAGATTCGTTAGGGAAACCAATACAACCAGCTAAATATCAAATGAAGAATCTATGTTATTGACCCTCCAAGCTCTTTGGATCCTTTTGTCTTCATTTGTTGGTAGAACGTTCCTCATCAAATCAAGGTTATCACGAATGATACATTCGATTTGATCAAAGACCAAATTATGAGTTCTAGAGATTCCTGCAAAGGTCCTTGCATTAATTCTACAAGGATGTTTAATGGGCTGCAACATAGTTTCCAAGTGTGGATAGGATTCATAATTATTTTAGAATCCTTTTCTTACAAAGATTCCTTATTTATCCGAGCTACAAAAGGAAAGAAGACTTTAGAATACATTCTACCTTCAGATCAGATTTCCTAGTCTATTTGGGACTTTTTAATGGTGACAAATCTGATTTACTTGGCTTTCCGGGAATTGGTGTCTTTGTGTGTGGGTTACGTGACCATGTGATCACAAGGTTCGCATCAGAAGACTTCAGAATTAATTCAACCTTTAGATTAGATTTCCTAGTTTATTTTGAGATTTTCTAAGGGTGAAAAATCTGATTCTAGCATATTTATGATAATAATTTTTGGATTTTTATTATTTTCTTATTAGTCTTTAGGTTGTTATTACTTATTTGGGCCAATTATAAGTGGGTCTCATATAAGTTTACTTAAGGGGTGTCCATTATAGTTTATTTTCATTTAGAGTTAGTATAAATCAGGGCTTAACAAGACATGTAAAGTTACACAATTTTCAGATCAATAAACTTCTATTGCCGTATTTTGTGTGTGTTAAAGGGATACTCTCTCTTCCTTGGTTCTTGTTCTTTAAAGAAGTGAAAATGACTTATCGAAAAAGAACTGGCTTCGTCGCGTCATCCTTATACTTCTCGTTCGCGAATCAATATTCGTTGGGCGGGGCTTTTCCTTTTTCAATAGCGGTGTTGCCTAAGTACAAGTTATCTATATGTCACACTCCTATTAAACCTGATTTACTTGGCTTTCTAGAAATTGGTTTCTTTGCGTGTGGGTTGCGTGACCACATGATTATGAGATTTGCATCAATAATTTTTTTTGAAAAGAAACTCCCACTTAAAATACAATAAAGGTTCATTTTCTATTTTTTATCAAATTGAAAAGCCAATATGCGACTTAAGAGCTTTAATGAAAAAAACTATTCATGTGCTTGAAGATGTATTATTGCAAGTTAGAAGTTCGTATTTCCTATTGATTTTTATGTTCTTGACATCGAAGATGATAACTCACCCCATTCATTGCCCATTGTTTTAGAAACATTTATTAGGATAGTTAGAACTAATATTGATATACATACATGAACATGAATTATAGTTTGATAATGAAATAGTTATATATTATGTTTATGTGCTTGGATATTATAAATTGTTTTCTACAGTAAATGTTTGATTCAAGTAGTGATGATAAATTGAATGTGGTGATAAGCTAAATTTTGGATTCAACTTGTACTAAAAGAAGGCTAGTTATTGATAATGATTTGGTTGACTCGGTTATGGCATTGAACATTAATGTTGTAAATTGAATTGAAACCCATACCCAAGCACTTAAAGTAGGGTTTTTTAGGTAACAATGAGACTCATGATTATTGCAAAACACATGATAGATGTGTGCTTCATGACCATAAAACTACAATTGGATAGACTTTAGATTATATTAAAGGTGTTGACCTTCTACTTCTAGAAGACAATTCAAATCCAATAAGGGAGATGTAAAGGCGTATGCTAAAAAAGGTGAAGGCTGAAATTTTAAAGCTTTTGGATTTTCAATTAATCTACCCTATTTTGTATAGCAAGTGGTAAGTCCAATTCATATGGTTTCTAAGAAAATTAGGATTATTATGGTTTGAAATAGAGATCCTAAACTTGTACTCACACACATCAAAAGTGGATAGAGAATGCGTGTTGATTACCATAAGCTAGTTTGATCACATATAAGGATCACTTCCTATTGAAAGGATATCACATTGCACCCTTTCATAAAATGGGTTATTAGTTGTTATATATTGGCCAATTTTGTTCAAGCGAAGCAATTTAGAGATTTCAATTGTTGTGTCCTCAATTCTCTATCTTAAATAAACATTATGAGAGTCATTTAGGAAATTCAAAATCTAAGCATGCTCTTCAATAGCAGTGTAAGGTCAATATCTTCAAATGTGAAACATTTATAATTCGGATCCTAAAAATACAATAAGGCTTTAATTGCTAGAATTTGCACTGCAATCCTCATTAGATGGGCAAAACTTTTGTACATCTTTTTGAAAGAAGTCCCATCCATAAAGCCCAAAAAAGACACAAGCTTATCCATATTATTTACAAAATAGTGTATTTTAGTTATGTGCAGTAATTCTCCTTGGCTAGTTACATAATCTCATATTCTTATCTATATTTAGAAAAAATCATGCTCTCAGCTCAAAAACATCTGGTAGAATTTATGATTATTGATCAGAAATAGGATCCTTGCCAAATGCAAAGTCCACAAGTCAAAAGGAAGAAAATAACAAAACCCATGCGATACGATCCAAGCAAGGTCAAATTCAAATGTTGACGTAAAATGTGCAACTATCCAGTTTTATGACAATAGTCATAATTCTCAATTCAACCATTGGGTCGAACTGAAATTTTACATGGAGTTTCCTGACATGTTGTCCTACTTGGGTTAAAATTCCAAGCAAGATCAATCGGAGTTTGAAAAGGCATCCCAATATAGGTCAACAGAGGTCATACGAATTTTGTTATTTACTTGCTTTTGACTTGTGGACTTCCCTTTTTTTGATAAGCTGACGTATGTATTAAAAGAAGACGATACAAAGATTATAAGGGGCATACCCTAGATTTACAATGAGAGTAGAAACGTAAAACAACATATGGCTACAGGTTAGCCATCAAACAGAAAACTGAAACCTAACTAGATTCACTAGGAAAACCAATACAACCAGCTAAATATCAAATGAAGAATGATATGATCCAAGCAAGGTCAAATTTGGATTTTGATGTCAAATGTGTAACTATCCAGTTTTACGGCAACAGTCATAATTCTCAATCCGACCGTTGGATCGAGCTGAAATTTTACGCCTGACATATTATATTACCTTGGGTTAACATTTTAGGTCAATCAAAGTTCGGGAAGGCATCTCAATATGGGTCAACATAGGCTGTATGAATTTTGTTATTTACTTCCTTTTGACTTGTGGACTTCCTATTTGGCTAGGATTCTTTT
>NW_011502423.1:8914-20841 GCF_000495115.2 Populus euphratica
TTTCAGACAAAGAATCTATGTTATTGACCCTCCAAGCTCTTTGGATCCTTTTGTTTTCAAATGTTGGTAGAACGTTCCTCATCAAATCAAGCTTATTGCGGATGATACATTTGATTTGATCAAAGACCAAATTCCAAGTTCTCGACATTCCTGCAAAGGTCCTTGCATTCCGTTCTTGCCGGATATGATACACTGTAGCTGTAAAACTCAGTTTACAAGAAAAATTGATGAATTTTTTGCCATGCCAAGTGACAGTGGCCCATCGAATCCATTCATCCCATCCTTTTGTCATTCTTGGAATGTTGCATCTGTCACAAACATCCCACCAGATCGCTTTAGTATAGGAGCATTCAAAGAACAAGTGGTTGTGATCTTTATTGTTTCGGAGACAGAGTGAGCATCTATTGGGACCATGTATACCAAATCGATGAAGTCTATCTTGAGTTGTGAGTTTCTGTTGGACAGCCACCCATAGAAGAAACGAATGTCTTGGAACACCATTCTTGAACCACATAATGTCATGCCATTCAACCATCGAATGATGAAATCTTAGTTTCTCCCAAGCTACTTTGACCGTGAATCTGTGATTTGGTGAATCCAGCCAAACAATCTAATCCTTTTGCCTTATCTTAGGATTAGAATCGGAAGGAATAGCTTCTACGATGGGGTGCCAGCCAATAGCTTGAGTAGTAGAAATTTCCCATTCTGAGTTATGAATCAACACAATCACCTTCACGTTCTTTTTTCATACTGAATCATAGATGAATATTTCATTGTAAGAATCCGCGAGCAGGCTGTGAGGATGCCAATTGTAAAACCATAGACAGGTTGTCATGTCATCTCCTATGATGTACTTCATCTTCAGCCATGCTAAGGATCTGAGCTTTAGAATCTTTCCCCAAGACTAAGAGCAATTATCCGGCGTCTTGATTGTCCAAAAATTCCTACCTCACAACAGATTGGATCTGATCTAAGTAGACCAGATTGAGCCATCTGAGTCATTGCACAGGTTCCAAATGTGTTTCAACAAAGCAATCGTGTTCCATTCTGTAATCCTTTTTATTCCCAGCCCCCCCTCCTTTTTTGGAAGACATGATCCGAAGCCATTTTAGCCCCAGTAATTCTCATATCTGATCTTGTTCTTTGAATGCTCCTATACTAAAGTGATCTAGTGGGATGTTTGTGATAGATGCAACATTCCAAGAATGACAAAAGGATGGGATGAATGGATTCGATGGGCCACTGTCACTTGGCATGGCAAAAGTTTTGTCAACTTTTCTCGCAAATTGAGTTTTGCAGCTATAGTATATCATATCTGGCAAGAATGGAATGCAAGGACCTTTGCTCCTATCTTCAGAACTTGAAATTTGGTCTTCGATCAAATCGAATGTATCATCCGTGATAAGCTTGATTTGATGAGGAATGTTCTACCAACAGATGCAAAACAAAAGGATCCAAAGAGCTTGGAGGGTCAATAACATAGATTCTTTATTTGATATTTAGCTGGTTGTATTGGTTTCCTTAATGAATCTAGTTAGGTCTTAGTTTTTTGTTCGGTGGCTAGCTTATAGCCATCTGTTGTTTTACATTTCTTTTCTCATTGTAAATCCCGTATGCCCCTTATAATCTTTGTATCGCATTCTTTTAATACACACATCAACTTACCCAAAAAGAAAGGATCTCATAAATTTTACCTTCAGATCAAATTTCCTAATCTATTTGGAACTTTTTAATTGTGACAAATATAATTGTAGCATATTTAGGATGGTAATTTTTGGATTTTTATTATTTTATTATTTTCTTCTTGGTCTTTGGGTTATTATTACTTATTTGGGTCAATTGTAAGTGGGCTTCATAGAAGGCCACCTAAACAGGGTCCATTAGGGTTTCTTTAAGTCTAGAGTTAGTATAACTAGAGGCATAACCAAACATGTAAGGTTGGACAATTCAAATTAATAAAACTTATTGTTTGCCGCACTTTGTGTGCGTTTGTGTTGGTGAGATAATCTCCCTTCCATAATTCTCTAAACAACTGAAAATGACTTATCGAAGAACAATTGGCTACGTGACATAATCCTTATATTTCTTGTTCACGAATCAATATTCGTTGGGTGGGGGTCTTCGTTTCTAATAGTGCTGGTGCTTAGGTTCAAGTTACTTTTATGTCACACTCCTATCAAACATGATTTACTTGGCTTTCTGGGAATTGTCATCTTTATGTGTAGTGACACGACTAAAAGATTGATGTCTTCTCCCAAGTGCAGGAGTGTCGAAGTAATAAATAACATGGCAAGACCGAGGTCCAACCACAAGGAGGTTAATTGTATAAATTACAAATAACAATAATACAACAACAACAACAACAACAACAACAACAACAACAATAAAGAAAAAGAAGGACAACAAGAAGAAAAAGATGAGGACTTTGAGATGGAATATTAATGTAAGGATTAAACAATGATAATAACAAATGTCAAGGTTAGAGGTTCCACTAATGGTATGTCAAACAAGTATATTATAAACTCTTATTATTCAATTGGAAACCACACACAAAGGAGGTTCCAATCAAATTATGGATTGTTAACATGATTACATTAGTCATCCTATTTGATTAATGCTAATACTTGTAAATCTCATCAAGCATTCATGATTATAACTTACGTTAACAACAAATCCAGTTCCTTTCATAGCTTAGTAATTAGTACTTAAAAGTGCATTTTTATTAAGGTTTTAGATCATTAGTTTGCAATCGAAGTATCAATAACTCCTTAACTAAAGCATGTTTTATAATAACGTATCTAGTAATATAAGATACCTTTAATTTGAGGTAAATGTTTATTTCAAATGCAGGCCTATCACATAAATGAAAGGATTGATTGATGAATTTAAGAACTGAAATTAAAAGGACAAAGAGATGGCCAAACTTAGAAAAGAGATGTCGGTACAATCCAAACCGGAACATTGTTTGGTAATTGGGCCATATTTGGATCTGTAGATCTCAGATTTTGATCTACTTTATATGGATGGAAAGGTAAGACATAGGCCTAGAACTTTCATATAGATCCCAAGATCTAAAAGGCCATTTTCAAGTTCAAATTGTCGCAACAACAAAGAAGCCCGAATCTGTTTTCCAGCCCGAGCACTATTTAGTGTTTGGCCCATATCTGGAGATGTAGAAGTCCAAATAAGCTAAATTTTGTACACAAGAAAGCTGAGACAATTTCTGACAACTTTCATGTTTTCGAGTGGCTCTAATTTTGACGTTAGCAATGATGTTTTAGGCAGACAAGAGAAGATAAGGATTGTCACCAAGTCAAGAGTTCCCAATTTTGGCCTATAAAAAGAGGCATTAGCCATGCATCTAGGTGATGCGGATCAGCCTAACACCAAGCATAATCATGCCAACAACCCATTGGAGGTGCCAATTGGGCCAATCACAAGAGCTAGGGCTAAGAAGCTTAAAGAAGCATTGAATGGGCTTGTTCAGAATATATGGAACAAAATGGACCTAGAGAGGCTTGGAACATTTAAGGAGAATGAAGGACAGCCTTTAATTCATTTAGTTCAGGTCCAAGAAGAGCCCAATTCATGTGGAACAAGGGGTTGATGTGTCCGGCCCAATACCAGCCTTGTTAGGCTTGTCTTTTCTAATACTACAAGGATAAAGAGTCAGCAATTTATTCTCCTAACTAAGTAAGGAAGTTGGCCAAATCTTATTCCTAAAGAGGGGAGGACTATTTAATGCTTTTCCTCACTTAGGAAGGAAAGTAATTAAATCAGCAACAAAGGAGGAAATTTGTTTTCTTATTTGTCCAAGTTAAACAAGGAATTCCAAGCTAATCAAGGACATCAAAGGGGGCAGCAACACAAATTTTCCAAATCAGATTTTTTCAATTTTGTTTAGGACTTCTCAAGGGTGACAAATCTGATTCTAGCTTATTTAGGATGGTATTTTCGGATTTTTAGTATTTTTAGTATTTTCTTCTTAGTTTTGGGTTATTATTACTTATTTGGGTCAATTGTAAGTGGGCTACATATAAGTCCACCTAAGGGAGGTCCATTAGGGTTTCTTTAAGTTCAAATTCAGTATAAATAAAGGCATAACCCAAACATGTAAAGGTTACGCAATTTTCAGATTAATAAAACTTCTTTGCTGCACTTATTGTGTGTTGGTGGGATAATCTCCCTTCCTTGGTTCTCTAAAGAACTGAAAACGACTTATCGAAGAACAACCGACTTCGTGGCGTCATCCTTATACTTCTCGTTCGCGAATCAATATTCTTTGGGTGGGGGTTTCTGTTTTCAATAGTGCTGGTGCCTAGGTACAAGTTATCTTTGCGTCACACTCCTATCAAACCTGATTTACTTGGCTTTCCAGGAATTGGCGTCTTTGCGTGTGGGTTGCGTGACCATGTGATCACGAAGTTCGCATCATTTGGTATCAGAGCTTGGCTCCATTAATCAGGTTATATCCTCCTGAAATTTTCGTTTCTTGTTAATTCCGCAAAAAAAAATTCCTTAGTATCCAATTTCTTATTCTCCTTGAATTTGCGGCATATAAAAAGAAAAAAAAAATTGTTATTTCATTCTGTTATTGTTCAAAATATATCAGTAACATAAAAAAAAAAGAGAGAAAAGAGAAAAGAAAATAAAAATTGTTCAAAAAGACGTTTATTAGATTCTGCCGCAGAAAACTAAACAAGGGACAATTGGATCAAATCAACTCGGAATTAGCTCAAATTTGATATTAGAATTACTGGGGTCCTAATAGCATCACATATCAAATTTGGGGTCAATTGGATATCATTTGCTTTGGGTTTCAAATTCGGGTCTATTCAGGTCTGATTCATAACGTTTTTACGTCAGTATATCAAACGTTGTCATAAATTGCTCAAACCTTATATTCTGTCTATTTGGGTTGATATCGTACTATATCTGAAATTTTAACTCAATTGAACATTATTTACTTTAGGTTCCAGATTCGGACTTAACTTGTCGTAAACGAGTCTGTCTTGCGTCACCGTTTCAAAATCATGAACACCATCAGATTAAAGCTTTTCCCTTTTTCATTAAAAGATAAAGCTAAAACATGGCTACAAAATTTAAGACCAGGATCCATTCGTGCTTGGGATGAAATGCAACAACAATTTTTAAAGAAGTTTTTCCCATCTCATAGAACAAACTCTTTCAAGAGACAAATCACCACTTTCACTCAAAAACCAAGAGAAACATTTTACAAATGTTGGGATAGGTA
Organism: Populus euphratica; assembly: GCF_000495115.2. NCBI lineage: Eukaryota > Viridiplantae > Streptophyta > Magnoliopsida > Malpighiales > Salicaceae > Populus > Populus euphratica. Next base: position 14,169 of record NW_011502423.1, read on the forward strand.
TCGAGACTTGCTTAGTACTTGCCCTCATCATGGTTTTGAAACATGGAGATTGGTTTCACATTTCTATGAAGGGTTAACACCTAAAGATAGGCAAATGATTGAATTGATGTGCAATGGAACTTTTAAAGATAAAGACCCTGATGAAGCAATGGAGTACTTAGACTTGTTAGCTGAAAATGCTCAAAATTGGGACACTGCGGGTACTTATGAGGCACCGAGTAAAACTCAACCTCATACATCTAGTGGAGGTATGTACAAACCTTAGGGAAGATCATGACCTTCAAGCCAAGTTTGCATCTTTAGCTAGAAAAGTCGAGGCACTAGAATTGAAAAAGAGTGGTCAATTAAAATCTGTTGAAAACATTGTGTGTCAAATTTGTGAAACAAATGAACACTCAACCAACGATTGTCCAACCTTGCCTTCTTTTAAGAAATGTCTCCATGAACAAGCCCATGCTTTAAATAGTTTTCAAAGGGCCAACCACAACCCATACTCCCAAACATACAACCCTGGTTGGAGGAATCACCCAAATTTCAGTTGGAAGAGTGAGAACAACAATGCACAAACTTCACAAGCACCATTTCAAGCACACCACAATTTCCAAAATTCTCATGGATATGCACCTCCTTATGCTCCACCTCCTAGAAGAAATCTTGAGGAAACATTGCATGCATTCATTGAAAAGCAAGAGACAATCAATACTCAACTTGCTCAAAACATGACAGATTTTAAAGATACTCTCGCTAAATTAACATCTGTTCTCAGTTTCCAAGAGAAAGGTAAGTTTCCATCTCAACCGCAACAAAATCCCAAGGGGCAATACAATGCAAATGCAAGTAGTTCCGGAAGCCAACACATGGATCAAGTCAAATCAGTCACTACTCTGCGCAGCGGTAAGGTTATTGAAAAACCCTCTCTTGAACCTTATGAGAAAGATGATGAATCAATCTCTGAGGGTAAGGAAGGGGATGAATCTGAAAATTACAAAGAAACGACTGATTCACCGCCAGCACTTCCATTTCCTCAAGCCATGACCAAACAAAGGAAAGTTAATCATAACTCTGAAATTTTTGAAATTTTCAAACAGGTAAGGATCAATATACCATTGTTGGATGCTATTAAACAGGTTCCTTCTTATGCTAAATTTTTGAAAGATCTATGCACTGTGAAGAGGAAACTGAATGTGAAAAAGAAAGCCTTTCTAGCCGAACAAGTAAGTGCTATTCTTCAGAACAATAATGCTTTGAAATATAAAGACCCTGGTTGTCCTACAATTTCTTGCTTTATTGGAGAGCATAAAATTGAAAGAGCCTTACTTGATCTTGGAGCTAGTGTGAATTTACTTCCATATTCAGTTTTTCAAAGTCTCAATCTAGGTGAGTTAAAACCAACTTCTATATCTCTTTTACTTGCCGATAGATCTGTAAAAGTGCCTAGAGGAATAATTGAAGACGTGTTAGTACAAGTCAATAAATTCATTTATCCTGTGGATTTTATTGTCTTGGACAGAACCTGTTGAAGCATGTAATTCATTTCCTGTTATTTTAGGACGTCTGTTTCTTGCAACCTCTAACGCATTGATTAATTGTAGGAATGGACTGATGAAGCTATCATTTGGAAACATGACATTGGAGATGAATATTTTCAACATTTGCAAGCAACCTGGAGATGATAATGATTTACAAGAAGTAGATCATATTGATGAATTAGTTTATGATCAACTTGAATCTACTTTAAGTAAAAATGAATTGGATGAAACTAAAGATTTGCAAATGGTTTATTCTGAGGAAGAAATCATGGATGAAACAAGCACCAAAAATGTTGATGCGAATCTTTTGTCAACAGTGACAACAGATTCGACATCTGACATTGTACCAATCGATGATTACTTTCCTAACGAATCCTTACTTTCTCTTAGTCCAATGCCTTGGTATGATAAAAATATCAATTTTCTTGCTTTAGGAGATTTGCCAACTGATTGGAGTATTCAAGACAAAGAAAAGTTTTTGAACGAAGTGAAGAGCTTTTATTGTGATGACCCTAACTTATTCAAATATTGTCGTGATCAAATATTTCAAAGATTCATTCCGGACAATTAGGTAAGTAGTGTTATTAAACTTTGTCATTTTGAAGCATGTGGAAGTTATTTCTCGTCAAAAAAGACTGCTGCAAAAATCTTTCAAAATGGATTTTATTGGCCCACCATGTTCAAAGACACACATGCATTCTGCAAAACTTGTGAAAATTGTCAAAAAATTGACACTGGTCAAAAAGTTTTGTTTTATGATTCTCAACTCTATGCATTCCCTAAAGAGCTAAGACCAAGATGGAGTAATCCTTATGGGGCCTGTGATATTGAGAATTCAATGAATGACAATGATTTTAAGGAAAATGGACATCGTTTGAAAGCTTACTTTGATAATTTTCCTAGCGAAAATGAATCAGCTGGTTTGAATGATCTTGTAGATAAAGGTTGATTATTTTGTTTTTCTCACATTTTTTTTTTGTGTTTCTTTTTGAGTGATTTTTGCTAGTTTCTTTCACCCCGGTCAAATGGCGGATAACGGTACTCCGTGACTTAAGTCGGTTCTTTCAGTTTCCCACAATTACTGATATCTGTGTATATATCTGTGCAATTCTTTGAATCTCTCTTCCAATTCTCATTTGAAAATGGACACTAATCTTGAAAAATTGAAAAAGTATTTTCCCGCTCTGCCTCAGAATGCGATTACAAAAATTTACCGTGCTAGATGTACAAGATTGAGATTATTAATGAATGATGGAATTCCTGAAGATATTCGTTGGTTGATTGAAGCAAAGGTCCGATTATCAGGTGAGTCCTCTAACTTCTTCATTTCACACATGCCTGGAACAGGTAAAAGCACTTTTGCAAAGAAGCGTCGTGCAAAACGACTGGATGTCTGTCATCGATGTGCTAGATGGACTTGTAATACACAATGTCGTTCTTTAGGAATGGTATCTATAAACCGTGAAGATAAAATACAATTCATTGAGGATGGCCTGAGTAAGGAGTCTTTAGATAATCTTCTATTGACTCTTGAGACGCATCCTAGTGGAGATGTGCATCGTGCAATTCATGATTTATGGCCATTATTTCATAAAGAACATGATCAACTTAGTCTTGGGAATCTGACTAAAAAAGACCCTGTTTGCCAGTTTTTAAGAAAACTGGATGGGAAGCCTATCCCCGACCCATAGAGGGCGTTTAAGCCGTTCTTGGACGTAAAACCAAGGGAAGATGTGAGCCACAATCACAACTACCTGTACATACACATGTTTTTTTTCAAAAGTAAATAAATAAAAAGAGAGAGAGAGTGTGTGAGACTCTAGCTGACCTACATATAGATGTTATGATTGCCTTTCTACTTTCTCATCTATAAAACCCTCTTTTCCTTCCTTTCATTTCTACTCAACCCATACATTCAACAAATACAGAAGTGTGTAGAAATGGCAAGTTCCTCAAGTCATCAAATAAGAAATATTTGTGTTTTCGGTGGATCTAGTCCTGGGAAAGAAAAGGAGTTTTTAGAATCAGCAAATCATCTTGGTCAGGTGCTAGCTGAGAGAAAGATTCATTTAGTGTATGGGGGAGGCAGTCTTGGGTTAATGGGAGGTGTGTCAATAGCTGCATTTTTAGGAGGTAGTCAAGTTTTGGGGGTCGTCCCTGAAGCTTTGGCACAAGGGGACATCATTGGAAGAACAATTGGAGAGGAACTTCAGGTCTCCACAATGTCGGCTCGAATGAATGCAATGTTTAACCATGCTGATGCTTTCATTGCTTTACCAGGTGGTCTAGGCACATTGGAAGAGATCTTTCATATTTCCTCTTGGGCTCAATTAATTGTACAAATTATAGACAACAATTATAAGCAACAATAATAGCAATAACAACAACAACAATAACAACAACAACAATAGTAATAGTAATAATAATAATATTAATAGTAGTAGTAGTAGTAGTAGTAGTAGTAGTAGTAATAGTAGTAGTACTAATAATAATAATAATAATAATAATAAAGAAAGAGAAGAAGAAGAAGATGATGATGATGAGAACTTAGAGATGAAATATTAATGTAAGGATTAAACAATAATAATAACAAATGTCAAGGTTAGAGGTTCCACTAATGGTATATCAAACAAGTATAGTATAAACTCTTATTATTGAATTGGAAACCACACACAAAGGAGGTTCCAATCAGATTATATATTGTTAACATGATTACATTAGTCATCTTATTCAATTAATGCTAATACTTGTAAATCTCGTCAAGCATTCATGATTATAACTTATGTTAACAACAAATCAAGTTCCTTTCATAGCTCAGGTGTCGGTTATACCATACATTATGGGCTATGAAAGTGCCAAGCATTTGTTGTACCAAGTGTTATACAACATAAATCAAGATTAATCATTTAACAAGCAAAGTATTAAAGAGTGAACAAGATAACAAATATAAAACATGTTAGTATCAAAAATTAAAGTCCATATTAAGTTTACAGTATACTTATTCTTACACCATTAGTGTAACCTTTTCACCTTGACATAACTAACTTAGCTAGACATAATGAAAGAAAGAAAAATAGATAAACAAAATAAGAACATAAAAGTTAACTAAGTAAAGGAAAGGAAATGAAAGGCATGAACTTAATATTAATGAAAGCAAAGCATAAACATTACAAAAAATACAAAGAGAGAAAGGAAAAGCATGATCTTGATCTAGAAACCAAGATGCCTAAATGCATGGCAAATGCCTCCTTTTATAGGCCAAAATTGGGAACTATTGATTTGATGTCAAATTGATAGGTGCACTACAATATATTGACTTGGTGACAATCCTTATCTTCTCTTGTCTGCCCAAAACATCATTGATAACGTCAAAATTGGAGCTAGTTGCAAACATGAAAGTTGTAGACAATTGTCTCATCTTTCGTGTATAAAAACTTCAGCTCATTTGGACTTCTAGAACTCCAGATATGGCCAAAATACCGAACAGTGCTCGGGCTGGAAGACAGATTCGGGCTTCTTTGTTGTTGCTACAATTTGGACTTGATAATGGCCTTTTTAGATCTTGGGCTCCATATGAAAGTTGTAGGCCTATGTCTTACCTTTCCATCCATATAAATTGGACCTAAATCTGAGATTTGTAGCTCCATATATGACCCAATTACCGAACAGTGTTCCGGTTTGGATTGCACCGACATCTCTTCTCTAAGTTTGTCCATCTCTTTATCCTTGCAATTTAAGTTCTTCAAGTCATCAATCAATCCTTTCATTTATGTGATAGGCCTGCATTTAAAATGAACATTTATCATAAATTAAAGGTATCTTATATTGATCATGCTGTGGAACAGGAATTTTTAATATCTTCTACACGACAAATCATAATCTCTGCTGCTACTGCTGAACAATTGATTGACCAACTACAATCTTTCATTCCTGTGATTGATCCTTCCATGAGTCGTATAAATTGGTCATCTACGGGAAGCCGTAAAAAGCTTAGATTGGATTTGAGCCTTCATTTCTGAATTTTTGTGTCTTTTGGTTTTATTATTATGTTTTGTTATTTCTTATTTTTGTTTCAGTGTGTTTCAGGTTTTTCATTTCATAAAGCATGTGCATAATTGTTGTTACTAGGATGGCAGAGTAAAGGAGTTCTTTTGTTAAAGTGACTCTTGAGACGCATCTTAGTAACCATTCTTAACAAGGTCTATTATAATACTTCCTGAAATATTCAGGTTTACAAACTCTCGTATTGTTACCACTTAATTCTGCTCATATACTTATTTAACATGTATTCTTAAACCTTAATTTACACACACACACTTTAACATATGATTGTGGGTTGCATATTGGATTATTACATTATTTATGTTCTTTTGTTAAAGGTAACAACTAAGGGAAAGGGATTGTATATAATTAAAAAACAAAAACAAAAACAAAAAAAATAAAATAAAAATAAAATAAAAATAAAATAATGATAATAAAAATGTAGATAAGTTTGGTTTCGTAGCCTCCCTAACCTAAGCAATTAAGCCCGAAGGGGCGTTTTAACACCTAATACCCTAAAGTCAACTGACTTGGGAGCTATTGGCCCAACGCTTGTTACATGAGTTGAGGAGAAAAGCTTAAGGGAATCAAACATTGCACTATCTACATATCAGTATCTGCGACCCGAGTTACTAAGCTCGTTGGGGTGTCTTAACACCTAATGCCCTAAGACCAACTGGTCTGGGAGTCATTAGCTAAAAGCTCGTTACATGGGTTAAAGATGCATGATGTTTTTAAATTATATGTATATTTTTTTAAAAAAAAAAAAGACAAAAAAAAAGACAAATAATAATCCCAACCTAAGGAAGTTAACCTTAAACATTAGAACAAAAATTTTGTTTTCTTCCAAGAAAAGCCCTATAATTATGTGTTGATACATTGAGCACAAAAGAAAGGTTTACTAATATCTTGTTAAGAGGTATTGAGCAGATATATAAATTTAATGAGAGTTTGTTTATCTGGATAGATTAATGGAAGTTAAATGATGAATACCTTGCTTTGTGGAATTTGCAAATTGTTTTTCTATTTTACGCTTTGATTACTAGGGACTAGTAATAAGCTGGTTGGGGGGTGTGATTAGTACTTAAAAGTGCATTTTTATC
>NW_011502396.1:0-2646 GCF_000495115.2 Populus euphratica
ATGGTTTTTTAATGACATGGCATTCTAATAAGTTAAACCAAGTTTTAACTAATAGCAAGTCACCAACTATAACTTTAGTATAATAAAATTTCTTAATTTTCATATAAAAGCACTCACATGACTTAAAAAACAATCATTTTACTAAAAAGACTAAATTGGATAAAAAAACACGAAATCAACTAAAAAAAAAACTCTCCCAACATTGATCCTACTTTTTCAAATGATATAAAATCTTAGAAACACCATAATGACATTCATTTTGTCAAGAAAAATACTTTAACACTAACTTTGACTATTTTTTCTAATAAAATCAAACCAACCAATAATGCAGTTTTAACTTTAACACCAAGAGATCTATTATAAGGTTTGAATTGGTCCAGTCATAAGACTTAGAGCAAAAACATTTAAGGAGGCAATTAGTAGACTTCTTTAAGATACATGTGTTGAATTAGACTTCGAGAGGATATCAAATAATTAATTACAAGTCTTGATTAAATTCATCAGGAAAGGCTTGTAGGCGAGCATTCAAATATAACAAAAAGATTAGAATAAGAAAATTCAAATTTGTCAACTTTGACCTCTTTTTATTTTTTTAGCCATAACTAGAGATACAAAGTTAATTTTGATTTGATTTTAGTTGTATTGAAAACTAGACATCTATATATTTCTAGTGATATAAGGTAGATCTTCTAATTCATTAAGACAAGAGAAGGGGAGAGCTATTTGTTTGAAGTTGAGCTTCATATCTGCAAGCAGATTATAAAATTCAACTCTGGTCTTGTTTTAATTATTTAGGCTATTATTTACTTATCTTTTAATTGATTTTAGGGTCCATGGCATTTAAGGGTTTATTTAGGTTAGGTTTTATCTTATTATTTTAGTTATTTTAGCCTTTTAATGTGTTAAGGTTTATTTATCAACTTTAGGGCCACTAAGCTAAATTAGAATTAGTTTTCTACTATATAAACCAATTGTTAATATTATTTTAGGGTTTATGAAATTTTCTCTAAAGTTATTGCATATTATATGCTTTGTTTCTCTTTGTATGGTTGAGTGATTCTCATATTAAGTTCTTGATTAAAGTTGTAAATTCTTTGAAGGATTGATTAACTTTGTTGTGATTTATAATTCTCATTCATATCTTGTTATAGGCATAGGGTGGGGGTGATTAATTGTACCAACTTGGTTCTATAAGGCAAGGTTGTTAGGCTAAGTTGCAAACATCAAATTAGCAATCTAAGAGAAAATTCTACATTAGTTTGGTATCTGAGCATGACTAATTTCATGTTATATCTTTTTAATTTTTATTGTTATGGGTAATTCTTGGATTTTCTTTAGATCTTGCCATATTTATGGTTTGTTTTCTTGTTTTTCTTGGTTTCGTTCTCGTTAGGGTTTAGACTAATACAAAAAAGGTAGAAAAGATTAATTCTTGATTAATCTTGGTTAATCAAGGTTGCATGTTTAATTTTTTTTATATAGAACAAGGAAGAATAAATTTGATTTTGATAGGGACAAGTATTAAAGTTGCCAAAAAAATACATACAAAACAACAATTTGTGTTCATCTTTTTTAGTTGAGAAATTTAATACACACGTGCGTGGGCGCGCATACGCGCACACACATATATATAAAGGAATAAAAGAAAGAAGAATCAAAATCACAATCTTAAAAGGATTTTTGGATAAAAAATTCAAAAAGTTTTGATCTTGCATGAATTAGGGTTTAACTAACACTTGTCTTGGAAATTCTTAGTGATCTTGATTGATTTCTTGTAAATTTAGGTAGAATAGAATTATCTTGCATCTTTGTTTTAGTTTTTTTTATTTCTTGCATCGTTTTTTATTTTATTTTCTTGAATTCTATAGTTTTCAAAGTTTCTTAATAATAATTTTGCTTTTATTTCATGTCTTTGTTTTTATCATATTCACATAAATTTAAATTGTTAGCCGTAAGTTTATCCTCAAGATTTGTTTCAAGAAGTTTGAGTATTTTTTTATTCTTGAGTCTTTAAACATAAAATAAGTCATTGTATAATTTAGTTAATTGTTTGACAAGTTGCTAAATTACTTTTAAGAACCAAAATATAAGAATAGAGTGGTAAAAGGCATAAAAAGACTATTACAGTGAAAAACCTAATAAATTATGTGAGACACAAAAGGAATGGATTTTATTGTGAAAGTAAATATATGAGATTTGTGTGAGAAAAAATATTATTTACTACTAACCTTTATTTCAGGTAAAACAATGTTTTTAAAAAGTGTTGAACAAAAAAATGCTAGAATGGTAGAGTAAAGTCAGGATAGAATATAGGTTATGATCAAGGTGTTAATGAGTATGTTTAGTAAGATAATTAGTAGATAAAAGGTTCTTAGTCGTAAGGAAAAGGAAGTTGAAATGTATATCATTAAGACTATAATGAATGATAAGAGTGTGAGTGATAATTCTAAAAAAAAGAAGGAAAAATATGTAGTTGATTATGTTAGAAAATTTTAAATTTAATGAAGTCATGCGTATAAGTCATGACCTAGGAGAAGAATGGGAGACCGGTCATGATAAGCTAATATATTCAGCTAGGGTAAAACTTTTAAAAAGCATGATGATTTAGATAATAATTCGAGTGGTATTAAACTCAAAATTTCAGAG
>NW_011502396.1:2711-7192 GCF_000495115.2 Populus euphratica
GGAAAGAGTAATTAGGAGGCTTACTTCGATTGAGAAAAGAAAATGGAGTTTATGTTTGATTGCCATAGGTATTCAAAAGAAAAAAAGGTTAAATTGCTTATGATTGAATTCACTAATTATACAATTAAGATGGGATTATCTTGTTATAAGTAGAAGAAGTAATAGAGAAAGGTTAAAAGAAACTTGGGAGGAGATGAATGCAATTATGAGGAAAAAGTTTGTACTTACTCATTAATATAGAGAGATCTATAATAAATTGCAAACCTTATCTTAGGGTTTTAGAAGTGTGGATGAGTACTTTAAAGAGAAGAAAGTAATTATGATTAGAGCTAATATTTCTAGGAATAAAGGAACCATGATGGCTAGGTTTTTTAATGGATTAAACAAAGATATTGCTTATGTGGTGGAATTGCAACAATATATGGAGATTGAGGATATGGTACACATAGTTATAAAAGTGAAGAAATGATTAAAGAGAAAGGGTAGTATAAAACCTTGTGGATATTTGAGTTTCTCTGCAGGCTGGACATCAAATTTTAGGAAAGAGTAATGCACAGGTGAAACCAAGTACTACATCTAAAGTAGTTAATAGTTAAACCTTTCTTTCTTAGGAAGTAAGGTATGGCTTTGTAGGGGAAAAAAAACAATTGTTAAGCTAAAGCATAAACAAAAGATTAGGTATTTTTTATGTTAAGGGTTTGGTCATTATACACGTGAATGTCCAAATAAGAGAGTTCTGTTTATAAAAGATGGAATTAACTAGTAAAGATGATTTAGAAAGGATGTCAAAACTTGATGACTGTATTGATATAGAGTATGTTGCGCAAGGAGAATCTATGGTTATAAGAATATTTTTAGTGTTCAGGTTTGTGAAGAGAATATAAAGTAATTAAAGAAGAATATCTTTCATACTAGGTTCCATATTAATAATAAGATATATAGTATGATGATTGATAATGATAATTGTACTAATATTACTAACTCAATTTTGGTTAGAAAGTTGAACCTAATTACATTTAATCATGCCAAACCATATAAGCTTTAATGGTTAAATAAATATGGAGAAGTTAAAGTGACTAAATAGATTTTGGTTTCATTCATAATAGAAAGATTTAAGAATAAGGTTGTATGTGATGTTATTCCTATGTATGCTATATACCACTTGTTAGGAAGACCTTGGTAGTTTGATAAGAAGACTATATATGATGGGTTTAGAAACAAGTATACTATGGAGAAAGATTTATACATTTGCTTCATTGACACCAAGGCAAGTGTATAAGGATAAATTGAAGTTTAAGAAAACTAAGGAAGCTGAATAGTTTTTTTTTTTTTTTTAAATATTGGTGAGGATGGGAGGCCGAGTGAAAATAAGTTACGTTATAAGTGTGAAACAATTAAGGCAGAAGTTTTGACAATTAGAAATATTTTTAAAGATTTTAGGAAAAAAAACATAGGAAAGGTTGAAAATGGAGAGAATAAAGTAAGTGATGTGTCGTGAATGATTCAAAAATCGGCAACAATGAATCTGACGAAAATGGATGAAGGATGGGTCTAGTTGTGTTGTCTTTCTTTTGGTGTTTAGGCAGGATTATAGTGATTTTAAGGTAAATAAAATGGAGGATAGATTAGAGTGATACTTTGATAAGTCGATCTGGACGCCACAAAGATTAATCTAGGATTTTGACACCACACTCTTTGTGATTGAAGAGTGATAAGTTAGGTAAGGTTTTTCACAAATCAATTTGGAAGAACAACTCTTAATTCTCTGAATTCAGTTCAAATCTTGACCAAAAGTTTTTTATTACAAATTCTAATGCCATATTTATAATTGGAACATCCTTCCATAGTTAGGAAAATTCAACATGACAGAAATCAAGCCCAAAAGTTGGACTTTGACAAAGTAACCAGACAAATTAAACTAGCACACATTTTCTGACTTTAATTGAAACATAAATAGACTGAATTTAAAATGGCTATAACTTCTTGCATAATAGTCCAATGCAATCATGGTTGGATAATTTGGAAAGATCACGCTCTGAACTTGAAATCCACCTAGATTAGTCTTGTTTTCACATATAATGGATGAATTCAAATTTAAGTTCAAATTCATCTACTGTTCTGACGTAAACATCAAAAGAACCATTAAGAGCTCTTCCCATCTTTAAGTTCCAATTGTAAGCAAATAAGCACCTTTGAACCAATTTGAAATTGATTGCTAATTTTTAAATCCGACGCAGCTTCAATCATTCCAATTTGACTCATCAAGGCCCTTTGTAGTTGTTTTGCTCTTACTTTTGTTATTGGACCATCTGAATCCCCTTGCATATTAAATTTAGCTTTACGATTTTTTTTTAAATATTGGTGAGGATAGGAGGCCGAGTGGAAATAAGTTACGTTATAAGTGTGAAACAATTAAGGCAGAAGTTTCGACAATTAGAAATATTTTTAAAGATTTCAGGAAAAAAAAACATAGGAAAGGTTGAAAGTGGAGAGAATAAAGTAAGGGTGAGAAAAAAAATTGTGTAGAAAAATTAGGGAAACACCTTAGTTTTTGTACAAAACAAAGTGACTTTATGACTTTACTCATGCATATCATTCCAATGTGGTTATGATTTTACTTTTTTTTATAAAGAGGCATATTTTAATTCTAATTATCTGAATTTTTATGTTCCTAGTGTTGCTAAAGTTGTTTTGTAAAAATTTGATGATATCTTTCTTGAAAAGATCATTAGTAGCTTGCCACCAGTTTAAGGGATGAAGATCAAATTGATTTTGTGCCAGGAGTACCGATTTTAAAATTGGCCAACTTATAAAAGTAATCCCAAAAAGACTAAAGAGTTTCAAAGAAAAGTAGAATAGTTGACATTGAAAAGATACATTCAAGAAAATATGAGTCCTTGTGTAGTTCTATTATTACTTGTTTCTAAAAAGAACAATACTTGACATATATGCGTTAATTGTAGAGTCATTAACAACATTATAGTAAAGTATAGATATTTTATCCCTAAATTATATAGTATACCTTACGAGTTGCATAGTTCTTTTATGTTATCTAAAATTGATTTGAAAAGTGGTTATCATCGAATTAGAATGAAAGAAGAAGATGAATGGAAGCCAACATCCAAAACTAAATATGAATTATATGAATGGTTATTGATGCCTTTTAGTTTGGCTAATACCCCTAGTACATTCATGAGGTTAATGAATCATGTGTTGAGATCTTTCATCAGAAAATTTATTATTGTTTATTTTGATGATATCTTGATTTATAACAAATGATTAAATAAGCATATTAATCATTTAAGACAAGTTTTTGAAATACTTAGAAAGGAAAATTTGTTATGTTATTAGGTTATGTTGTCAGTTTAAAAAAGATTGAGATTGATGAGGTAAAGATTAAGGCTATTCAAGAATAGCCTACACCTAGGATGATAAGTGAAGTAAGATATTTTCATAGTTTAGCTAGTTCTTGTAGAAGATTTATCAAAGATTTTACTACTATAAATGCACCATTAACTGAAATTGTAAAGAAAATAATTGGATTTAAATGGGATGATAATCAAGAAAATGTTTTTAACTTGTTAAAAGTAAGGTTGATTTTGGCCTCTTTATTTGCTTTTCCTAACTTAAAAAAAAAATGAGATTGACTATGATGTCTCAGGTTTATGTATTAGAGCATTTTTGTTATAGGAAAAACAACTCATTATCTATTTTAGTAAGAAGTTTAATGAAGCAACTCTTAATTATCCAACATATGATAAAGAATTGTATTTATTAGTGAGAATCTTGAAAACTTGACAACATTATAATTGCCCTAAGGAGTTTGTAATACATACAAACTATTAATCTTATTAATCTTTTAAACACTTAAAGAGCTAAGTTAAGTTGAATAGGAGACATGCCAAGTGGATTAAATTCATTAAGATGTTCTTATATGTCATCAAGTATAAGCAAGGTATAAATTCATTAAGATGTTCCTATATGTCATCAAGTACAAGCAAGGTATAAAAAATATTATTGTGGATGCATTGTCTTAAATGTATGTTCTTCTTAAACCTTGAACATTAGACTTTTAGGATTTAAATATAAGAAACAATTATATATGATGATGATGATTTTGGTCAAGTGTATAGACAATGTAAGCATTCGACCTTCCTTCATAAGGTATGATGAATTTTTTAAAAGATAAGAGATTGTGTGTCCCTAAATATTTGTTATATGAACTGCTTGTAAGAAAATCATATGAAGCAGTTTAATGGGGGCATTTTGGTGTAGTTAAGACTTTGGATATGTTATGTCGCACCCTTGCGAGAGCACGGTGTCGCGATGACTGACACGACTAAAAGATTAATGTTTTTTCCCAAGTGCAGGAATGTCGAAGTAATAAATAACCCGACAAGACCGAGGTCGAACCACAGGGAGGTTAATTGTACAAATTATAAATAACAATAATACAACAACAATAATAATAGTAATAACAA
>NW_011502396.1:7261-10909 GCF_000495115.2 Populus euphratica
AACAACAACAACAACAACAACAACAACAACAACAACAACAATAATAATAATAATAAAGAAAAAGAAGGAGAAGAAGAAGAAGATGATGAGAACTTTGAGATGAAATATTAATGTAAGGATTAAACAATGATAATAACAAATGTCAAGGTTAGAGGATCCACTAATGGTATGTCAAACAAGTATAGTATAAACTCTTATTATTCAATTGAAAACCACACACAAAGGAGGTTCCAATTATATTATAGATTGTTAACATGATTACATTAGTCATTTTATTCGATTAATGCTAATACTTGTAAATTTCGTCAAGCATTCATGATTATAACTTATGTTAACAACAAATGAAGTTCCTTTCATAGCTCAGGTGTCGGTTATACCATACAGTATGGGCTATGAAAGTGTCAAGCATTTGTTGTACCAAATGTTATACAACATAAATCAAGATTAGTCATTTAACAAGCAAAATATTAAAGAGTGAACAAGATAACAAATATAAAACATGTTAGTATCAAACATTAAAGTCCATATTAAGTTTACACTATACTTATTCTTACACATTAGTGTAACCTTTTCACCTTGACATAATAAACTTAGCTAGACGTAATGAAAGAAAGAAAAATAAATAAACAAAATAAGAACATAAATAAAATAAGAGTTAACTAAGTAAAGGAAAGGAAATGAAAGGCATAAACTTGATATTAATGAAAACAAAGCATAAACATTACAAAAAATACAAAGAGAGAAAGCAAGAGCATGATCTTGATCTGAAAACCAAGATGCCTAAATGCATGGCAAATGCCTCCTTTCATAGGCCAAAACTGAGAGCTATTGATTTGATGACTAATTGATGAGTGGGTGGCCAACTCTTGACTTGATGACAATTCTTATCTTCTCTTGTTTGCCCAAAACGTCATTGATAACATCAAAATTGGAGCCACTCAAAAACATAAAAGTTGTAGGCAATTATCTTAGCTTTCTTGTGTAAAACATTCAGCTCATTTCGACTTCTAGAACTCCAGTTATGGCCAAAATACTGAACAGTACTCGGGCTAGAGGACAGATTCGGGCTTCTTTGTTGTTGCAATAATTTAGACTTCAAAATGGCCTTTTTAGATCTCGGGCTATATGAAAGTTATAGACCTATGTCTTACCTTTCCATCCATATAAAGTAGACCTAAATATGAGATCTATAGCTCCAGATATGACCCAATTACCAAACAGTGTTCCGGTTTGGATTGCACCGACATCTCTTTTCTAAATTTGGCCATCTCTTTGTCCTGAATAGTGTTTCGGTTTGGATTGCACCGACATCTCTTTTTTAAGTTTGGTCATCTCTTTATCCTTTCAATTTCAGTTTTTAAATTCATCAATCAATCCTTTCATTTATATGATAGGCCTGCATTTAAAATGAATATTTACCATAAATTAAAGGTATCTTATATTATTAGATATATTATTATAAAACATGCTTTAGTTAAGGAGTTATTGATACTTCAAGCGCAAAATGATGATATAAAACCTTGATAAAAATGCACTTTTAAGTACTAATCAATGACCCTTCCTGAAATGGGGAATGAAGTTGGGGTTTTTTTTTATGAGAAAGGGAGTCACCAATTAGTATTATAGTCACTAGAAAACTTAATTGGTCTTTTACACATACTAAGGCAAGAGACTTATTGCGTAAAAGAAAGGTTTTAGCACCCTTAGTACGCCCTACATAAGGTACGTTAATTGATGTTTGGTTTGCCTTATAATTTCTATAGTGTTAATGTTTCCTAATCCCATCAGGTTCCCTAGAATAGATTTACTATAATGAAAAAAACTTGGGCTCGAAGTCTAAAAGAAAGAACCCTTGTCTAATATCGATCATACCTTTAGACATGTTTATAGAGTGCTAAGGAGATCTGTGTTTGATTTGAACTAAATTTGTAACATATGAATTAAGAGATAACTAAGATACAAATTTAAAGAGATTCAATGCACTTAAAAACTCATTTTTTTCTTAGTATTTTAAGTGTTAATGACTCGTAAATCGCAAAAAAAAAACAAAAAACTAAGTTTAGAAATCTAAGGAAATTCAAGGTACTTTAAAAGTCTATTTTTTCCTTAATATTTCATACTTTCATGACTCATAAACCATTAAGTAAAAACTAAAATGTCCCCAATTATAATTGAGGCTTCTTTTAAATATGTGCAATTAAATTGTTCTAAATAATATTTTGGGCATAAATCTACCCTTATGTTAAAAATAAACAAGTTATATTACCCTCAATAATATTTTGGACATTCACCTTTCATAGGTTTCTTTGTCCTTATATTATTAAAGGATAATGACTTATTATTCCTAAAAAAATATTTTGGATATTAACCACTTGGGGTTTTTATCCAAATATTAATAGTGAATAATAACAAATTATTCCTAATAATATTTTGAATATTAATCCATTTGAGATTTCAATATCCAACTATTAATGGTGAATAAAGACAAATTCTTCAAAAATAAGATTTTATATTTTTTGAATTTTGGTCAACACCCTTTGAAATTTACAAACTGTTGTAAAATCTAAAATGCAAGAAAATAATTTTTGTGTTTAAGAAATCCATGCTAAAATATATTTTCTTTTAAATTTTGAATATTTTTTTTAAGAGAAATGTTCAAAATATGTTAGGGTATTGATCGTATGCAACACACAAGAAAATGGTTTTTTTTTGTTGGGTCGAACTTGGTCCATGTGGCTAGGTTGAACCCAGCAAGCCTAGCTAAGTCACTTGCCCAAACCATTGACTCGTCTAGGTAAACAAAAAGCGTATGGAGTTTCCTCGTACGTGCATGCCTAGTTACTGTTTAAGTGAAATATAATTCACTTGAACAATATAAACACAACTAAAAATGCATGCAAAGAGCTAGGGAGAACAAACATGAAGGCGGAAATGAAGGGATGATAGTGATGTTGAAGGAGTGTTGGCTGATCTATCAATATTCTCGTCTATTTTTAGCTTTTTTTCCCTCTATTCTCTGTTGGCTTCTGTCTTCTAAGTTTATCTCTGTGTCTTTGTCCCTCTCTTTACCGGTTTTAACTCTTCTGCTCCCCCATATTCTACAGATCTTGTTTGCAGAAAATGAAGCAAAGATCAAAAAATAGTCCTTGTTTGCTTTGGCTCTCGATGATCTTAAGAAAACTTAGTCTTTTTTGTTATTCCTTTCTACTTTCTGCCTCTTTCCTCTCTTCTGTTCTCTTTTCTCTCTCTGTATTTTTTTGTCTGCCTAGTATTGCTTGCCTCTCTCTCGTTTTTCTTCTCTCTTTTTTCCTTTCTCGTCCCCTTCTTTTTTTTCTTTTTTTTTAGGTCTGCAAAGGAGGTTTATATAGCCTAAATCCAGCTCTATTTAGGAAATAAAATACATTAATCTAGGATACAATTTTGGGTGTCTTACAATCAGATAAAACATATTACAAAACTAGAATATTCTTATTGATATTTTAATGATTCTAGTGATTATTTTTTAGTGATTAGAGGATGGTGCGACTCTTTTCTATCCTTCCATAGCTAGCATCGTGAGGCACCAACTATTTCTTTTGGATTGAGGCAGAAAAAAAATTGATCTACAGCTCAAAAATAGGGCAAGAGAATCATGAAAACCAGCAGGAA
>NW_011502396.1:10979-12535 GCF_000495115.2 Populus euphratica
AGCAGGAATACTTGTGCAGAGAAATGAAAAGAATTGTAGATGGAAAGGGTTATGTAGAGAAAATGAAAGAATTTTAGATGAGGAGGTGTAATTTCAAAACACAAATGAACAAAACCATGTTGCAAAGTTGTATTTTCTTATCTGGTGTGGTAGAATTCCTGTTATTTTCTGATGATCCAATCCCCCTCTTCAACTTCTTAAAAACAGCCCTTTTCATTCTAATTTGATCTTCAATTAAATCCCTTATTTTAGCACTTTTTAATTCAGTCTTTGGTCTAAAAATTTTCCTTCAAATCAGCTCCTAATCCGTCGAATCAGACTTGCGAACTCAGGCTAAAACCGTTCTCGTGATATGATTGTCTACTTTCATGTTAGACCTTCAAATAAGAATATCTTGAGTGACATGACTAAAAGATTGATGTCTTCTCCCAAGTGCAGGAGTGTTGAAGTAATAAATAACCCGGCAAGACCGGGGTCAAACCATAGAGATGTTAATTGTACCAATTATAAATAATAATAATACGACAACAATATTAACAACAAATGGTATGTCAAACAAGTATAGTATAAACTTTTATTGTTCAATTAGAAACCACACACAAAGGAGGTTTCAATCAGATTATAGATTGTTAACATGATCACATTAGTCATCTTATTCGATTAATGATAATACTTGTAAATCTCATCAAGCATTCATGATTATAACTTATGTTAACAACAAATCAAGTTCCTTTCATAGCTTAGGTGTCGGTTATACCATACAGTATGGGCTATGAAAGTGTCAAGCATTTGTTATACCAAGTGTTATACAACATAAATCAAGATTAGTCATTTAAAAAGCAAAGTATTAAAGAGTGAACAAGATAACAAATACAAAATATGTTAGTATCAAACATTAAAGTCCATATTGAGTTTATATTATACTTATTCTTACACCATTAATGTAACCTTTTCACCTTGACATAATAAACTTAACTAGACATAATGAAAGAAAGAAAAATAAATAAACAAAATAAGAACATAAATAAGATAAAAGTTAACTAAGTAAATGAAAGGAAATGAAAGGCATAAACTTGATATTAATGAAAGCAAAGCATAAACATTACAAAAAATACAAAGAGATAAAGCAAAAGTATGATCTTGACCTGGAAACCAAGATGCCTAAATGCATGGAAAATGCCACTTTTTACAGGCCAAAATTGGGAACTATTGATTTGATGACTAATTGATGAGTGGGTGACCAACTCTTGACTTGATGACAATCCTTATCTTCTCTTATCTGCCCAAAACATCATTGATAATGTCAAAATTGGAGCCACTTGAAACATGAAAGTTGTAGGAAATTGTCTCAGCTTTTTTGTGTAAAACATTCAGGTCATTTAGACTTCTAGAACCCCAGATATGGGCCAAACACTGAACAGTACTCGGGCTAGAGGACAGATTCGGGCTTCTTTATTGTTGCAATAATTTAGACTTCAAAATGGCCTTTTTAGATCTTGGGCTCCATATGAAAGTTGTAGGCCTATGTCTTACCTTTCCATCCATATAAAATAGAC
>NW_011502396.1:13686-21076 GCF_000495115.2 Populus euphratica
ACCTTTAACAAAAGAACATAAATAATGTAATAATCCAATGTGCAACCCACAATCATATGTTAAAATGTGTGTGTAAATTAATATTTAAAAATACATGTTAAATAAGTATATGAGCAGAATTAAGTGATACTAATGCGAGAGTTTGTAAACCTAAATATTTCAAGAAGTATTATGATAGACCTTATTAAGAATAGTTACTAAGATGCGTCTCAAGAGTCATAAAAAGATCTCCTTTACTCTGCCATCATAGTAACAACAATTTTGCACATGCTTTATGAAATAGAAAACACAGTTAGTTTTTTTTTTTTTAGCTACTACCCTCTCCTCCCAACCAAAATGAGACATTGTCCTCAATGTTCTAAGGTAGAAAGATAGAGTATAGAAGATATCACCTAAAATAACAAACACTAACAAACCTGAAACACACTGAAACAAATATAAGAAATAACAAAACACAATAATAAAACCAAAAGACACAAAGATTCACAAATGAAGACTCAAATCTAATCTTAGCTTTTTACGGCTTTCCTTAGATGACCAATTTATGCGACTCGTGGAGGGATCAATTACAGGAATGAAAGATTGTAGTTGGTCAATCAATTGTTCAGCAGTAGTGGCAGAGATTATGATTTGTCGTGCATAAGATATTAGAAATTCCTATTCCACAGCATGATCAAGAAAAGACAACAACTTATCATAATAATCATTAACATTTAACAGACCTATAGGTTTATGGTGAATGTGTAGTTGGGCCCAAGAGGAAATATAAAAGATCTCTTCCAATGTGCCTAGACCACTTGGTAAAGCAATGAAGACATCAGCATGGTTAAACATTGCATTCATTTGAGCCGACATTGTGGAGATCTGAAGTTCCTCTCCAATTATTTTTTCAATAATGTTCCCTTGTGCTAAAACTTCAGGGACGACCCCCAAAACTTGACTACCTCCTAAAAATACAGCTATTGACACACCTCTCATTAACCCTAGATTGCCTCCTCCATACACTAAATGAATCTTTTTCTCAGCTAGCATCTGACCAAGATGATTTGCTGATTCTAAAAACTCCTTTTCTTTCCCAGGACTAGATCCACCAAAAACACAAATATTTCTTATGTGATGACCTGATGAACTTGCCATTTCTACACACTTCTATATTTGTTGAATGTATGGGTTAAGTAGAAATGAAAGGAAGGAAAAGAGGATTTTATAGATGAGGAATTAAAAAGGCAATCAAACCACTTACATGTAAGCCAGCTGGAGTCTCACACATTCTCCCTCTCTTTTATTTTTTTTATTTTTGAAAAAGCATATGTATGTACATGTAATTGTGATTGTGGCTCACATCTTCCCTTGGTTTTACGTCCAAGAACGGCTTAAACGCCCTCTATGGGTCAGGGATAGGCTTCCCATCTAGTTTTCTTAAAAACTAGCAAACAGGGTCTTTTTTAGTCAGATTCCCAAGATTATGTCAAGCATGTTCTTTATGAAAATGGGTTCATAAGTCATAAATTGCACGATGTTTATCTCGACCATGATGAGACTTAAGAGTCAATAGAAGGTTATCTAAAGACTCTCTGTGTTTTAAAATAAATCTCACCTTTTGACAATTTTCACATGTTTTGCGGGATACATGTGATTCCTTAACTATGGTGGGCCAGTAAAATCCGCTTTGTAAGATTTCCACAGTCCTCTTTTTTGACGAGAAATGATCCCCACGTGCTTTAGAGTGATAAAATTTAATAAAATTACTTACCTCATTATCGGAAATGCATTTTTGAAATATTTGATTAGGATAATAATTGAATAAGGGTCATCCCAATAAAAATTTTGCACGTTGCTCAAAAATTTTCTTTTGTCTTCGGTACTCCAGTGAGCTGGCAAAAATCCTGAAGTAAAAAAATTGATATTTTTAACACACCAAGGCATTGAACTAAGAGAAAATAGAGATTTATCAGGAAAGTAATCATCGATTGGTGTGATGTCGGGTGTCAAATCTGTTGTCACTTTTGATAAAAGATCTGCATCAACATTTTCGGTGCCTTTTTCATCTTTGATTTCTTCCTGATTAGTTATGGCATGAGAAAATAGAAGTGCTGGAGGGAATCACTCTTTTCTTTGCAATGTTCATATTCAACTCCTTCCTTACCCTTAGAGATTGACTCATCATCTTTCTCACAAGGTTCAAGAATTGGTTTTTGAATAACCTTACAACCACAAAAAATTATGAATGATTTGACTTAATCCATGTGTTGACTTTCAGGACTACTTGCAGTTGTATTGTATTGCCCCTTGAGATTTTGCTGTGGTTGAGATGAAAACTTACCTTTCTCTTGAAAACTAAGAGCAGATGTGAATTTTGCAAGAGTATCTTTAAAATCTATTATGTTTTGAGCAAGTTGAGTGTTGATTGTCTCTTGCTTTTCAATAAATGCATACAAAGTTTCCTCAAAATTTCTTATAGGAGGTGGAGCATAAGGAGGTGCATATCCATGAGAATTTTAGAAATTATGGTGTGCTTGAAATGGTGGCTGTGAAGTTTATACATTGTTATTATCACTCTTCCAACTGAAATTTAGGTGATTTCTCCAACCAGGATTGTATGTTTGCGAGTATGGGTTATGGTTAGCCCTTTGAAAACTATTTAAATCATGAGCTTATTTATGGAGGCATTCCTTAAAAGAAGGTAAGGTTGGACAGTTACTAGTTAAGTGTTTATTTGTTTCACATATTTGACACACAGTGTTTTCAATAGATTTTAATTGACTACTCTTTTTCAATTCTAGTGCCTCGATTTTTCTAGCTAAAGATGCAAACTTGGCTTGGAGGTCATGATCTTCCCTAAGGTTATACATACCTCCATTAGATGTATGAGGTTGAGTTTTACTCGGTGCCTCATAAATACCTGCATTGTTTCAATTTTGAGCATTTTCAACTAACAAGTCTAAGTACTCCATTGTTTCATCAGGATCTTTATCTTTAAAAGTTCTATTCCACAGCAATTCAACCATTTGCCTATCTCTAGGTGTTAACCCTTCATAAAAATATGAAACCAATCTCCATGTTTCAAAACCATGAGGAGGGCAAGTATTAAGCAAGTCTCGATACCTAGCCCAACATTGGTAAAATATTTCTCCTAGTTTTTGAGTGAAAGTATTGTCTTTTGAAAGACTTTATTCTATGAGATGGGAAAAACTTCTTTAAAAACTGTTGTTGCATTTCATTCCAAACACGAATGGATCCTGGTCTTAAATTTTGTAGCCATGTTTTAGTTTTATCTTTTAATGAAAAAGAAAAAAGCTTTAATCTGATGGTGTTCATGCTACAATTTAAGTCATTATATATGTTGCAAACCTCCTCAAATTCCCTTAAATGCAAGTATGGATTTTCTAAATCTAAGCTATGAAAAAAAAGTAAAAGTTGAATAATGTCTAGCTTAAAATTAAAATAAGATGCATCAGGAGAAAAAACTATGCATGATGGTGCACTTGTTCTTGTGGGATTCATGTGATCTCTAAGTGTTCTAACATGATTATTCTCATTATTCTTATTATAAAGTGATTGATTATATTCTTCGGCCATATTTTCTGAAAATGATGAAGATACCCTACGAAGTCTACCACTTAATGTACATGACCACACTCTCATACACGTGTAGTAATAGAATAAAAGGAAAAAGAAAACAAAAGAAGAAGAAACAAAACAAAAAAAAAAAAACAAAGTTATATACAAGAAAAGTGAAAAGAAAAAATAAAAGAAATACTATAATTTGTACAAGAACTTACCTTCTTAGCAACAGCACCAAAAACTTGACACGACTATAAGATTGATGTCTTCTCCCAAGTACAGGAGTGTCAAAGTAATAAATAACCCGGCAAAACCGGGGTCGAACCACATGAAGGTTAATTGTATAAATTATAGATGACAATAATACAACAACAACAATAATAATAAGAACAACAACAACAACAACAACAACAACAACAACAACAACAACAACAACAACAACAACAACAACAACAACAACAACAACAACAACAACAACAACAACAACAACAACAACAACAACAACAACAATAACAATAATAATAATAATAATAATAATTATAATAGTATTAGTAGTAGTAGTAATAAATAAAAAGAAAAAAAAGAAAAAGAAGATGAGAACTTTGAGATGGAATATTAATGTAAGGATTAAACAATGATAATAAAAAATGTCAAGATTAGAGGATCCACTAATGGTATGTCAGACAAATATAGTATAAACTCTTATTATTCAATTGGAAACCACACAGAAAGGAGGTTCCAATTAGATTATAAATTGTTAACATGATCACATTAGTTATCTTATTCGATTAATGTTAATACTTGTAAATCTTGTCAGACATCGTGATTATAACTTATGTTAATAACAAATCAAGTTCCTTTCATAGCTTCGGTGTCGGTTATACCATACAGTATAGGCTATGAGAGTGCCAAATATTTGTTATACCAAATATTATACAACATAAATCTAGATTAGTCATTTAACAAGCAAAGTATTAAAGGGTGAACAAGATAACAAATACAAACATTTGTTAGTATCAAACATTAAAGTCCATATTAAGTTTACACTATACTTATTCTTACACCATTAGTGTAACCTTTTTACCTTAACATAATAAACTTAGCTAAACATAATGAAAGAAAGAAAAATAAATAAATAAAATAAGAACATAAATAAGATTAATTAAGTAAATGAAAGGAAATAAAAGACATAAACTTGATATTAATGAAAACAAAGTATAAACATTATAAAAAATACAAAGAGAGAAAGAAAGAGCATGATCTTGACCTGGAAACCAAGATGTCTAAATGCATGGAAAATTCCTCCTTTTATAAGCCAAAATTAGAAACTATTGATTTGATGACTAATTGATGAGTGAGTGACCAACTCTTGACTTGATGACAATCCTTATCTTCTCTTGTCTGCCCAAAACATCATTTATAAAGTTAAAATTAGAACCACTTGAAAACATAAAAGTTGTAGGAAATTATCTCATATTTCTTGGGTAAAAAATTGAACTCATTTGGACTTCTAGAACTCCAGATATAGGCCAAACACTAAGCAGTACTCTGGCTGGAGGACAGATTCGAACTTTTTTTATTATTGCTACAATTTAAACTTAAAAATGACATTTTTAAATCTTAGGCTCATATGAAAGTTTTAGGCCTCTGTCTTACCTTTCCATCCATATAAATTAGACCTAAATCTGAGATCTACAACTCCAGATATGACCCAATTACCGAACAGTGTTCTGGTTTGGACTGCACCAACATCTTTTTTCTAAGTTTGGCCATCTCTTTGTCCTTTCAATTTCAGTTCTTAAATTCATCAATCAATCCTTTTATTTATGTGATAGACCTACATTTAAAATGAATATTTACCACAAATTCAAGGTATCTTATATTATTAGATATGTTATTATAAAACATGTTTTAGTTAAGGAGTTATTGATACTTCAAGTGCAAAATAATGATATAAAATCTTGATAAAAATATACTTTTAAGTACTAATCAATTGTATCTGATAAAGCATTATGTCTGATAAAGATGTTAAATGTTTAAGCTACTTTTGGAAAGTTTTATAGGGGTAAGTTAAGAACTAAAATATTATTTTTTACTACTTGTCATTCACAAATAGATGACCAAATAAATGTGGTAGATAAAAATTTAACTCAATTGTTGAGAACTATTATCTAAAATAATCTTCAAAATTAAAAAAGATTGTTTGTCATTCATTGAGTTTGCATATAACATAAGTGTGTATTCCATAACAAAGTTTTCTCCTTTTAAAATTATGTATAGTTTTAATCCCCTAACTCCATTGGATTCATTACATTTACCCATTTATGAAAAAGTTAGTTTTGATAAGAATAAAAAAGCACAGGTTGTCAAAGATTTGCATACCAAGATATGACAACATATTGAATAGATGAATGAACAATATGAATTTAAAGCCAATAAGGGAAAAAATAAATGATATTTGAATCAGGAGACTGAGTCTGGATGTGTGTGAACGAAAAAAAAAAGAAGAGATTTCCTACTCAAAGGAGATCTAAGTTGATGCTAAAAGGAGATGGACCATTCCAAATCTTTGAGAAGAATAATGGTAATGCTTATAAAGTAGAATTACTAAGCGAATATAGAGTTAGTACTATATTTAATGTATATGACTTTTCTTTGTTTGATATAAGTGACGATTTGATGAAGAATCATTTCAAGGAGAGAGGAAATGATGTGATCTTAGCTTCAATACCATGAGATGTATTTGAGACTCCATTGAATCCAATTGCATGACTTAGAGAAAAAAAGTTCAAAAAGGCAATTAATGGATTTCTTCAAGATACATGGGCTAATGTAGACTTTGAGAGGATATTAAAGAATGAAGAACAAACCATGATTAATTTGATTTGTGTTCAAGAAGAGTTTGTAGGAGAGCATCCAAACATTATAGAAAGATTAGAATAAGAAAAATTCAAATATGCTAGTTTTGACCTTTCTTTACTGTTTTGGCCATGACTAGAGCTATAAAATGAATTTTGATGCAATTCTAGTTAAATTGAAAAGTAAACACCTATATGTTTCTAGTGTTATATGGTAGACCTTTTAATTCATCAACACAAGGGGGAACCATTCGTTTAAATTTAGGCTATGATTCTGTTAGCAAATTATAAAATTTAACTTTGGTCTTGTTTTAATTAGTTTATTATTATTTATTTATCTTTTAGTTTAGTTTAGGACTTACAGCATCTAAAGTTTGATTTAGGTTATGTTTTAATTGTATTATTTTAGTTATTTTAGGCTTTTAATATGTTAAGACCTATTTATTAAGTTTGGGTTTAATAAGTCAAATTAAGATTAGATTTCTGCTATATAAACCAATTGTTAAAATTATTCTAGGGTTTATCTAAAGTTGTTGCATATTTTGTTCTTTGTTTCTCTTGTGTGGTTAAATGATTCACATACTAAGTTCTTGATTGAACTTGCAAACTCTTTAAATGATTTATACTTTTTATTATAGGCATAGGATAAGGCTGATCAATTGCATATCATGTTGGTTCTCCAAAAAATGATTCTTGTTGGTTCAAGTTACAAACTTTTCTTCAAACTTCAAATTATAAATGTAAAGGACAATTTTGAATCAACCATTTTCTTTCTCTCTTTCACCATTTTGTAGTGACACTCTCTCGTCTCTGAAGTTCAGTGATTACAACGTGAAAAAATAAAGTCTTTAACCAAAAATGTAAAAACCTTTCAAATAAGGATTAAAACTTTTAAAAATAATTTAGGGACTAAAAAAACTAAAAATACACCTCAACTATAATAAACACAAAAAAAAGTCTGGGATTTT
>NW_011502388.1:0-931 GCF_000495115.2 Populus euphratica
ACTAATCATTTAGCCCATATCTCGAGTTTTAAAAGTCAAAATGAACTCAATTTTTTTCTAAAAAGCTAAGAAAATTTCCTATCATGGTTCAAGTTTGTCCAAATTCTAATGTTAGCAATGATGTTTTTGGCAGACAAGAAGATAAGGATTGCCACCAAGTCAAGATGTGGCCACCCACTTAATAATTTGTTATCAAATCAATAATTCTTAATTTTGGCCTATAAAAGGATGTATTTTCCACGTATTTAGACATCTTGATTTTCATATCAGGATCATGTTCTTGCTCTCTCTTTATTGTAGTGCTTAAGTTTTGTTTATATTAATATCTTGTTTATGCTTCTCATTTCTTTTCATTACTTAGTTAACTTTTATATTCTTATCTTGTTAATTTATGTTTCTTTATTTTATTATGTTTAGTTAAGTTTATTATGTGAAGGTGAGAGGGTTACACTAATGGTGTATGAATAAGTACAGTGTAAACTCATTATAGACTTTAATGTTTGATATTAACATGTTTTATATTTGTTATCTTCTTCACTCTTAATACTTTGCTTGTTAAATGGTTAATCTAGATTTGTGTTGTATAACACTTAGTGCAATAAATACTTGGCACTTTCACAGCACAACCGTATGGTATAATCTATACATGTGCTATAAAAGGAATTTTATTTGTTGTTAACATAAGTTGTAATCATGAATATCTGACAACATTTACAAGTATTAGCATTATTCGAATAAGATAACTAATGTAATCCTGTTAACCATTTATAATCTAATTGGAACCTCCTTTGTGTGATTTCCAGTTGAGTAATAAGAGTTTATACTATACTTGTTTGAAATACCATTAGTGGATACTTTAACCTTAATATTTGTTTTTATCATTGTTTGGTCCTCAAATTGATCTTCCATCTCAAAGTTCTCATCAACTTCT
>NW_011502388.1:1079-4592 GCF_000495115.2 Populus euphratica
TACTTCGACACTCCTCCACTTGGGAGAAGATATAAATTTTTTGGTCATGTCAACAAGCAAATTCAAAGTCACACTTTAAAAAAAGTTGTATTAATTGGTTGTATTACTCACCAAGTAACATCTGAAGGATAAGGCCCCACATCAAAACATACTGTCTTTAGTTGATTAATAGATAATAAATACAATTACTGAAAATACAAATGATGTAGCTTTTTTTAGCCACCATCCTTTTTAATTTTTCTACACACACAAAATGAATATATAAAAACCCTTCTTCTTCTTGTTCTCTCTCTCTCTTTCTTTCTTTATAAAGATATTTTATCTATGACATATTAACATAAACTCATAACAAACATACACACATAAATGTTTCAACACAATATAATTTGACATTAGGATAAAAAAAAAGTATTCAAAAAAAATCTCCAAACAAAATAACAATTCAAAACAACAACTCATGGATTTCTTATTAAGATCAAAGCATTATGCCTTGGATAAATCTATTGCAACCCAATCTTTCCATTCCCATCATGAAATATTGATTCCACCCTTATTCCACCTTAAAAAAAATCCATAATGACATCATACCCCTAGGGTTGCCATATAATGGTGGAGACCCCAATACTTCAAATATCCTAACCATGCATAATAATCCATAATCAAACACAATAACATACTAATGTTTTTTTATCCCAAAGGTCTTATCACAATGCACATAAAAACTAATGATAAACCATAAAAAAAAAAAGTTCAAACATGTTGAGAATAAAAATCAACCTCTAAAAGTAGTTAAAGTCAGATCTGAGTAGCTGGAATTAACGGTGGCAGCGTTGATGCTTATAGCTCACGTGATAGTATTTCGGCTTGTGTAAAAGAGGTTATGTGTTTCCTATCAAAACAAGATTTTGGATTTTCCCCCTAAAATTACCATCTTTTTTTGAAATAAAAAACAATAAAAAAATTGATTGAAAAAAAAAGACCAGTAACTTTGAAAGAGTAGGTTAAGAAGTTTAACTGTACCTTATTATACTCAAGAATGAAGGACAATACAAATTCAAGGTCAAATTAAATAACTAGTGAACAAATGTTCATAAAAATTAAATCTAAGGGTTTAATTAAACTTTTAATAGGCTAACAGACCTAATTAACGGTTTGATTAAGTTTAAAAATTAATTTGAGTCAAATAAAAGATTTAATTAAGTCCAAGGACTTAATCAAACTTTGAATAGGTCAAATTAATTTTATTAAGAACTTAATTGGTGAAAAATTAAGTTTGGAAGCTTAATTTGAGTTTAATTAAGAATATTAGAATTTTAGATGACCAGCTTTAATTTTTTCAAACTCAATTAGATGAAATGAAAGATAAAATTGCAAGAAATTAGAAGTTTGAAGGCTAATTAAAGTGAAAATTAAAGAATCTTAAAACTAAGAATCGAGTTGGAAGAGATGCTGGAAGCTGAGGGTTCAATCAAAAATCTTCAAGGATGAAATTGAGAAAAGTCTCGAGAATTAGGTTTAATTGAGAGGGGTTGATAGCATGATTTTAAAAGATTAAGGTCTGAATTGGCATAAAGGTGTTTGAGCCCTATTTAGGCTAAGGACACTCAAACATCGCCATTTTGTTTTAAATAAAATGATGTGTATTGGTGGATACATTGTCATTTTGTTGAAAAAAAAAGGAAAAAGGAAGACGTGATGTCATGTTAAACAACACTATGGTTTATCTTCCACTTGTTAACTGAAATCCCTCACATTTTAAAACCTATAATCCATCCTCGCCCAAAACTGCACCTAAGCCCCACCAAACCAAAAGTCGAGGTCTTTTTTCTCCATATATAGAGGCAAAAAAAGATTTCTTTTGCCTTTTAAACAATCTTGAGATACGCCATAAATATAACTTTCATTGTACTACTATAAAAAATACACTGAAACAAGTCTTGAGCAATAACAAAGCACAAATTTTTTGTCCTCTCTTTAGCCAATCTACAAGACAAAAATGAAATGTCCTTGGTAAAAAATCAATGGTTAAGAAAATGGGAGAAATATCATTGGTTGAGGTTCTCTTAGTTTAGTGACCTTTTAAGCCTCTTTCCTTTTCTATTCAAAGAAGAAAAACCACAGAAAAGGGGACTTTTCCCCCTTTATTCTCTTTAAAAAATCATAACCCTTATAAAAAAAGGGGGAATCTTGGGAGTTCCAGCATAAAAAACTAAAAAAAAAACACCACTATTGTCCTTTATTTCAAGCAACACCTTTCCTCCCCCTTTATAAAACCCATTACACAACACAAAAAAGCCTTAACATTGCACTTGCAAACAATAGATCTTAGAAGCACCCCTTCTAATTGTTAACTAAACAATAGCTACTTCAAATAGCTCTCTACACTAACACTATGACATTCTCCAAGGACAAACAAAACTTAAAGCCTTTCATAGTCATCAAATCTTCCCTCTCACTATTAGTTATACCATTATGACACAACACCATCCAATAGCTACTTCAAGTAGCTCTCTACACTAACACTATGACATTCTTCATTAGAAATTTTCATGATTTCAATCTTTACACCTGCCATCGTGGATCTCTTCTTAGCATAATAGGTAGCATCACAGTCTAACTCATAAGCAAATAACTCTTTTTTGACATAACATCGTGAGCTTCATTCCAGTCCAACAGTAGTAGCACCAATCATTCTCCTTTATTTTGTTATAATGGTAGTTTTTAAGTTTTTTTTAATAAAAAACAAAGGATCTTGAGCATATGTCAAGAGTTCATAATATAACATTAGACAAATTCCTTTAATGGTCTATAAAAAGAGAAAAGGAAATATACATTGCTATTTGTGTTGCGGGCTAGTGATTAATACTTAAAAGTGCATTTTTATCAAGGTTTTATATCATCATTTCGCACTTGAAGTATCAATAACTCCCTAACTAAAGCATGTTTTATAATATGAAGTTTGATACCATAAGGTATCTTTAATTTATGGTAATTATCCATTCTAAATACAGACCTATCACATAAATAAAAGGATTGATTAATGAGTTAAAGTATTGAAATTGAAAGGACAAAGAGATGGCCAAACTTAGAAAAGAGATGCTGGTGCAAAACTGGAACATTGTTTGGTAATTAAGTCATATCTAGAGCTGTAGATCTTATATTTAGGTCTACTTTATATGGATGGAAAGGTAAGACATAGGTCTACAACTTTCATACAGAGTCCAAGATTTTAAAAAAAGCCATTTTCCAGTCCAAATTATAGCAACAACGAAAAAATCTCAATCTGTCCTGCAGCCTAGACACTATTTAGTGTTCAGCCCATATCTTAAGTTTTACAAGTCCAAATGACCTTAATTTTTTTTCTTAGAAAGATGAGACAATTTTCTAGAACTTTCATGGGAGGTCTAGTTCAAATTCTGATGTTATTATGAACTTTTATTTAGACAAGAGAAGATAAGGATTACTACCAAGTCAAGAGTTGGCGACCCACTTATCAATTAGTCATCAAATCAA
>NW_011502388.1:4732-5010 GCF_000495115.2 Populus euphratica
ATTAATATCTTGTTTATGCCTTTCATTTCCTTTCCTTTACTTAATTAACTTTTATCTTATTTAGCTATGTTTATTATGTCAAGGTGAAAATATTACACTAATGGTGTAAGCATAAATATAGTATAAATTTAACATGGGCTTTAATGTTTGATACTAACATGTTTTATATCTGTTATCTTATTCACTCTTTAATACTGTGTTTGTTAAATAACTAATCTAAATTTATGTTGTATAACACTTGGTATAATAAATACTTGGCATTTTCATAGCCCATACTT
>NW_011502388.1:5436-6429 GCF_000495115.2 Populus euphratica
TTATTTATTACTTCGACACTCTTGCACTTAGGAGAAGACATCAATCTTTTGATCGTATCAGCTAGCACCATAAATTCCTAACAGGTTAAATGACTTTTTGTTTTTTAAAGAATAATGCTTAGATATGGTTTTGGTAGAAAACGCATTTGCTGAAGCTAATAAAGACATAACTTCTATTCTATTTCACAAATGGATGATGTTTTGATTGTTAATGCTTTGATTTCATGAAAAGTTTTTTAGTTGAAATATTGCCTAAAGTTAATTTTTTTAAAAAATGGATGCTTTTCCTTTTTTTTAAAAGGAAAAAAAAAGGCATGTAATAAGTGACATAACTAAAAGATTGATGTCTTCTCTCAAGTGTAGGAGTGTCGAAGTAATAAATAACCCAACAATACTGGTGTCAAACCACATGGAGGTTAACTATA
Organism: Populus euphratica; assembly: GCF_000495115.2. Taxonomy (NCBI): domain Eukaryota; kingdom Viridiplantae; phylum Streptophyta; class Magnoliopsida; order Malpighiales; family Salicaceae; genus Populus; species Populus euphratica. The sequence goes on from NW_011502388.1 coordinate 5,862, forward strand.
TAAATTATAAACAACAACAACAACAATAATAATAAGTTAAAGAGGACTTTGATAAAACAATGATAAAAACATATATCAAGGTTAGAAGATCCACTAATGGTATTTCAAACAAGTATAGTATAAACTCTTTTTATTACTTAACTAGAAACCGCATAGAAAAGATGTTCCAATCAGATTATAAATTGTTAACATGATTACATTAGTTATTTTATTTGAATAATGCTAATAATTATAAATATTGTTAGGTATTAATGACTATAACTTATGTTAACAACAAATCAAGTTCCTTTTATGGCACAGATGTCGGTTATACCATACAGTTTGGCTATGAAAATGTTGGCCTAACCGTGTGGTATAATATAATGAAAAAATAAATAAATAAATAAATGAGAGGAGAACATGATCATATAAGTATAGTAAAGGAAGTGAAATGCATAAATAAGAAATTAATAAAAGCAAAACTTAAACATTACAAAAATATAAAGAAAGAGAGCAAAAACATGATTTTGATATGAAAACCAAGTTGCTTAAATGCATGGAAAATGCCTCCTTTTATAGGCTAAAATTT
>NW_011502388.1:6491-9486 GCF_000495115.2 Populus euphratica
ATGACAATCCTTATTCTTTTTGTCTGCCAAAAACATCATTGCTAACATTAGAATTTGAATAGATATTTTTCATGAAAGTTTTAGAAAATTGTCTCAGATTTTCAACAAAAAGAAAATTGGTGTATTTGGACTTCTAGAACTTAAGATATGGACTAAACTCTAAACACTGTCTAGGCTGTAGGACAGTTCAGACTTCTTTTTTTATGCTAAGATTTAGATTTTCAAGCGGCAGAATTAAGTCTTAGACTCTTTATGAATGTTTTAGGCTTATGTCTTAGCTTTCGAGCCATATAAACCAAACTGAAATCCAAGATTTACAGCTTCAGATATGACCTAATGACTGAACAATGTTCCAGTTTGGATTGAACCAACATATTTTTTTTAAGCTTAGCTTTTTCTTTGTCATTTCACTTTCAATAGTTAATCATATCAATCAATCATTTGATTTATATGATGGATTTGCATTTAAAATGAATATTTACCTTTAATTAATGATATCCTTTATTATTAGACTTCGTTATTATAAAACATGCTCTAGTTAAGGAATTATTAATACTTCAAGTGCAAAATGATGATATAAAATCTTGATAAAAAAACATTTTTAAGTATTAATCAATAAGTAAAGTTTTGTTACTTCTAAGGAACGTGAAAAGCATTTTTTTTTAATTTCACTTAAATAGTTTGATAAAAAAAAATACATCTTATTTAAGTAATTTAAAGATAGAAAATACACCTTATCTTTAACTTCTCACCTCATACATAAATATTATGCTTAAGCTAACAACAAACTAAAACTATTTTGTAAGACCACCTTGTCATGGCATGTTCTGATTTGTGATAAAATAATATTATGCATTTGCAAAAACAAAGTGATTAATAGCTTCAAGATAATCTCTTTATTGAAAATAAAAATTAAGTAATGTTTAGCATATGCCAATAAAATCTAAAATGCTTGAAAAGTAAAAAGTTTTCATATAATAATGACAACTACAACTAGAGGAGCTTTGGCATAACAAAACAAATGATAAACACTTAGGGGCAAGATCATACCTTATGAATAATTATGTTTGACATGACTAAAAGATTAATGTTTTCTCCTAAGTGCAGGAGTGTCGAACTAATAAATAATCCGGTAAGACCAGGGTCGAACCTCAGGGAGGTTAATTGTACAAATTATAAACAACAATTATAAACAACAACAATAATAATAACAATAACAATAATAATAAGAACAATAATTAAAAAAAAAAGATGAAGAAGAGAACTTTGAGATGGAATATTAACGTAAGGATTAAACAATGATAATAACAAATGTCAAGGTTAGAGGTTCCACTAATGGTATGTCAAACAAGTATAGTATAAACTCTTATTATTCAATTAGAAACCACACACAAAGGAGGTTCCAATCAGATTATAAATTGTTAACATGATTACATTAGTCATCTTATTCAATTAATGCTAATACTTGTAAATCTCGTCAAACATTCATGATTATAACTTATGTTAACAACAAATCAAGTTCCTTTCATAGCTCAGGTGTCGGTTATACCATACAGTATGGGCTATGAAAGTGCCAAGCATTTGTTGTACCAAGTGTTATACAACATAAATCAAGATTAATCATTTAACAAGCAAAGTATTAAAGAGTGAACAAGATAACAAATACAAAACATGTTAGTATCAAACATTAAAGTCCATATTAAGTTTACATTATACTTATTCTTACACCATTAGTGTAACCTTTTCACCTTGACATAACTAACTTAGCTAGACATAATGAAAGAAAGAAAAATAGATAAACAAAATAAGAACATAAAAGTTAACTAAGTAAAGGAAAGGAAATGAAAGGCATAAACTTAATATTAATGAAAACAAAGCATAAAAAATACAAAGAGAGAAAGGAAGAGCATGATCTTGATCTGAAAACCAAGATGCCTAAATGCATGGCAAATGCCTCCTTTTATAGGCCAAAATTGGGAACTATTGATTTGATGACTAATTGATAAGTGGGTGGCCAACTTTTGACTTGGTGACAATCCTTATCTTCTCTTGTCTGCCCAAAACGTCATTGATAACATCAAAATTGGAGCCAGGTGAAAACATAAAAGTTGTAGGCAATTGTCTCAGCTTTCTTGTGTAAAAAATTCAGCTCATTTGGACTTCTAGAACTCCAGATATGGCCAAAATACCGAACAGTGCTCGGGCTGGAAGACAGATTCGGGCTTCTTTGTTGTTGCTACAATTTGGACTTGATAATATCAATGTTCTTCAAGAAAAAAAAACAAGGATGAAGTTTCTTAGAATAATAACAAAAGATGGATAGTCAAAGTAGAATGTTAATATCATATAAGATTTGAAAACCTTTGTTTTGCAAAAATACCATAATATTATAAGCATTCAAAAAGAGATTTTATCTAAGAAAACTTGAGCAAACTAGCAAGTCAAAGTTCATAATGTTAGCATATATGAAGGAAGTTAATTCCAATTACCAATGAGGATGTTAGATACGAGGGAAAACCTATATTTGTTATAGGTAAACATCTAATATTTTTTTTGGTATAGAATTGTCATAACATTTTAGCTAATTTAAGCCCTATAATGCTTGATTAAGATTTTTATTTTCTCTACTACCATGATATTCACAAGGTTCCAACTTTCTAGTCAGATCATTAAATCATCTAACATAAAGACTTGAATTAGATCTTCCTCGTGGGATCAATTTTTTAGTTGCTCTATACTATCTTATTTATTAAAGTTAAGGTAATTAATTTCTGTGACCGCAATATTGCAATAACAATTTTTTTTCTTGCACTTAACAAGTGATTAGTACTTAAAAGTGAATTTTTATCATGGTTTTATATCATCATTTTTGCACTTGAAGTATCAATAACTCCTTAACTAAAGCATGTTTTATAATAATATATCTAATAATATAAGATACCTTTAATTTATAGTAAATGTTCATTTTAAATGCAGGACTATCACATAAATGAAA
>NW_011502388.1:10493-21141 GCF_000495115.2 Populus euphratica
TTGTTATTGTTATTGTTGTTATTTATAATTTGTACAATTAACCTCTTTGTGGTTCGACCCCGGTCTTGCCGGGTTATTTATTACTTCGACACTCCTGCACTTGGGAGAAGACAACAATCTTTTCGTCGTGTCAACAAGTCTCTAACAAATTTGAGCCTAACAAGGCTCTAGCGAGTATGAGTCGAGTAAGACTTCAAGGTTAGATTGGAATCCAGTAAGGTACCTTTTTTAGCCTAGTAAGGCTTCTACAAAGTTTTATTTTACTTTTTTAACACATTAAGGCTCATGTAAGTTCTTACTTTTTTAAAATCCCATAAATGCCCTAGGAAACTCAAGTCCTCTACGCTTCTTGTAATTATCTTTGCTTTACAAACTTACTAAACCAAGTGGAAGAAAAACAATTTTATAAACTTTATATGACAATCTTTATAAATAGAGGGAAGTCATCAAAACCCAATCTCAATCCCCTCTAAAAAAACCATAAAAAAATAAAATAAATGAAACAAGTTTCTTGTTTAATGAAGATATAAAAATTACAAAAGAAAAAAATATATTAAAAAATCACATTTTACTCTAATTTTAGTAATTTTTCAAATTTTTATTATTTTTTATAATTTTTTCATTTTTTGTGTAAGGAAAAAAAAAGAAATGAGCAATTAGGATTAAAATTGAAAGAAATAATGACAAAAAAGGTATAATTAGTTAAAATTTAAAAAAAAAAATCGAAGAACTAAACTAGAGAAAGTATTGGAATGATAGGATTGTAAAAAATGTGCAATTAGAGACTAAATCAAATGAAATGTGGTGAAAAAAGGTGTAATTAGCTAACCAAAAAAATAAAATTCAAAGGGCTAAGTTGGAAAAGGTGGCAAACTTAGAGGACCTATTTGAAAACTATATTCCTTCAATCAAGATGACACCATTTTATGCTTAAGTGAAATGACATCATTTCATGCAAAAGAGGAAAAAAAAAATGAGGCATGTGCCAAAACAACATTGTTTTGGTACATGCCCTACACCTTTTTAAGCTTTTTTTTTCCCACATAACCACCCATCCATCACCTTTAAATCATTTCATTTATCCTCCCTACCACACTTCCTAACACAATCAACACATATCCACTCCCTTTCATGACATCCTCTTTTTCATCATTGGCTTTCCCTATACCAAAAAAAACCTTTGAAATCACTATAAAAAAAGACTAAATGAGGCTAGTCAATCATTTTTTTTATTATGACAATTTACATTTAAGGCTAAGATTGGTCTCTATAAACCAAGGGTCTTGATCAAGCCACCTATGAGAGATTGTAGAAGATTTTCCCCCTTTATAAATAGAGAAAGAAAGAAAAAAGAAAAATAAAGAACTAAAGTAGAGAAAGAGAAAAGAGTTTGAGCTGAGTGAATGAAGTATGTTTGAACTATGAGACAAAAGAGAAGAAATAAAAGAAAGGAAAAAAAACTGAAAGGTTATACCAATTATAATATTTCTTCCATTTTAGCTATTCAATATTGAGGATTGTGTGATTTCTTAATAGTTGGATACTTTTTTCTTATATTACTTGATTAAATATTTCTTATAATATGTTGATATCAAACAAATACGCTTTATTTTTATCAATTACTTTAGTTACTTTTACTTCTTTATTAGTAGGCTTGTTGTCCTTTTTTAATTTCTTTAATGTATTTGATCTCAATTGGTTTTTCATCTTTGAGTTTTGTGACTAACATAAACTATTGTTGAACTTCTTCAAACTCCTAATTAGAATTATAATCAATCTTTGAATGAGTGATCATAACCTCGTTTAAATAGTTGTTAGGTATATTCCCTTAAATGAATCTTTGTTGCTTGTTTAGCCAATATCTTTTCATATCAAATAAGATCTTATATAAGGTTATAAATATTTGAATACTTAGTTCTTGTAAATTATTTTATAATTGATTAGTACTTAAAAGTGTATTTTCATTAAGGTTTTATATTTTTATATTGCACTTAAAGTATCATTAAATTCCCTAACTTAAGCATGTTTTATAATAACAAGTCTAATAATATAAGATGTCTTTAATTTATGGTAAATGCTTATTGTAAATGCAAGCATATCTCAAAATTTAAAGAATTGATTGATGTGTTTAATTATTAAACTTGAGAAGATAAAGAGAGAGTTAAGCTTAAAGAAGAGATGCTGGTTCAATTTAAATTGAAACATCATTCGATTATTGGATCACAACTAGAGCTGTAGAATATGGATTTAGGTCTAGTTTATATGGATGGAAAGCTAAGACATAAGCTTAAAATTTTCATAAAAATCCAAGATTCAAAAATGTTATTTTCAAGTTTAAATTGTAGCAACAAAAAAAGAAGTCAAAATCAGTTCTGCAGTCTAGATACTATTTAGTCTTCAGCCCATATCGCGAGTTCTAGAAGCCTAAATGAGCTCATTCTTATTTTGTTGAAAAGCTAAGACAAATGCCCAAAACTTTCATAAAGAATATCTATTTAAATTGTGATGTCAGTAATGACATTGTGTTCAGACAAGAAGATAATGGTTATTACCAAGTAATGAGGTGGTCACCCACTCAATAATTAGTCATTAAATCAATAGTTCTAAATTTTAACCTATAAAAAGAGGCATTTTCTATAAATTTAGATATCTTGGTGTTCAGGTCAAGATTTTACTCTTGCTTTTTTTCTTTGTATTTTGTAATGTTCAAGTTTTATTTCATATTATATTAATTTCTTATTTATGATTTTCATTTCCTTTAACTAGTTAATGTATATTATTATCATATTTTTATTTTATCTATTTATGTTTAGCTAAGTTTATTTGGTCAAGGTAAGAAGGTATACTAATGGTGTAAGAATAAGTATAATATAAACTCAACATGGACTTTAATGTTTGATAATAACATGTTTATAATTATTATTTGGTCATAACTCTAAAATCTTTAAAACTTTCAAACAATGAAGGATCGATATACCTTTGTTGGATGTTATTGAACAAGTACCTTCTTATGCTAAATTTTTGAAAGATTTGTGCACTATAAAGAGAAAATTAAATTTGAAAAAGAAAGTCTTTTTAGCCGAATAATTAAGTGTCATTCTTCAGAATGATAATTCTTTGAAATATAAAGACTCTAGTTGTTTTGTAATTTCATGCTATATTGGAGAACATAAAATTGAAATAGTTTTACTTGATCTTGGAACTCGTATGAATTTACTTCTATATTCAGTTTTTCAAAGTCTCAACATAAGTGAGTTAAAACTAACTTCTGTAACTCTTTTACTTATTGATAGATTTGTAAAAGTTCCTAGAGGAATAGTTGAAGATGTGTTAGTATAAGTTGATAAATTAATTTACCTTGTGGATTTTATTGTCTTGGAGATACAACCTGTTGAAGCATGTAATTCATTTCCTATTATTTTAGGATGTCTATTTCTTGCAACTTCTAATGCATTGATTCATTGTAGGAATGGACTGATGAAGTTATCATTTGGAAACATGACATTGGAGATGAATATTTTCAACATTTGCGAGCAACCTGGAAATGATAATAATTTACAAGAAGTAGATCTTATTGAAGAATTAGTTTATCATTAATTTGAATGTACTTTGAGTAAAATTTAGTTTGGTGAATCTAAAGATTTGCAAATAATTTATTCTCGAGAAGTAATCACGAATAAAAAAGGGACTGAAAATATTGATGCAGATATTTTATTAAGAGTGACAATAGATTCAAAATCCGACATCATAGTTATCTATGATTACTTTCCTGGTGAATCCTTACTTTCTCTTATATCAATGCCTTGGTTCACTAATTGTGTTAATTTTCTTACTGTATGATATTTATCGACTCATTGGAGTACCCAAGATAAAAAAAAGTTTTTGAACAAAGTGAAGAATTTTTATGGGGATGACTTTTATTTATTCAAATATTATCCTCATCAAATATTTCAAAGATATATTCCTGATAATGAGGTAAGTAGTATTATTAAATTTTGTCATTCTGAGGCATGTGGAGGTCATTTCACGTTAAAAAAGATAGCTGCAACAATCTTGCAATGTGGATTTTATTGGCCCACTATATTTAAGGACACGTATGCATTCTGTAAAACTTGTGAAAATTGTCAAAAAATTGATACTGGTTAGAAAGTTTTGCTTTATAATTCTCAACTCTACTTTTTTCCTTAAAAGCCAAGATCAAGATGGAGTAGTCCTTTTAACATGTGTATCCATATGGGGCATGTCATATTGAGAATCCAAAGAATGACAATATGTTTAAGGTAAATAGACATTGTTTGAAAGCTTACATTGATAATTTTTCTAGTGAAAATGAATCCATTGGTTTGAATGATCTTATATATAAAGGTTAATTATTTTGTTTTTCTCATATTATTGTTATGTTTCTTTTTTGTGTGACTCTTGTTTTGCTAGTCTTTCTCTAACCCCGATCAAATGGTGGATAATGGTATCCCATGACTCTTATGTAGGTTCTTTCAGTTTCCCATAATAACTGATATTTGTGTATATATTTTTTCAATTTCTTGTTCCTTCTCTTTTCTTTACATCTCTTTTCCAATTCTCATTTAAAAATAGACACCACTTTTAAAAAATTAAAAAAGTATTTTTCTACTTTGTCTCAAAATACGATTGAAAAATTTACCGTGCTAGGTTTGAAAAGCTAATGTTGTTAATGAACCATAGAATTCTTGCAGATATTCGCTGGCTAATTGAAGCAGTGGTTTGATTATCAGGTAAGTGCTCAAATTCTTTCATTTCAGACATGCCTGAAACAGGTAAAAACACTTTTGCAAAGAAACGTCATGCAAAACAACTAAAAGTCTATCACAGATGTGCCAGATAAACTTGTAATGCAAAATATCATTTTTTAGGAATGGTATCTATAAACCATGTAGATAAAATACAATTAATTAAGGATAGCCTAAGTAATAAGTTTTTAGATAATCTTTTAGTAACTCTTAAAACGCTTCCTAATAGAGATGTGCATCGTGTAATTCATGATTTATGGCTACAATTCCATAAAGAATATACTTAACATAATCTTGAGAATTTGACTAAAAAACCATATTTGCCAGTTTTTAAGAAAACTGGATGGGAAGCCTATCCCCAAAATTAAGGGAGGACGTGAGCCACAATCACAACTATTTATGCATAATACATGTTCTGTAATAACAAAATTAAGGGAAGAAGTGAGCCACAATCACAACTATTTATGCATAATACATGTTCTGTAATAACTTGTGTCTTTTGGTTTTAGCTTAATATTTTATTTTGTTATTTATTATATTTGTTTAAGTATGTTTCAAGTTTACTAGTGTTCGTTATTTTAGATGATATCTTTTGTACTCTATCTTTTTACCTTAGAACATTGAGGATAATGTCTCGTTTTGATTGGAGGGAGAGGATAATAGTTGATATTTAAAAAAAATAACTAATTATGTTTTTTATTTCATAAACCATTTGCAAAATTGTTGTTATTAGGATGGCATGGTAAAAGAGTTATTTTGTTAAAGTGACTCTTGAGACGCATCTTTGTAAATATTTTTAACAATGTCTATTAGAATATTTTTTGAAATATTTAGGTTTATAAATTCTCGCGTTATTATCAATTGATTATGCTCATATACTCATTTAACAAGTATTCTTAAACCTTCATTGTCACACACACACTTTAACATATAATTATGGGTTGCACATTAGATTATTACATTATTTATATTCTTGGTAAACATTCTTAACAATATCTATCAGAATAACATATGATTTGTGAAAGAGATAATATATAATTTTCAAAAAAAAAATATTGATGATAATAAAAAGGCAAATAAATTTGATTTTATAGCCTCCCTAATCTAAGTAATTAAGTCTGAAGAGGTATTTTAACACCTAATACTCTAAAGTCAACTGACTTGGGAGCTATTGGCTTAATGCTTGTTATATGGGTTAACAAGAAAAGTTTAAGAGAATCAAATATTATACTATCTATTTATCAATATCTTCAACCGCGTTACTAAGCTCGTAGGGATATCTCAACACTTAACGCCCCAAGACCAACTAGTCTGGGAGTCATTAGCTGAAAGCTTGTTACATGGGTTAATGATATAGTGTGTTTTAGGTTATATATATATATATATATATATATTTTAAGTTCGATATGAAATCTGGATTTTGGCAAATCCAGATTGATCCTAAAGATAGATACAAAACTACTTTCACAGTTTCTTTTGACCAATACGAATGGAATGTTATGCCATTTGGACTAAAAAAAATGCTTCATCCGAATTTCAACGCATCATGAAAGACATATTTAATGCACACTCAAAATTCTGCATTGTTTACATTATATATATATATATATAAGATAATAGCCACAACCTAAGGAAGTTAACTTTAAAAAAACATTAAAATAAAATGTTGTTTTCTTCTAATAAAAAGCCCCATTATCTATGTTTTCATACATTGAGCACACACAAAAAAGATTTATTAATATCTTATTTCAACTATATGGAGCAAATATATAAATTTAATAAGAGTTTGTTTATTTGGATAGATTAATGAAAGTTAAATAATGAATGCCTTGTTTTGTGAAACTTACAAATTGTTTTTCTATTTTAACACTTTAATTACTAGGGACTAGTATTAAGCTAGTTAAGGGTGTGATTAGTACTTAAAATTATATTTTTATCAAGGTTTTATATAATGATTTTGCATTTATTTATGCTTTTCATTGTCTTTACTATACTTATATAATTATGTTCTTACCTTATTTATCTATGTTTCTTTTCTTCATTATATTTAGGTAAATTTATTATATTAAAGTGAAAAGGTTTCACTAATGGTGTTAGGATAAGTATAATATAAACTCAATATGGATTTCAATGTTTATATTTTAAACAACTTGCTATTGACATGTCTTATTATTTTTATCTTATTAATTCTTAATACCTTGTTTGTTAAATGGTTAATCTAGATTTATATTGTATAACACTTGGTACAACAAATATTTGGCACTTTCATAGCTAACTGTATGGTATAACCTACACATATACTATGGAAGGAACTTAATTTGTTGTTAACATGAGTTAGTATCATGAATTCCTGACAATATTTAAAAGTTTGGTGTTACTTAATGTAAAATAATTAATATGATCATAATAATTTATATGAGCTATTAATGACAAATCATTTGATTGAATAATTAATATGACCATAATAATTTCTATGAGCTATTAATGACAAATCATTTTATTGGATCCTCTTTTATGTGTGGTTTCCAACTGAGTAATAAAAAGAGTTTTTATTATACTTGTTTGAAAAATCATTAGTGGATCCTCTAACCTAATAACTATTTTTATCATGATTTCATCTTCATATTAATCATCATCATCATCATCATCATCATCATCATCATCATCATCATCATCATCATCATCATCATCATCATCATCATCATCATCATCATCATCATCATCATCATCATCATCATCATCATCATCATCATCATCATCATTTATAATTTATATAGTTAACCTCCTTGTAATTCGACCCCGGTCTTGCTAAGTTATTTATTACTTTAACACTCTTGCACTTGGGATAAGACAGCAACTATTTGGTCATGTCAACGATCAATGATTATAGTGTTGAGATTCAATATGATTTGATAAAGTAGGCATATCTCATGCCCAAATATATAAATCAAAATGTTCTAGATGAAGGGTTAATAGTTACACTAAGAAACTAGTCATTGAAAGGCTAAGTCAAATCATATATGATTTTTCTAATATTTACGAGATCATGACACATTGCTAAACACTACACTTGATCTTTAAATCTAAATAAACAATTTATTAAATCAGTAATAAGCTAAATTATTTAATATATTTAATCATGATGAATTAGAATTATGATTTATATTTGAACCAATATATGAGGAACCTAGTGGGTTATATGTATTAAGAATTAATGGTAAAAAATTAAACCTTGAATGACTAATCAAGTATGACCTGAATATAAACAAGTTTTAAAAATTAAAGATTATGATATAATTTTAGACCTAGAAAAACCAAGTAAAAACTTAATAGCATAAGTTTCTAATAATTATTCTGAAATAAATTGTGTGCTACTTTTCAAGAAACAAAGTGATATTTTACCATTAATAGGGATATTAAGTTTTTTTTTCTTTTATAAATAGAATGTTAAGTCTCATATTTCTATAATCATAAAAATACAATAGAGTAGATCTAAGAGCAAAAAATAAAAAGAAAAGAAAAGAGTTAGCACTCAAGATATAACAATTACTCAAGCCTTAAAGAGTTGATCAAAACTTAGAATGATGAATTGATATTCAAGTACTCTTCGCATAAATCTTAAACAACTTTATGTTACCTAACAAAATTTATGAGACTCTTGGAAAATCTTAAAATATTATTTCTAATACGTTTATATCTTTTGAGAAACACAACAAGCTTTGTTTTTTGTCTAATTACTTATAATATCTAAAGATTATATTTGAACAAAACCCTAATGTCCCTTTGCAAACTTTTATGCTCCTACCTTTTTCATTACCATTACCCTTACCAACTTTTGATGGATGTTATAATGTTTTTATGCCTTGAACATAGCCCTACTCTTATCCATTTTAAAGACCCAGTGGCTTGATTAGGTGGTCACAACCAACTTTTTCAAATTCCAATCAGCTTACGATAGCTTCTGTTGAAGGAACATTCTTTTATTATAATCTAAACCTATCTAACGTTGATTTAAGGTCTAATTAGAGATGGAAATATGGCCAATATAAATTATTATAGTATTATTCTGGTAATAACATTGTCATACAAGCCAAAAAATATCAACTTAACCAATAGGCTATAAAAAAAAAAGTGAGGCATGGAGTATAGTATAGTTATCTAATATCAAAAAGTTACGAAACAATTCATATAGATGTAGGCTATAAAAAAATTTGAGGCTAAATATTTATTAAATAATTTTAAATTTTTTTAGTTTATTAAAAAAATAAAAAATCGAGTCTCACCTAGGTTACATTAGGTTACCCGAATTTTAGACAATAACAAAATTGTTAGTTTATAAGGAAAAAATATGGTGTTAATTTTGGCTAAATGGATAGTTATAGGAATTAGGACTATAATGCTAAGATACGTGGAGATTCAAGTACAATTAAGCTAAAATACAGGCTTTTTAGGGGAAGAATGATCCAGAAGTTTATTTAGAATGGAAGAAGAAGGTGGAGTTGATTTTTTAGTGTCATAATTATCTGGTGAGCTCAGATATAGTAGATTGAACACTTTTCTTTATCCGGACACCAAGGGAAAAATCCTAGGATACGTTGCAAAAATAAACAATTTAATAGAAATGTTTGGAGCTCCTCATACTTATCCTATATAGGAGGCACCATAGTACGTTTAATTTGATTTAGACATATTCGCTCATAAAGTACTCCTCATACTTATCCTATATAGGAGGCACCATAGTACGTTTAATTTGATTTAGACATATTCGCTCATAAAGTATCACCTACCTAATAAAAGTATAGGCAACCTCTAGTTAATAGGCTAATTATATGGCCCAATAATTTTACTTACACCTATAATAATTTATACTTCGGCAATTCAATACCATATGGGTTATTTTACAATAAGAAAATCTCAATCCTCATATAACTAAAACACTTATAATCTATCAACAAGTAAACAAAATGATTAATAAGGTTGACTTTTTCAAACACCTAAAAGAGATAAGGTTAGAAGTTGGATATACAACCATACATAGATATATCTTGAATGGGTGGATAAGTCGCATGAAATTTCTAAAAAAATAAAAATAATTGATTACAAATAGTTTTTTAGGAGAACAAACAATCAATAAAAAATACATCATCGAGTTCATTAATCAATATGATGGTGGTGTTATTAATACTTTTATGAAACTAAGGTTATTTGATTCTTCATTGATCAAAATCATCTTTCATTGATTTTCTACATTGCCACCTAACTCCATAAATAGTTAGGAAGAGATGAAGACTCATTTTCACGATCATTTCTATATAACAAAACAAAAGTAACACCAGCTAACTTGGTTATGTTAATGCAAGACATGTGAGAGTCCATCAAAAAGCTAGACCCTACATTTTAAGACATCAAGAACTAAGAGCACTATATTATATATAAAAAATAGAGTAGGAGGGCCTAACAACTATATAATGGAATATTATTGACATGATCAAAAAATTGATGTTTTATCCTAGGTGCAGGAGTATTGAGGTAATAAATAATCCAGCAAAATCGAGGTCGAACCATAAGAAGGTCAATTATATAAAATTACAAATAATAAATGAAAAGGCGTTAAAAAGAACTTTTGAGATGTGACATTAAAGTAAGGATTAAACAAGGATAAAATAAATATCAAGGTTAGAGAATCCACTAATAGTATTTCAAATAAGTATAATATAAATTGTTTTATAACATAATAGGAAACCATACACAAAGAAAGTTTAAATCAGATTATAAATTATTAACATGATTATATTAATTATCTTATTTGAGTAATGTCAATACTTGTAAATGTGGTCAGGTATTCATGGTGATAACTATATTAACAACAAATCAGGTTCCTT
>NW_011502395.1:0-18554 GCF_000495115.2 Populus euphratica
GTTTGTTATTTCAGGTGATATCTTCTATAATCTATCTTTCTACGTTAGAACATTGAGGACAATGTCTCATTTTGGTTGGGGGGAGAGGGTAGTAGTTGATAAAAAAAAAAAATTTTGTTTTTCATTTCATAAAGCATGTGCATAATTGTTGTTACTAGGATGGCAGAGTAAAGGAGCTCTTTTGTTAAAGTGACTCTTGAGACGCATCTTAGTAACCATTCTTAACAAGGTCTATTATAATACTTCCTGAAATATTCAGGTTTACAAACTCTCGTATTGTTACCACTTAATTCTGCTCATATACTTATTTAACATGTATTCTTAAACCTTAATTTACACACACACACTTTAACATATGATTGTGGGTTGCATATTGGATTATTACATTATTTATGTTCTTTTGTTAAAGGTAACAACTAAGGGAAAGGGATTGTATATAATTAAAAAAAAAACATGAAAAAAAAGAAAGAAAAAAAAGAAAAAAAGAAAAAAAAAATGATGATAATAAAAATGTAGATAAGTTTGATTTTGTAGCCTCCCTAACCTAAGCAATTAAGCCCGAATGGGTGTTTTAACACCTAATACCCTAAAGTCAACTGACTTGGGAGCTATTGGCCCAACGCTTGTTACATGGGTTGAGGAGAAAAGCTTAAGGGAATCAAACATTGCACTATCTACATATCAGTATCTGCGACCCGAGTTACTAAGCTCGTAGGGGTGTCTTAACACCTAATGCCCTAAGACCAACTGGTCTGGGAGTCATTAGCTGAAAGCTCGTTACATGGGTTAAAGATGCATGATGTTTTTAAAGTATATGTATATAGAGTTAAAAAAAAAAAAGAAAAAAAAAGGACAAAAATAGTAATCCCAACCCAAGGAAGTTAACCTTAAACATTAGAACAAAAATTTTGTTTTCTTCCAAGAAAAGCCCCATAATTATGTGTTGATACATTGAGCACAAAAGAAAGGTTTATTAATATCTTGTTAAGAGGTATTGAGCAGATATATAAATTTAATGAGAGTTTGTTTATCTGGATAGACTAATGGAAGTTAAATGATGAATACCTTGCTTTATCTAGATAGAGTAATGGAAGTTAAATGATGAATACCTTGCTTTGTGAAATTTGCAAATTGTTTTAACGCTTTAATTACTAGGGACTAGTAATAAGCTGGTTGGGGGGTGTCATTAGTATTTAAAAGTGCATTTTTATCATGGTTTTATATCATCATTTTGCACTTGAAGTATCAATAACTCCTTAACCAAAGCATGTTTTATAATAATATATCTAATAATATAAGATACCTATAATTTGTGGTAAATGTCTATTTTTAATGCAGACCTATCACATAAATGAAAGGATTGATTGATGACTTGCAGAACTTAAATTGCAAGGATAAAGAGATGGCCAAACTTAGAAAAGAGATGTCGGTGCAATCCAAATCAGAACACTGTTCGGTAATTGGGTCATATCTGGAGCTACAGATCTCAGATTTAGGTCCAATTTATATGGATGGAAAGGTAAGACATAGGCCTACAACTTTCATATGGAGCCCAAGATCTAAAAAGGCCATTATCAAGTCCAAATTGTAGCAACAACAAAGAAGCCCGAATCTGTCTTCCAGCCCGAGCACTATTCGGTATTTTGGCCATATCTGGAGTTCTAGAAGTCCAAATGAGCTGAATGTTTTACACAAGAAAGCTGAGACAATTGCCTACAACTTTCATGTTTACAACTGGCTCCAATTTTGACGTTATCAATGATGTTTTGGGCAGACAAGAGAAGATAAGGATTGTCATCAAGTCAAAAGTTGGCCACCCACTTATCAATTAGTCATCAAATCAATAGTTCCCAATTTTGGCCTATAAAAGGAGGGATTTGCCATGGATTTAGGCATCTTGGTTTTCAGATCAAGATCATGCTCTTCCTTTCTCTCTTTGTATTCTTTGTAATGTTTATGCTTTGCTTTCATTAATATCAAGTTTATGCCTTTCATTTCCTTTCCTTTATTTAGTTAACTTTTAAGTTCTTATTTTGTTTATCTATTTTGCTTTCTTTCATTATGTCTAGGTAAGTTAGTTATGTCAAGGTGAAAAGGTTACACTAATGGTGTAAGAATAAGTATAATGTAAACTTAATATGGACTTTAATGTTTGATACTAACATGTTTTATATTTGTTATCTTGTTCACTCTTTAATACTTTGCTTGTTAAATGACTAATCTTGATTTATGTTGTATAACACTTGGTACAACAAATGCTTGGCACTTTCATAGCCCATAATGTATGGTATAACCGACACCTGAGCTATGAAAGAAACTTGATTTGTTGTTAACATAAGTTATAATCATGAATGCTTGACGAGATTTACAAGTATTAGCATTAATTGAATAAGATGACTAATGTAATCATGTTAACATACAAGTATTAGCATTAATTAAATAAGATGACTAATGTAATCATGTTAACAATATATAATCTGATTGGAACCTCCTTTGTGTGTGGTTTCCAATTCAATAATAAGAGTTTATACTATACTTGTTTGATATACCATTAGTGGAACCTCTAACCTTGACATTTGTTATTATTATTGCTTAATCCTTACATTAATATTTGATCTCCAAGTTCTCATCATCATCATCTTCTTCTTCTTCTCTTTCTTTATTATTATTATTATTATTATTATTATTATTATTATTATTAGTACTACTACTACTACTACTACTACTACTACTACTACTACTACTACTACTACTACTACTACTTATTATTATAGTTGTTGTTGTTATTGTTGTTGTTGTTGTTGTTGTTGTTATTGCTATTATTGTTGCTTATAATTGTTGTCCATAATTTGTACAATTAACCTCCCTGTGGTTCGACCCCGGTCTTGCCGGGTTATTTATTACTTCGACACTCCTGCACTTGGGAGAAGACATCAATCTTTTCGTCGTGTCAACTACTACTTGTAAATCTCGTCAAGCATTCATGATTATAACTTATGTTAACAACAAATCAAGTTCCTTTCATAGGTCAAGTGTCGGTTACACCATACAATATGGGCTATGACAGTGCCAAGCATTTGTTGTACCAAGTGTTATACAACATAAATCAAGATTAGTCATTTAACAAGCAACGTATTAAAGAGTGAACAATATAACAAATACAAAACATGTTAGTATCAAACATTAAAGTCCATATTAAGTTTACACTATACTTATTCTTACACCATTAGTGTAACCTTTTCATCTTGACATAATAAACTTAGCTAGACATAATGAAAGAAAGAAAAATAAATAAACATAATAAGAACATAAATAAGATAAAAGTTAACTAAGTAAAAGAAAGGAAATGAAAGGCATAAACTTGATATTAATAAAAGCAAAGCATAAACATTACAAAAAATACAAAGAGAGCAAGCAAGAGCATGATCTTGATCTGGAAACCAAGATGCCTAAATGCATGGCAAATTCCTCCTTTTATAGTCCACAATTGGGAACTATTGATTTGATGACTAATTAATGAGTGGGTGACCAACTCTTGACTTGGTGACAGTCTTTATCTTCTCTTGTCTACCCAAAACGTCATTGATAACGTTAAAATTGGAGCCACTTGAAACATGAAAGTTGTAGAAAATTGTCTCAGCTTTCTTGTGTAAAAACGTCAGCTCATTTGGACTTCTAGAACTCGAGATATGGGTCAAAATACAAAACAGTGCTCGGGCTGGAGGACAGATTCGTGCTTCTTTGTTGTTGTTACAATTTGGACTTGAAAATGGCCTTTTTAGATCTTGGGCTCCATATGAAAGTTGTAGGCCTATGTCTTACCTTTCCATCCATATAAAGTAGACCTAAATCTGAGATCTATAGCTCCAGATATGACCCAATTACCGAATAGTGTTCTAGTTTGGATTGCACCGATATCTCTTTTCTAAGTTTGGCCATCTCTTTGTCCTTCCAATTTTAGTTCTTAAATTCATCAGTCAATCATTTCATTTATGTGATAGGCCTGCATTTAAAATGAACATTTACCATAAATTAAAGGTATCTTATATTATTAGATATATTATTATAAAACATACTTTAGTTAACGAGTTATTGATACTTCAAGTGCAAAATGATGATATAAAACCTTGATAAAAATACACTTTTAAGTATCAATCAAAAGTCAATCACAACTCTAAAATCTTTGAAACTTTCAAACAAGTAAGAATCAATATACCTTTGTTGGATACTATTAAACAGATTCCTTCCTATGCTAAATTTTTGAAAGATCTATGCACTGTGAAGAGGAAACTAAATGTAAAAAAGAAAGCCTTTCTAGGCGAACAAGTAAGTACTATTCTTCAGAACAATAATGCTTTGAAATATAAAGACCCTGGTTGTCCTACAATTTCTTGCTTTATTGGAGAACATAAAATTAAAAGAGCCTTACTTGATCTTGTTACTAGTGTGAATTTACTTCCATATTCAGTTTTTCAGAGTATTAATCTAGGTGAGTTAAAACCAACTTCTATTACTCTTTTACTTACCGATAGATCTATAAAAGTGCCTAGAGGAATAGTCAAAGATGTGTTAGTACAAGTCGATAAATTCATTTATCCTGTGGATTTTGTTGTCTTGGACACACAACATGTTCAAGCATGTAATTCATTTCCTGTTATTTTAGGACGTCCGTTTCTTGCAACTTCTAACGCATTGATTAATTGTAGGAATGGACTGATGAAGCTATCATTTGGAAACATGACATTAGAGATGAATATTTTCAACATTTGCAAGCAACCTGGAGATGATAATGATTTACAAGAAGTAGATCATATTGACGAATTAGTTTATGATCAACTTGAAGCTACTTTAAGTAAAAATGAGTTGGATGAATCTGAAGATTTGCAAATGATTTATTCTAAGAAAGAAATCACAGATGAAAAACGCACCAAAAATGTTGATGCGGATCTTTTGTCAAAAGTGACAACAAATTCGACATCTAACATCACACCAATCGATGATTACTTTCCTAACGAATCCTTACTTTCTCTTAATCTAATGCCTTGGTATGATAAAAATATCAATTTTCTTGCTTTAGAAGATTTGCCAGCTGATTGGAGTACCCAAGCAAAGAAAAGTTTTTGAACGAAGTGAAGAATTTTTATTATGATGACCCTAACTTGTTCAAATATTGTCCTGATCAAATATTTCAAAGATTCATTCCCGACAGTGAGGTAAGTAGTGTCATTAAACTTTGTCATTCTGAATCATGTGGAAGTTATTTCTCGTGAAAAAAGACAGCTACAAAAATCTTTCAAAATGGATTCTATTAGCCCACCATGTTCAAGGACACGCATGTTCATGGTCAAAAAGTTTTGTTTTATAATTTTCAACTCTATGCATTCCCTGGAGAGCTAAGATCAAGATGGAGCAATCCTTATGGGGCCTGTGATATTGAGAATTCAATGAATGACAATGTTTTTAAGGAAAATGGACATCGTTTGAAAGCTTACTTTGATAATTTTCCTATTGAAAATGAATCAACTGGTTTGAATGATCTTGTAGATAAAGGTTGATTATTTTTTTTTCTTACATTATTTTTGTGTTTCTTTTTGAGTGATTTTTGCTAGTTTCTCTCACCCAGTCAAATGGCGGATAAAGGTACGCCGTGACTTAAGTCGGTTCTTTTAGTTTCCCATAATAACTGATATCTGTGTATATATTTGTGCAATTCTTTGAATCTCTCTTCCAATTCTCATTTGAAAATGGACACTAATCTTGAAAAATTGAAAAAGTATTTTCCCGCTCTGCCTCAGAATGCGATTACAAAAATTTACCATGATAGATGTGCAAGATTGAGATTGTTAATGAATCATGGAATTCCTGAAGATATTTGCTGGTTGATTGAAGCAAAGGTCCGATTATCAGGTGAGTCCTTTAACTCCTTCATTTCACACATGCCTAGAACAGGTAAAAGCACTTTTACAAAGAAACATCGTGCAAAATGACTGAAAGTATGTCATCGATGTGCTAGATGGACTTGTAATGCACAATATCGTTCTTTAGGAATGGTATCTATAAACCATGAAGATAAAATACAATTCATTAAGGATGGCCTGAGTAAGGAGTCTTTAGATAATCTTCTCTTGACTCTTGAGATGCATCCTAGTGGAGATGTGCATCGTGCAATTCATGATTTATGGCCACTATTTCATAAAGAACATGATAGACTTAGTCTTGGGAATCTGACTAAAAAAGACCTTGTTTGCCAGTTTTTAAGAAAACTAGATGAGAAGCCTATCTCCGACCCATAGAGGGCGTTTAAGCCGTTCTTGGATGTAAAACCAAGGGAAGATGTGAGCCACAATCACAACTACCTGTACATAGACATGCTTTTTCAAAAGTAAACAAATAAATAAATAAAGAGAGAGAGTGTGTGTGTGAGACTCTAGCTGGCCTACATATATGTGGTATGATTGCCTTTTTAATTTCTCATCTATAAAATCCTCTCTTCCTTCCTTTCATTTATACTCAACCCATACATTCAACAAATACAGAAGTGTGTAGAAATGGCAAGTTCCTCAGGTCATCATATAAGAAATATTTGTGTTTTTGGTGGATCTAGTCCTGGGAAAGAACAGGAGTTTTTAGAATCAGCAAATCATCTTGGTCAAGTGCTAGCTGAGAGAAAGATTCATTTAGTGTATGGGGGAGGCAGTCTTGGGTTAATGGGAGGTGTGTCAATAGCTGCATTTTTAGGAGGTAGTCAAGTTTTGGGGGTCGTCCCCGAAGCTTTAGCACAAGGGGACATCATTGGAAAAACAATTAGAGAGGAACTTCAGGTCTCCACAATGCTGGCTCGAATGAATGCAATGTTTAACCACACTGATGCCTTCATTGCTTCACCAGGTGGTTTAGGCACATTGGAAGAGATCTTTTATATTCCCTCTTAGGTCCAACTGCACATTCACCATAAACCCATAGGTTTGTTAAATGTTAATGGTTATTATGATAAGTTGTTGTCTTTTCTTGATCATGCTGTGGAACAGGAATTTCTAACATCTTCTGCACGACAAATCATAATCTCTGCTACTACTGCTGAACAATTGATTGACCAACTACAATCTTTCATTCCTGTGATTGATCCTTCCATGAGTCGCATAAATTGGTCATCTAAGGACCCTCCATGTGTCGCATAAATTGGTCATCTAAGGAAAGCCGTAAAAAGCTTAAATTAGATTTGAGCCTTCATTTGTGAATCTTTGTGTCTTTTTGTTTTATTATTGTGTTTTGTTATTTCTTGTTTTTATTTTAGTATGTTTCAGGTTTGTCAGCGTTTGTTAGTTCAGGTGATATCTTCTATACTCTATCTTTCTACCTTAGAACATTGAGGACAATGTCTCGGTTTGGTTGGGGGGAGAGGGTAGTAGTTGATAAAAAAAAATTTCCATTTCATAAAGCATGTGCATAATTGTTATTACTAGGATGACAGAGTAAAGGAGCTCTTTTGTTAAAGTGACTCTTGAGACGCATCTTAGTAATCATTCTTAACAAGGTTTATTATAATACTTCATGAAATATTCAGATTTACAAACTCTCGCATTGTTATCACTCAATTCTACTCATATACTGATTTAACATGTATTCTTAAACCTTAATTTACACACACACACTTTAACATATGATTGTGGGTTGCATATTGGATTACTACATTATTTATGTTCTTTTGTTAAAGGCAACAACTACGGGAAAGGGATAATATATAATTAAAAAAAAGAAAAAAATTGACAATAATAAAAATATAGATAAGTTTGGTTTCGTAGCCTCCCTAACCTAAGCAATTAAGCCCGAAGGGGTGTTTCAAGAAGTATTGTTGTTACTGTGTTGTTATTTATAATTTATATAATTAACCTCCCTATGGTTCGACCCCGGTCTTGCCGGGTTATTTATTACTTCGACACTCCTGCACTTGGGAGAAGACATCAATCTTTTATTCGTGTCATCTATCATAATACTTCTTGAAATATTCAAATTTACAAACTCTCGCATTGTTATCATTTAATTCTGCTCATATACTTATTTAACATGTATTCTTAAACCTTAATTTACACACACACACTTTAAACATATGATTGTGAGTTGCATATTGGATTATTACATTATTTATGTTCTTTTGTTAAAAGTAACAACTAAGGGAAAGGGATAGTATATAATTAAAAAAAAGAGAAAAAAAGAAAAAAAGAAAAAAGAAAAAAGAAAAAATGATAATAATAAAAATGTAGATAAGTTTGGTTTCATAGCCTCCCTAACCTAAGCAATTAAGCCCAAAGGGGTGTTTTAAGACCTAATACCCTAAAGTCAACTGACTTGGGAGCTATTGGCCCAATGCTTGTTACATGGGTTAAGGAGAAAAGTTTAAGAGAATCAAACATTGCACTATCTATATATCAGTATCTGCGACCCGAGTTACTAAGCTCGCAGGGGTGTCTTAACACCTAATGCCCTAAGACCAACTGGTCTAGGAGTCATTAGCCGAAAGCTCGTTACATGGGTTAAAGATGCATGGTGTTTTAAATTATATGTATATATATTAAAAAAAAAAGACAAAAATAATAATCCCTACCCAAGGAAGTTAACCTTAAACATTAGAACAAAATTTTTGTTTTATTCCAAGAAAAGCCCCATAATTATGTGTTGATACATTGAGCATAAAAGAAAGGTTTATGAATATCTTATTAAGAGTTATTGAGTAGGTATATAAATTTAATGAGAGTTTGTTTATCTGGATAGATTAATGGAAGTTAAATGATGACTACCTTGCTATGTGGAATTTGCAAAGTATTTTTCTACTTTAACGCTTTGATTACTAGGAACTAGTAATAAGCTAGTTGGGGGGGTGATTCATACTTAAAAGTGTATTTTTATCAAGGTTTTATATCATCATTTTGCACTTGAAGTATCAATAACTTCTTAACTAAAGCATGTTTTATTATAATTTATCATAATATGTTCATTTGAAATGCAGGCCTATCACATAAATAAAAGCATTGATTGATGAATTTAAGAATTGAAATTGAATGGACAAAGAGATGGCCAAACTTAGAAAAGAGATGTCGGTGCAGTCCAAACCAGAACACTATTCGGTAATTGGGTCATATCTAGAGCTGTAGATCTCATATTTAGGTCTACTTTATATAGATGGAAAGGTAAGACATAGGCCTACAACTTTCATACGAAGCCCAAGATCTAAAAAGGCCATTTTCAAGTCCAAATTGTAGCAACAACAAAGAAGTCCAAATCTGTCTTCCAGCCCGAGCATTGTTCAGTATTTTGGCCACATCGGGAATTCTAGAAGTCAAAATGAGCTGAATTTTTTACACAAGGTGAAAAGGCTAAGTTTATTATGTCAAGGTGAAAAGGCTACACTAATGGTGTAAGAATAAGTATAGTGTAAACTTAATATGGACTTTAATGTTTGATATTAACATGTTTTGTATTTGTTATCTTGTTCTCTTTTTAATACTTTGCTTGTTAAATGACTAATCTTGATTTATGTTATATAACACTTGGTACAACAAATGCTTCGCACTTTCATAGCCCATACTGTATGGTATAACTGACAGCTGAGATATGAAAGGAACTTGATTTGTTGTTAACATAAGTTATAATCATGAATGCTTGACGAGATTTACAAGTATTAACATTAATCGAATAAGATGACTAATGTAATCATGTTAATAATCTATAATCTGATTGGAAGCTCCTTTGTGTGTGGTTTCCAATTGAATAATAAGAGTTTATACTATACTTGTTTGACATACCATTAGTGGATCCCCTAACCTTGACATTGTTTGTTATTATTGTTTAATCTTTACATTAATATTCCATCTCAAAGTTCTCATCATCTTCTCCTCCTCCTCCTTTTTTTTCTTTATTATTATTATTACTATTATTATTAGTATTACTACTACTAGTATTATTATTGCTGTTGTTGTTGTTGCTGTTGTTATTGTTATTATTATTATTATTATTGTTATTGTTATTATTATTGTTGATATTATTATTGTTGTTGTATTATTGTTATTTATAATTTGTACAATTAACCTCTCTGTGGTTCAACCCCGGTCTTGCCAGGTTATTTATTAGTTCGACACTTCTGCACTTGGAAGAAGACATCAATCTTTCAGTCGTGTCAAATAGTAAGCTACATCTCTTTTTTTTTTAGTTGTTGTCTATTGGGCACAAAAACTACGTAAATCAAAAAATAGAGAGCTAGTACTCTAGGTATAAAAATATTTTTTTCATTTTGTTATTTTCCTACAAGTTTTGAAATTAACAATTAATTTTTAGGCTCTTATTTTACATTTGCATGTCCTTTTATTTTATTTTTTAAATCAAAATCAATTTATAATATTGTATGTTTTTATTTTGAGTTTTATAACTAGTTCACAAAACCCCCTTGAGATTTGGTCTATATTCAAAAGGTTCTTATAGGCTCAGATTCACAAACTCTTTCAAAAAATTAAGTTTATCCTAATCCATTGTTTTAGGAGAGTTTTATTTGCTAGAAAATATATGTTACTAGTATAGGCTTTGTAGCCAATCGATTATTGCACTTGACATTATTATATTCATGTCAAAACATATTTATTAGTAATAAATGCTTGAGTTATTTTTAATATTTATATGATATTATATTAATGAATCTAATATTTAATTTATGAATTTAGAATAAAAATAAGTTCATGGAACAAAAATGCTTTGCAAATAAAATTATAAAGTTGTTATAATTATAAGATTCTTATTATATTGAAGCATTATTTCAAAAATATTCCTTGTCAATGCTCTCTTAAATATTAAAAATTCATTAGAGTTGTATAGACTGATATATATTATGTTCTTTTCTTTAGGAAAAAAAAAATTGTTGTTCTTCTAAATGAAAATATAAGAGATACTTAGAACAAATATACAAGTGTTTATCATATGACATTGAACTAATATATATGAGAATTTCATAACGATATAACTTTTAATTCTTGAACCTTCAATGATATTCGACTTTTCTGTGCCTTTGATTTTGTTGCACGTGAATATGTGTCATCAAGGGGTTTGAAGGAGTTGCTACCTAGTTATTTAGTTCAAAGTTGTTTGGAAACTTGGGTGTACTGGTTTTATAAGAGATTTAAGGGTAA
Organism: Populus euphratica; assembly: GCF_000495115.2. Classification (NCBI taxonomy): domain Eukaryota; kingdom Viridiplantae; phylum Streptophyta; class Magnoliopsida; order Malpighiales; family Salicaceae; genus Populus; species Populus euphratica. Next base: position 11,172 of record NW_011502395.1, read on the forward strand.
GAGACTAATTTTAGCTAGGAAATGAATTGCCACCCCTAGCACACTCTATTTGAAGCAAGCTGCTTCATGTGATTTTGAATATAGTTTAAAGATTTTGATGGGTTTTTATCTGAAAGTTTGTCCATGACTTAAGATTGAGATTTATTTGTGTGAATAAATTTAGAGTCAAGAATTTAATATGGGATCGTATACCCAAATAAATTTTTATGAAAATTGTTTTTTGTAATTTGAATATTATGATGAAAAATACTTCAAATTAAAATTAGTGAATGTTTTGAATAAATTTGAGAATTTTTTGGTTAACTCTTAATATTCAAATACTAGCCTCATATGCCATCATTGATGAAGCAAAAAATGGATGGATTTGGAACCACTTATTCTCTTTTATCTTTGTGTGCCAACAATAAGAGTTATTGTTACCGGAATCGATAAATCAACGCAAATAGTTCGGTTTGTTTCCATTTTTTAGATTAATTTTTTTTATAGACGACTACTACTACGAATGAAAACAGAACTATGAACATCAACCCAAAAATAATTTGATCCCTTATCTTCTATCTTTTCACTTTTGATCCCTTTATAATTTTATTTTTTTTTGAAAAATAGCAACTTCAATGTTGACTTTTAAAGGCTCTTTAACAACTTAATGCATAGAAGAAGATGTTGCAAGTGATGCAAAGATGTCAAGAACTTATTTTTTAGGTTTTTATTATTTTTTTTCTATTTTTTAACAAATGCCCCTCTTTGCAATACTTACGAAACAAATAATTACTAAATGCATTGCGTAATAAGTATTAAAGATAAATGATCTATTCTTCAAAAACTAATCTTTTTAAAACTTTTAGTTTGGTTTATTTGAAACTCTATCTTTGCAGCAATCCTTTTCAACCATAACTATGATTAAACTATGTACAACTTGATTATCTTGAAATTTCAATCTAGCGATCCCTTATAATAAGAACTCAAATCTTTATTTATAACTCGATCAACCTAAAATTCCAATCTGGTGATTCTCTTTAACAAGAACCAAAATATTTGTCTACAACTCAACTAACTTGAAATCCTATTTTAGCAATTTCCTTTACCAAAAAAAAATCTAAAAAATAGTTCAACTTACCTAAGATCTCAATCTGGTATCTCCTTTAACTAGAAACTAAATCTTTGGTTTTGGTTGGGCTAATCTAAAATCTTAATCTAGTAATTTCTTTTAACTAGAACCAAAATCTCTATTTGTAATTTATTCTACTTAAGATCCCATCTAACAATCATATTTAACCAAAACCAAAATCTTTTTCTACTTTTTGGTTAACCTAAAATCTTAATCTAATGATTTTCTTTGATCAGACCAAAATCATAAAAACATTTTGGCTAACTTAAGATCCTAATCTAATAATCTCCTTTAACCAAACTCAAATCTTAACAACAACTCAGCTAACCTAAAATCTCAATCTGACAATTTATTTTAACGAGAACCAAAATATGAAAAACAATTCAGCTAACCTGAGATCTTAATCCAATGATCCCTTTTAACTAGAAACTAAATCTCTATCTTTAGTTGGGTAAATATGAAATCTTAATCTAGAGCCTACATCTCTATCTTTGGTTGGGTTAATTTAAAATCTCAATCTAGAGACCCTTTTTATCCATAATCTAAATTTCTGTCTTTGGTTAGGTTGATATGAAATCTCAATCTATAGACCCCTTTTAACTAGAAATAAAATCTTTATCTATAGCTTAGCTAACCTAAAATCCTAATTTAGCAATTCCCTTGAATTAGAACCAAAATCTCTATTTATAGCTCAATCAACTTGAGATCCTATACTTGGTGATTTCCTTTAATCAAAACTAAGATTTAAACAATTATTCAGTGAATCTGAGATCCAAATCTAGTTCTTTAATCAAAACTAAAATTTGAAAAACAGTTTGGCTAACTTTAATCTCAATCTGGCGATTCCCTTTAACCAAAACTAAAATCTTTGTTTGCAGCTTATTCAACTTGAAATCCCAATCAAATGATTCTCTTTAGCTAGAACTAAAATCTTTATTTGCAATGCAATTAACCTAAAATCCTAGTGTAACGATTCCTTTGGACTAGAACCAAAATTTTACAACAACTAGGAGAATCGTATGCTCAACTATTCTTTCATAAGTGTCTTCTTTTTTTAGCGTAGTTTACCTAAAATCCTAAATCTCGGCGATCCTCTTCAACTAGAACTCTCTAAAGGTGTCTTTAATTATTTTCATTGAATTTGAAACATTTTGATTGCGGAATCGAAAACTGAGATTTCTGATGGCAGGTTTCCCAAAACATAAATTACTGATGAAAGGTTTTTCTTGTTCTTCTTGATGACAGGGTTTGAACTTTTTTCTTTCTTTGTGAATTTCCTAATAGTAGGGTTGTTCTCAATTTTCTTCTTGATTATAAGGTTTAAAGCTTAGATTCTTGATGGTAGGGTTCTTCCTTTTCTTTCTTTTTGGTGATAGGGCTTGATTAAGTTCTTCTTGAACTTTCCTAGTGATTTATAATTGTAGGGTTGACATTTGTCCTTCCCAATGACATACATGTATCCTTACTAGTTTGAAATATAGGCCCCTCTTGATGTTTGGAGGTTAGATGACATACATGTATCCTTACTAGTTTGAAATATAGGCCCCTCTTGATGCTTTATTATCATAGGATGTTTTTGTTTGCAATCCAAAGTCTTCTCTATTTTTCCTAATTCACTAGCTTATTAAAGTTTACCATATGTCAGTCTTCCACTTAAAAGTAAGTGTAATGCCCATCCTAGGTTGTTCATAATTATTACACTCTTATTGTTTATTAAGCTTAACCATGCCTCCAAGTGTGGTGTTGTTTAAGTGAGCTTAATAAATCATTCATTTCCTGGATTCTCTTAAGAACTATTCTCTAATTAGTTGTGTGCATCCTACCAACAATCATCAAGAGGTTTTCTAGTGTTGACCTCATCTTAAATTGTTAATTAGCCATGAAGTTACCTTCAGTTGAAATATACTCTTCAAGTATATGTTACCATTAATCTTTATAGAACTGTCAAGTCATTTGAACATGCATTACATATCATATAGTAAAGGCTCGTTGTTGTATACTCATTGTTCTTCTCAATGAATTCCTCTTAACCTGTCTAATCATATCATGAAAAGAAATGCATTATCATTATTAATGATGTTACTTTTATCACTTATGCTTTTGTTCACTCTTAATACTTTGCCTCTTAAATTATTAATCTAGATTTATGTTATATAACACTTGGTATAACAAATATTTTAACACTTTCATAGCCCAACCATATGGTGTAACCAACACTTGTGTTATGAAAGGAACTTAATTTGTTGTTAACATAAGTTATAATCATGAATACCTTACAACATTTACAAGTATTAGCATTATTCAAATAAGATAGCTAATGTAATCATGTTAACAATTTATAATCCAATTGGAATTTTCTTTGTGTGTAGTTTCTAGTTGACTAATAAAAAGAGTTTATGCTATAGTTGTTTAAAATACCATTAGTGGATCTTCTTACCCTGACATTTGTTTTTATTATTGTTTAATCCTTACATTAATCTTACAATATCAAAGTTCTATTTAACTTATAATTACTATTACTACTACAACAACAACAACAATAACAACAACTACTACTTTTGTTATTGTTGTTGTTTATAATTTATATAATTAACCACCATGTCGTTCGACCCCGATCTTGATAGGTTATTTATTACTTTGATAGTCATACACTTGGGAGAAGACATTAATCTTTTGAATTTTTTAGCGTCGTTACTAGGGAGGTAAATTCTTGTACAAATTATAATTTTTTTATTTACTTTTTTCACTTTTTTATCTAACTTTGTTTCTTTTGTTTTGTTTCTATTTCTTTTGTTTTCTTCATTCTTTTATTGTCTTCCTATACGTGCATGAGATTTTGGTCATGAATATTAAGTAGTAGACTTTGTAGGGTAGTCTCATTTTCAGAAAATATAACCGAAGAAGATAATTAGTCGCTTTAAAATGAGAATAATGAAAATAACCTTGTTAAAACACTTAGAGACCACATGAATCATATAAGAACAAGTGCACCCTCATGCATAGTTTTTCCTCCTAATGCATCTTATTTTAATTTTAAGCTAGTCATTTGATTAGTACTTAAAAGTGCATTTTCATCAAGGTTTTATATCATCATTTTGCACTTGAAGTATCAATAACTCCTTAACTAAAGCATGTTTTATAATAATATATCTAATAATATAAGATACATTTAATTTTAAATGTTCATTTTAAATGCAGGCCTATCATATAAATGAAAGGATTGATTGAAGAATTTAAGAACTGAAATACAAAGAACAAAGAGATGGCCAAACTTAGAAATTGTAAAACTTCGTGTTTTATTTCCTCTTCGTCAACTTAAAGTCCCTGACACCTTTTTTTTTTTTTATTTAATTTTATGTGCACCGACACCTGTAGTAGTAGTAGTAGTAGTAGTAGTAGTAGTAGTAGTAGTAGTAGTAGTAGTAGTAGTAGTAGTAGTAGTAGTAGTAGTAGTAGTAGTAGTAGTAGTAGTAGTAGTAGTAGTAGTAGTAATAATAATAATAATAAACAATAATAATAACAAGAAGATGATGAGAACTTGGAGGTGGAAAATTAATGTAAGGATTAAACAATAATAATAACAAATGTCAAGGTTAGAGGTTCCACTAATGGTATGTCAAACAAGTATAGTATAAACTCTTATTATTCAAATGGAAACCACACACAAAGGAGGTTCCAATCAGATGATATATTGTTAACATGATTACATTAGTCATCTTATTCAATTAATGCTAATACTTGTAAATCTCATCAAGCATTCATGATTATAACTTATGTTAACAACAAATCAAGTTCCTTTCATAGCTCAAGTGTCGGTTATACCATACATTATGGGCTATGAAAGTGCCAAGCATTTGTTGTACCAAGTGTTATACAACATAAATCAAGATTAATCATTTAACAAGCAAAGTATTAAAGAGTAAACAAGATAACAAATATAAAACATGTTAGTATCAAACATTAAAGTCCATATTAAGTTTACATTATACTTATTCTTACACCATTAGTGTAACCTTTTCACCTTGACATAACTAACTTAGCTAGACATAATGAAAGAAAGCAAAATAGATAAACAAAATAAGAACATAAAAGTTAACTAAGTAAAGGAAAGGAAATGAAAGGCATAAACTTAATATTAATGAAAACAAAGCATAAAAAATACAAAGAGAGAAAGGAAGAGCATGATCTTGATCTGAACACCAAGATGCCTAAATGCATGGCAAATGCCTCCTTTTATAGGCCAAAATTGGGAACTATTAATTTGATGACTAATTGATAAGTGGGTGGCCAACTTTTGACTTGGTGACAATCCTTATCTTCTCTTGTCTGCCCAAAACGTCATTGATAACGTCAAGTTCTATCTCAAAATTCTCTTCAACTTCTTTTTCTTCTTTTTCTTTTTCTTCTTCTTTATTACTACTACTACTACTACTACTACTACTACTACTACTACTACTACTACTACTACTACTACTACTACTACTACTACTACTACTACTACTACTACTACTACTACTACTACTACTACTACTACTACTACTACTACTACTACTACTACTACTACTACTACTACTACTACTACTACTACTACTACTACTACTACTACTACTACTACTACTACTAGTATTATTATTATTATTACTGTTACTACTAGTATTATTACTGTTACTATTATTAGTAGTATTATTAGTATTATTACTATTGTTATTGTTGTTGTTGTATTATTGTTATCTATAATTTATACGATTAACTTCCTTGTGGTTCGACCTCGGTCTTGCCAGGTTATTTATTATTTTGACACTCCCACACTGAGGAGAAGACATCAATATTTTGGTCGTGTCAGCATTATTCAACTTTTATCTTATTTTTATCGCTTAGATTTAGAAAATCAATGCATTTAAGTGAATTTTAGAAGGTCTGTAATAACTTAAATTGTAGCATGAACACCATTAGATTAAAGCTTTTTCCTTTTTCATTAAAAGATAAAGTTAAAACATGGTATAAAATGTAAGACCAAGATCCATTTGTGCTTGGGATGAAATGCAACAATAGTTTTTAAAGAATTTTTTCCTTTCTTATAGATCAAACTCTTTCAAAAGATAAATCACCACTTTCACTCAAAAACCAGGAGAAATATTTTACCAATGTTGGTATAGGTATTGAGACTTGCTTAATACATGCCCTCATCATGGTTTTGAAACCTCGAGATTGGTTTCATATTTTTATAAAGGGTTAATACCTAAAGATACACAAATGGTTTAATTGATGTGCAATGGAACCTTTGAAAATAAAGACCCTAATGAAATAATAGAGTACCTAGACTTGCTAACTGAAAATGCTCAAAATTGAGACACTACAAGCACTTATGAGGCACTGGATAAAACTCAATCTCATGCATCTAGTGGAGGAATGTACAACCTTAGAGAAGATCATGACGTTTATGTTAAATTTGCATCTTTAGCTAGAAAAGTCAAAGCACTAGAATTGAAAAAGACTGGTTAATTAAAATCTATTCAAGACATTATATGTCACATTTGTGAAACTAATAAACACTCAACTAATAACAATCCACCTTCGTCTTCTTTTATGGAATGCCTCCATGAATAAGCTCATGCTTTAAATAGTTTCTAAAAGCCCAATCATAACCCATACTCACAAACATACAATCCTGGTTGGAGAAATCATCCAAAATTCAATTGAAAAAGTGATAATAATAATGCCCAAAATTCTCATGGATATGCACCTACTTATGCTCCACCTCTTATAAGAAATCTTGAGGAAACATTCCATGTATTTATTCAAAAATAAGAGACAATCAACACTCAAAATGCTCATACCATTACACATCTAAAAGATGCTCTTGTAAAATTCAACACATCTAAAAGATGCTTTTGTAAAATTCACATCTGCTCTTAGTTTTCTGAGAAAAGTAAGTTCTCAACCAGTTTTCATGAGAAAGGTAAGTTCTTAACCATAGTAAAATCTCAAGGGGTAATACAATGCAAATGCAAGTAGTTCTGGAAACCAAAATATAGATCAAGTCAAATCAGTCATTACTCTTTATAGTGGTAAGTTTATTGAAAAAACCCACTCTTGAACCTTATGAGAAAGATGATAAGTCAATCTCTAAGGGTAATGAAATGGTTGAATTTGAACATTGTAAAGAAAAGACTGATTCTATGTCAACACTTCCATATCCTCATACCATGACCAAACAAAGAAAAGTCAATCATAATTTTGAAATCTTTGAAACTTTCAAACAGGTAAGGATTAAT
>NW_011502395.1:18576-21077 GCF_000495115.2 Populus euphratica
TATACCTTTGTTGGATGCTATTAAACAGGTTCCTTCCTATGCTAAATTTTTGAAAGATCTATGCACCGTGAAGAGAAAACTAAATGTGAAAAATAAAGTCTTTTTAGTCGAACAACTAAGTGTCATTCTTTAGAACAATAATGCTTTGAAGTATAAAGACCTTGGTTGTCCTACAATTTCATGCTTTATTGGAGAACATAAAATTGAAAAAGCTTTATTTGATCTTAGAGCTAGTGTGAATTTACTTCCATATTTAGTTTTTTAAAGTCTCAATATAGGTGAGTGAAAACCAACTTTTGTAACTCTCTTACTTGCTAATACATCTGTAAAAGTGCCCAAAGAAACAGTTGAAAATGTATTAGTACAAGTCGATAAATTCATTTATCTTGTGGATTTTATTATCTTGGACACACAACCTATTAAAGCATGTAATTCATTTCCTATTATTTTAGAGTATTCTTTTCTTGCAACTTCTAATGCATTGATTAATTATAGGAATGGACCGATGAAGCTATCATTTGGAAACATGACATTGGAGATGAATATTTTCAATATTTACAAGCAACCTAGATATGATAATGATTTATAAGAAGTAGATTTTATTAAAGAATTAGTTTATAATCAACTTGAATCTACTTTGAGTAAAATTGAGTTAGATGAATATGAAGATTTGTAAATGATTCATTCGTAGGAAAAAATCACAAATGAAAAAGGCATCGAAAATGTTGATATAGATCTTTTGTCAAAAGTGACAACAGATTCAACATCCGACATTACACCAATCGATGTTTACTTTCCTAATGAATCTTTACTTTCTTTTAGTTCAATACCTTGGTTCACTAAAAATATTAATTTTCTTACTTTAGGATTTTTGCTAGCTCACGAGCACCAAAAACAAAAGAAAGTTTGAGCGACATGTAAATTTTTTATTGGGATTACCCTTATTTATTCAAATATTATACTAATCAAATATTTCAAAAATGCCTTCCCGACAATGAGGTAAGTAATGTCATTAAATTCTGTCATTCTAAGGCATATGGGAGTCATTTCTCGTAGAAAAACAACTGCAAAAATATTATAATATGGATTTTATTGGCCCACCATGTTCAAAGACAATGTGTTCTGCAAAGCTTGTGAAAATTATCACAAGTTAGGATTTATTTCAAAACATAAGGAATCATTAGATAATCTTCTATTGACTTTTGAGATGTATCTTGGTGTAGATGTGCATTGTGCATTTCATGACTTATGACCCTATTTTCATAAAGAATATACTCAATATAGTCTTGGGAATCTAACTAAAAAAGATCATTTTTGCTAGTTTTTAAGAAAACTAGAGGGGAAGCCTATCCCCAACCCATAGAGGGCGTTTAAGTCGTTCTTAGAAGTAAAACCAAGAAAAGATGTAAGTCATAATTACAACTACTTATACATACATATGGGTTTTTTCAAAAAAAGATGAGAGATAGAGAGTTAAACTTCAGTTGACCTACATATAGGTGGTATGATTTCTCATCTATAAAATCTTTTCTTCCTTCTCTTCATTTCCACTCAACCCATACATTTAACAAATATAGAAGTATATAGAAATGACAGGTTTCTTAAGTTATCATATAAGAAACATTTGTGTTTTCGGTGAATCCAGTCCTAAAAAAGAAAACGAGTTTTTAGAATCAGCAAATCATCCTGATCAGGTATTAGCTGAAAAAAAGATTCATTTAGTGTATGGGGGAGGCAGCCTTGGGTTAATGGGGTATGTGTCAATAGCTGTATTTTTAGGAGAAAGTCAAGTTTTGGGGGTTGTCCCCAAAGCTTTAGCAAAAAGGGACATCATTGGAAAAATAATTGGAGAGAAACTACAAGTCTCTATAATATCTGATCGAATGAATGTAATGTTTAAACACGTTAATGCTTTTATTACCTTACTAAGTGGTCTGGGCATATTGGAAAAGATCTTTTATATTTTCTATTAGGCCTAACTAAATATTCAACATAAACCTATAGGTATGTTAAATGTTAATAGTTTTTATGGTAAGTTGTTGTTTTTCTTGATCATGCCATAGAATAGGAATTTCTAACATCTTCAACATGATAAATCATAATATTTGTTGCTACTACTAAATAATTAATTAACCAACTACAATATTTCATCCTTGTAATTGATCCCTCTATGAGTTGCATAAATTGGTCACCTATGAAAAGCCGTAAAAAGCTTAGATTGGATTTAAGCCTTCATTTATGAAACCTTGTGTCTTTTGGTTTTATTAATAGCATATTGTTTTGTTTTTTTATTTCTCATATTTTTTTTAACTGTGTTTCAGGTTTGTCAATATTTGTTGTTTTAGGTGATGTCTTCTACACTATATCTTTCTACCTTAGGACATTGAGAATAATGTCTTGTTTTGGTTGGGGGGAGAGGGTAGTAGTTGATATAAAAAAAATTTAACTAGCTATGTTTTCTATTTTATAAAGCATTTACAACATTGTTGTTACTAGGATAA
>NW_011502392.1:0-7435 GCF_000495115.2 Populus euphratica
TCTAATTGATATCCTTACTATAGTACATTGAGTATGAATTATGCAGGGGAACATCTTATGAAAGTTCTTGTAAGTGATCATTATTTTCTAATAATCTTCTTGATATTTTTGTTGATAGATTTCATGGTATTGTTTTTCTTTAGCATGCATGAAGATGAGTTCAAGTGTTTGTTCTTTTATATCTCACACAACTTCACAATTATCTTTCTATTAAAATTCTAAATATTGTTTGTCAATATTGTCTATGACAATATATTGACAAATCAAAATTTTTTTCAATAAATTGCTTGACTATCTCTTAGGTCACATGCACATAAAAATAAGCTTATACCTATTCGTAAAGTGATCAATTGTCACCAAAATAAAATGATATGTAACTTATTTTTAGGTTAACTGGTATGAAAATGCTCAATCCTTATATTGAAAAAGATCAAGATTTCACCATAATGAACAAAAGGTATTAAGATACATTGATCTTATTATTATATACTTAATATTTGTGGCATTTTTTATATATCATATGTAATCTTTTTTCATGGTCATCCAAAAATATCTTGATCTTTGCATTTATATAGCCATCGTATACTCATTTACACGAGTAAAGCATATTCATTCATGAACTTCTCATAAGGCTTTCTAGGCTTCTTCATCATTTAAGCATTCTATCAGAGTTCTATTGAATGAACTCTTATATAGGATCTTCTCGTCTAGATAATATTTTATTACCATACTTTTTAACATCTTGATCTATCTTAAATGTCTTATGATGAATATTCTCAGTATTGGATAAACTATTTAATATCATGACATATTGACTTTTCTTCTCGTTTCTTTCCAACCAAACAAATATAAGATAGGGAGTGTTACAGTGTTAAATGTGCACGGGGTGCACACCTAAGGCATGTTGTCCAATACCAGGCCTAAGGGTGCTGGCAGCCATGCCAACGATGGGATAAATTAGCAGCGCAGATTTATGCGGCTATAAGTTTGTCAAAGGAAACATCGGCAGCACAGAATGCTAGGCTTGACGATGGAATGTCCAAGCCAGAATGGAAGACTCGTCAGTGGCATAGGCTGGCGAGAACTGGGGCTGTCGAGAAATGCGGGGTAGCGCAGGATGTTGACAAACATGGGCTTGGCGATGGAATGTTCAAGCCAGACAAGGAAACTCGTCAGGGGCATAGGCTGGCGAGGACTGGGGCTGTCGAGGAATGCGGCAGCACGGATTGGTGATGTCTATGGGCTTGGCGATGGAATGTCCAAGCGAGACAGGAAAACTCGTCTGGGATATGGGCGGACGAGAATTGGGGCTGTCAAGGAATTCAGCAGCGCAGACACTGGGAGCTTGCGCGCAGATGGGAATTCGGCAGCGCAAGATTTGGCTAGCTTGCACGCAGATGCGAATGCGGCAGTGCAGACATTGGGGCCTGCACGCAGTTGCGAATTCGGCAGCGAAGGAATTGGGGCCTGCACGCAGATGCGAATTCGGCAGCGCAGGAATTTGGGGCCTGCATGCAGTTGCGAATTCGGCAGCGAAGGAATTGGGGCCTGCACGCAGTTGTGAATTCGGCAGCGCAGGATTTGGGGCCTGCACGCAGAAGCGAATGGGGCAGTGCAAGATTGGACAGCCTGCACGTAGATGTGCATTCGGCAGCGCAGACATGGGGGTCTGCACGCAGATGCGGATTTGGCATCGCAGTATTTGGCGACCGTACCCAGGGTGCGCACTCAGCAGCGCACAAGAGCTTGCGTAAGTCAGGGACTTGACTTAGCAAGATCTAAAACTTGGACGATGGATTGTCCAAGGCATGTGGGTGATTTAGCAGCAGATGAAGCTAGGGCTGGCAGATGGAGCTGCCAGGCAAGCATGCAGAAAGTGGGAGCATAACTGGGGTGTTTCCAAGTTGCTGAAATCATGAAGCACATGGGGGAGGAAGTTCTCCACTATATCCTAGAAATGGGGATATGGGTGAGCCACAAATGATCATGGGGATCATGGGGGAGTAAGTACCTATTATGTCCTGAAATATGGGGATCATGGAGGTGCCCTGCAGCTCACATACTTGGCTATAAATGGTGATGGTAATTCTTTGTTGTATAGGGTGAATACATAGAGAATAGAATGCATAGAGAGGAAATAACGTATGTAAACTTGTTGGTGTAGCATGCGAATTCTGTGCATAGCACACGTTGTGTAATCCTTTGTTAATGAGATAAATAAAGGTTGAGAGGTATTCTTGTAATCTCAGTGTGCTTGGTTAAGAGCAATTCTACTTGTGTATTCCGCTTGTCTTTAACATGGGAAAGTGGGGAAACCTCTCGGGTGAGGGAAACACTTAGTTAATAGGCAAACACGAGTGGATAGACGAGGGAAGGCTGAGTCTAGCGAGGGACTAGGCTGCCGCACGGGTTTATTCGCGTAGCGAAAAATTACCCCGTGACAGGGAGCTTCTAACTTCTATACGGTTATACTCAAATCTCATAATTAAATTTGGTCATAAAAGCCAAAATTGTCAAAACATCTACGAATTGATTATTATCTTTAACCAAGTATGCAAACTTAATCTTTTCAAATTTCCTTACAAGTTTAGTGAGATACTCTTGATACAACTTTAAGTTTTCATATTTGGTTTGTCATTCACCTTGCACTTGGCACATTATCAATATGGAATTGGCACATTATCAATATGGAATTGTTGTATACATCAAGTTTGCTAACCCTTATTTCTAAAGTAAATTTTAAGCCATATGCATATTTCACACTCCTTCGTACCATTGTTACATTCAAAAATAACTTGGTGGAGATCAGGTATTGCTTTTTTACTTAGAGCTATTATTATTTCTCTTAATCTATTTTGATAAAAAAATATTTATGTTATAATTATTATCATTATTGTTAATCATCATTATTTGAAAGAAAAAGAGATCTATAGACAAGTGGAGTTGCTACCCTTTGTCGTACCTTGGTGGATATTACAGCAAGGACTCCATGTATTGTGAAAAATTAAAGTCGTCGCCTAATAATTAAAAAAATTAGAAATCCTAAAATATATATTGATTTCAAAGATTCAGGTAAGAGATTAGTTATACTTAAGGGAAGAACATTGTCATTCTTACAATATCCTTTCTTATAAAAGATTACCTTACTTTGTGTTTTATTTTAATTTTTTTTGTTTTGATTACCCTTAATTATCCTAATTTTTTTAGCCTTTTTTATTTTTATTTTTAATTTTTAGTTATTTTATGAAAATTCAGTCTTTAGACATGTCAACAAATTACACAAGTCCTCAAAAATAGAAAACTCATCAAAGATGTTGATATTAACTCCTAAACAAGAATTTTCATCAAAAACTACTAAAAATAGTTGTAACCCGTATTTAATTTTAAAATCCAGACATCGATCTATTTTTTTAAAATGAGAAAAACATATAAACTGATGCTTATCCTTAAAAATAAAGATTTCATCAAGATCATTAAAAGGATGAACATTGAACCTATATGGATGATAAGAAATGAAATTTGATCTACAAGAATGGCAAAACTAGGCATTGTTTTTTTGTTTAAAACATCTTGTAAGTTGAGAATTTTTATCATTGTCTATCTATTTTTTAAAGAAAACATAGGTTTTTGATTTATTTTTTTGGGATATAGGCCTAATAGGCCTCTTGATTCTAGCTTAGTCTTCATAAATTTAATAAACTTATTATTAAATCCAAACATAATGAAAATGTTGTAAATATTTCAAACTCTTTTCATTGGTTTAATTTTAGCACGCATCATTGAAGATATAAAGATATAAGATATAAGGTGCTCTGCAACTTATAAATTTGATATGTAAATTGTATTTTTTGAAAAAATAGAGGTAAAAAAATAATAATTAAACCATAAGATGATTTAATTATTATTTTTTTGTTTCCTGTTTTATTCTCAAATTTTGATTTGTGTTTTATTATAATTTTTTTCTTTTTATATAAATAGCTATCGCACATTATATAATATAGATGACATTCAGTTAAATTTAACAAACCTCCATGGATGATTGCTCTAAGGTTTAAAGCTAAAAAGTCAAGAAAACCATTAGGCCAACCCTTTAGAGTTTGGAAGGCAGTAAAATAAAAAGGTGCAAACACACCACTAAAAATAGACACACCTAATTAAAAAATAATTTATATGCAAGCTTTCAAATAAAAATTGAGACACTTAATTATATATATATATATAAACAAATACATGAGTAGAAATCACCAAATATTTCATTATCTCAATGATTAAAAGGACTTTTATAGACTAATCTTGTAGTTGAATTGACAAGGTATAGCTTGTGAGAAATTTAAAGTACTAGGAGAGAAAAATATAAAATCTTTTTTTTTTTAGTTTTTGAACTTATGAAATCATTATGAACTCAATGTTAACTTGAACAATGTTATTTTTTTTTAAGTTTAGTTTTTCTTAATTTTTTTAATATTAAATTTTTTTATCTTGATTTCATGACTTAGGTTACGAGTTTAGAGGATTAACTTGAGTTTTTTTAATTGATTTTTCTCTCAATTCCATTATTTAATATTTAGTTGATTTCAAATTAGTTTTCATAATTTTTTTATTTGTTTTTTATTAGGTTATTTAGATCTTATTATCCAAATCATGAGTTTGCATGGTTAACTCAAATTGATTAAAGTTGTTTTTCATGCTCTCATTTTTTTTTTAATTTTATCATTCAACATTGGGTTGATTAAGAATTGAGTTTTATAATTTATTTTGATTTTTTTTCTATGAAGTTATTTTAGTCACATGACTCAAGTTGCAGGTTGGACAGATTAATTTAGATTGACTTAAGTTAATTTTTTTTTGGTTTTTTTAAATTGATTTTTTTCAATTTCAACATTTAACATTTGGTTGATTGAAAATCAAGTTTTATAATTTATTTTGATTTGCTTTATATAGGGTTGTCCCTATCTTATGACCTAAGTTGTAGATTTGGTTGATTAATCTGAATCGAAGGTTAATTTGGATTGACCTAGGTTGATCCAATATATATATTTCTGTCTCAATATTTAAAAAAACAAATGTCTTGAAATTTATTTTTAGTTAAATTATATTTTTAATATTTTTCTGAATTGTTTTTAGACTTGTAAAGTTGATCGGGTTATATTAAATTAACTCTCACACGATTTAAATATTTTTCCTACTAGAAAATATTTTGGCAACACTTAGATATTTTGTTATATTAAAAGAGTTAATCTAACCTGCAATGTAGTGTAAGGAAATAATCTAGTATAAAAGCTATTAAGACATCTAGCCTATCTATAATTATTAAATTTTAGATGTTTTCCTTTATGAAACAAAAAAGAAAATATATAGTAATAAATGCAAAAATTATAATTATAAGAAACTCTAAGCCATGTGAGAAATCGATTGTAGCCTAAAAATACTGTTTCCTTTCACATTTCACTATAAATTTAATATGATTTTTTTTTATCCTTAAACTTTTTCTTATTTTTTACCAATTGCATTCTTTTAAAACCAAATTGAAGCCTCACTGCTTCAAGTTTATTGAGAAGGGCAAGAAGAAAAATTAAACTGAAACAATAGGAGAAATGAGTGGTAGTTCTAAAATTGGTGTGAAAAGTTCAATTTTGTGCTTATACTTTTAAAATTTCATTATTTGTTTTATGTTAGGAACTATTCTTTCTTTGTAGCCCTACTTATAAAAAAATTTCCCTTTATTTTTATTTAATCTCTTTCCTATGCAATATTTTAATTATTATTTTATTAAATAAAATATTCATTCTAAGAAACAATGTTATTAAATACAATCAACTCTATGACCCGTGTTTCAAGATTAGATGTTTACAACTACATCTATCTTTTAACCTTTTAATTTAATTTAATCTTTGGTTAAATATCATTTATTTTTTACCTATTTTTTACATAAAATCATAACATCTTTTATGAATATGTGTAGTCTTACAAGTTTTTTTTTTTAATTTTATTCAATCGCATTCATGTATGTGTTTGTTTTTATTACTGTTTGATTCAATAAAGAATTTATTTCAAGAAATAAAGTTATTAAACACAACTGAGAACATAACTCGTATTGTGAGATCAAATATTGTCATCTACATCTATCTCTTTATTTTTCTAATTTAATTTTTAGTTATTGTTAACAAATTTTTTATACGTTTTATTGATATGGATAATCTTTTGATTAAATAAAGAATTTATTTAAATTTTTTTTATTAAATGCAATTTTGTATATGATCCGTATTATAAAATTAAATATCTTAATTTACAAGTATCTCTTAGTTTTTCTAGTTTAGTCTTTTTTTTATCATTAATATTTTTCTTTTTATGCATATTGACACATATAATTATCGATTTAAGCTTTTTTATTTTTTTTATTAAGAATTCATTTATAGAAAAAAATATTTTGGAAAAGCTTATATATTTAGTTTTATAATGAAAAACAAAATTATTTAATTTTTTTAGGCAGAGCACCAATCAAATAGCTAATCACTTCTAAAGTAATATAAAATTTCTCACCAATTACAGACTAAACCGTATCTCAAAATATTTCTATTGCATAATTCAAGAATCACGCACAAAGTTTCAATTGTGAGAATCTTCCTTAATGAGAAGGGCTAAAAACAACTAAGCTAATTCTGTAGAATATAATCCCGATATTCACTTAATATCATCCATTAATTTTTTATTAACAAATCTTATAAATCTAATGCTAATGAATTGAAGAGAAAACTTTGTAGCGTTTATAACCTAGAAGAGTAAACATTCAATCGATTCAAATTTTGAAGAATATTCAAAAATGAATTTTTGGAAGATATTCCAAATGAAAAAACTTTAAAGAAACTTTCTCTTTATATAAAAAATAAAAGACCCAATACTGTAAAATTAAGAATTAAAATGCAGGAATTAAAGTTGTTTTCAAACAGGCACAAATTAATTAATATAATTGGAATAATTTGATTCCCTTAGTTGATATACTATTAAATTAGGACTCGATTTTGGAAATAAATGAATTAATTATACACGTGAAACTTTCCAATTATACCAATTAAAGATTTAATTGATATAATGGGAATAATTTAATTCCCGTTCTGTGCAATATATATGGAATTAGGAATTAAAATTTTACTCGATTAAGAAAATAAATCAATTATTCATACAAGAAAACTTTCCAATTATAGCTATTGATGAGCATGCCATAATTATTCCTGTAGCTAGCAGTATAAATAGCAATGCTCACTGCACCCTCTCCAGTAATACCAATTCATGCAAAACAATGGCTTCGAAGAAAGTTATTAATATTCCTTTTGTTCTCATAGCAGTTCTCTTGCTATGCCAAGGTTTGTGTTTCTTATATATATATATATTCTTTTTTTTTATTAAATTTGGTAGACAAATACTTTAATATATATAT
>NW_011502392.1:8207-11939 GCF_000495115.2 Populus euphratica
TAGGGAAAATACTCCAACAGAAATTATAGCTGGATGCAAATCAGAGACAAATCAGCCTCCATAATCAAGAAATCCTGTACCTATAGCAACAAGTACAAGTATGAAAAGTCAATAGTTACGCTTTATTTATATATAGTTACATCCTGCACAAGTTGTCATGTGTATGCGTACGCTTTATTTTGTATACCAATAAGAAGAGAATTAATTCATCACCATCATCTGCTGCTTTGATCTCTTCGTCTGCCATATTTTTCTCTCTCACCACCAATTATCACTATGTAAGTAAGAATATTTCCAGGTCTACTGGTTTTTGATATTTGCCTGCAAATTCTAAAAGGCAAGAGACACCAAAATGTAAACCTGATGTAATTGTTTTGCTATTGTGGTATATATTAAAGAATAATATAAATCATGATATAAAAAAATATGCTTGATGAAGGACACATGCCTGGACATAGTGATTTTTGAGGACACAGGTTCAAAGCCTAAATAAGCACTTTGTTACGGAGAATATCCTACAAAAATGCATAGTTTGGAATGCGGGTCTAATTTATGAGCAGTGTGTGGAGGAAACCAATGATAACATAAACATCCAAAATTATGAAGTTTTTCATAATTTGGAGAATGTTAAAAAATAATTGCATAAAGTGAAAGATTTTGTAACATGGTAATCAACCTGCAATTAATGAGATAGACTGCGGTAGCAAAAGCATATGACCCAAAAATACATGGTAAATTAAGATTCATAAGTTAAAAGTGAGAGGCCTGTTTCTACATTGTGTCTATGATGGTGTTCTGCAAAGACATTGTGTTCAAGGGTGTGTGGGGATAATGTTAGATTAGATATTCCATGTATAACAAAGAATTCTATTAACGTAATATATTCACCCTATTGTTAGAATGCAGAGTCACAATTTTTGTCTTGAAATAATTTTCTATGATTGCTTTAAAGCAAATAAAGGTGTTTTTGACATTAGATGTTTTCTTTAGTGGATAAAACTATATGTATTTAATGAAGTGATCCACAAAAATAATATAGTATTTAAAACCGCCAACAAACAAAATAAATGATGTCAATACATAAGAAAATATTATTTCAAGAGGTTTATGAAAAGTCAAAGTGGAGATAGAAAATGGTAGCTTATGACTTTTATTATAGTGACATACATTGTAGACAAAGGCTTTGAATATTGAAAACGAATTAGAATTATGCTCAGTTAAAATTGTTTTTGGATCAGGTTGTCATAGGGTGACAAGGAAGAGGTTCTGTCGGTGTTGGTATGGTTGCTGTTGGGTTGAGGATGGTCAGGGTAGGGACAGGAGTGGTGGAAGAAGGCAAGGAAGGGATGTTTGATGGGTTGTCCAACCTTGGTGAGGGATGAAGGACCACTAGCGGAGGAGAAACTGGAGGGAGAGTTCTTGCTTCAGGTGCAGCTGCAGAAAAAATGTGTAGAAATGGATGATAGAATGGTGATAACTAGTGGAATCTACATGTCAATTGATGTAGATATGCATGGTGGCTCCTGTTTGTGTAAACTATAAACTAAGCTTGGACATAGGTGCTCCACTGGCTGATCCTACACACTAGTTATCTGTCTCTAACTTGGTTTTTTGTTTGTTCCGCTGTAAATAAGCACTTCCAATTCATGCACAAGCCTGCCGATGTCCACTAAAAACTAGTGAAATTTCTCCTTCGATATTTACTTGGTATTGTCAACCACTGTCTGCTACTTTATTGTTATTCCACCTATTTAGTTTATGCATTTTTTGATGCAGACTTAGGGGGGACATGAAAAATTTATTCTCTATTAGCACATATGTAATATATCTTGGTTAGAATCTCATCTCCTGGTCTTTCAAGAAATAACACACCATGACACGTTTATTCACTGAAGCTAAATACAGAGCAGTTGTAGACACAATAGCTGAAATCAACTAGGTGTGCTCTTTATTGTTTGAACTATATTTCCTAGTGAGTCATACTCCAGTCATTTACTATGACAATATTGATGCCACCCAACTGCACTCTAATCCTGTGTTTCACTCAAGAATGAAATATTTTGCTATTGACTTATATTTTATTCAACAAAGAGTTCAATCTGTATTCTACAAATGTCTCATGTATCTTCAAAAGATTAGTTAGTTGATGTACTAATGAAATCACTAACCCGGTCGTAGTTATGGCTTCTTAAAGACAAGATTGGACTCTTTGACTCCATCCATCTTGAGGGGCATTAAGCAAATATCCAAGTGTGGAATTAATTCCAACTAAACCTCTAGAAAAATAGAATTTAAGCTAATGATAAGATTTGTATATAATGAAACTCTAATTTTTGTGTTTGATTAGAACTCTGCAACATTGTTTTTATTGTATGTATATAACCTCTGGTTGAATAAATAAAGCTGAGCTTTCACATTCAATAATAAGATTTCATCTCTATAGTATGTTGGGCTTGAATGCCTAGATTCAGCTAGGAGAAAAGACTGAGGATAGCGGTTAGGGATTTTTTAAATAAATAATTTTATAATATTAACATTGCAATAGCTATTTAGTTATTAATTAGAATATAAGATAATGTTGTAGATATTTCAAACTTTTTCATTGGTTTTTTTCAGCACAAGTTAATAAAGATGTAAAATATTATGCAACTTATTAACCGTGAGATGTAAAATAAAATTAAAGATAAAATTTTAAAAATGATTAAAATTATAAGATGATAAAGGTAACTTTTCCTTTAATTATTCTTTTTTTGTTTCATGTTTTATTCTTAAATTTTGATTTGTGTTTTATTATAATTTTTCTTTTTATATAAATAGTGATCTCACATTATAGATGACATGTGCCCATTTAATAAAGGCCCCATAAACAATATAATAGATTTTAAGTGAGACACTTAAATTTTAAGTCTTGTGATCAATTTGCATGTACATCAAAATTTAATATTAATTGAAAAAAAAGTACAAATATTCCACTATAAATTAAAAAATAACACGCCTAATTAAAAACTAATTTATATGCAAGCCTTCAAATAAAAATAGAGACACTTGACTTTATATATATATATATATATATATATATATATAACACAAAATATTTTCATTATCTTGCTTCCTGAAGGATAAAAAAGGATTAATGAGAGATTACATTTTTATAGACTAATTTTGAAATTGAATTTGACAAGGTGGAGGTTTAACTACTTATGAGAAATTTAAAAAAAAAGGAGACAAAAATATAAAGTCTTGGTTTTTTTTAGTTTTGTTTTCTTAATGAAATCATTATGATAATTAACAAAAACTAATTCTCCTCATGGAGCATTGTTCGGTGGAGCAATGCTTTTTTTTTTTAATTTAGTTTTTTGTTTTATCTTTTAATGCTAGGATTTTTTATCCTTATTTCACGACTCAGTTTGCGAGTTTGAATAATTAACTCAAGTTTTGATTGTCTTTTTATTTTATTTTTAATTTTATCATTTAATATTTGATTGATTTTGAATTAGACTTCATATTTTTGTTTTTTAGATCTCATTATCTAAGTTATGAATTTGAAGTGTTAACTGATTAGTACTTAAAAGTGCATTTTTATCATGGTTTTATATCATCATTTTGCACTTGAAGTATCAATAACTCCTTAACCAAAACATGTTTTATAATAATATATCTAATAATATAAGATAACTTTAATTTGTGGTAAATGTCCATTTTAAATGCAGCCCTATCACATAAATGAAAGGA
>NW_011502392.1:13364-16605 GCF_000495115.2 Populus euphratica
CATCCTTCAACATTAAGTTGATTATGAATTGAACTTCATAATTTTTTTTTGATTTTCTTTCTATAAATCGTAGTCATATGACCTGGGTTGTAGGTTGGACAAATTAAATTAGGTTAACTCAAGTTATTTTTTTAGTTTTTTGAAATGATATTTTTTCAATTTTAACCTTCAATATTGAGTTGATTGAGAATTGAGTTTCATAATTTTTTTTAATTTGTTTTATATAGAGTTATCTTGATCTAATGATCTAGATCAATATAATATATTTCTATCTCAATATTTTAAAAAACAAATGTCTTGAAATTTATTTTTAGTAAAATTATATTTTTAATAGTTGTCCGAGTTATTTTTAAACATGTAAAGTTGATCAGGTCATCAACCCTCTCACTGTTTAAATTTTTTTGTACTAGAAAACACAATAACAACACCTAAATATTTTTTTTCATTAAAAAAAATTGATTTAACCTACAACAGAGTGCAAGCCAATGATCTAGTATAAAAACTATTAAACATCTAACCTATCTACAATTCTTAAATTTTAGATGTTTTATTTATGAAACATAAAAAGAAAATATATAGTCTATCTTGCTAGACTAGATGCAAACATTATAAGAAACTCTAAGCTGTGTGGGAAATCCATGGTAGCCTAAAATAATGTTTAATTGTTTAATGTCTCATATTTCACTATAAATTTGTTATGAAAACTTTTTCATTTTTATTTTCATTTTAATTTTCAAGCTTATGTTTTTACCAATCGCATCCTTTTATGGCCAAATTGAAGCCTAATTGCTTCAAATATGTTGAGCAAGGATAAGATTAAAAGAAAAGGGATTAAAGTGAATAGGTAGAGCAAATGGGTGGTAATTTAGGAAATGATGTGAAAAGTTCAGTTTGGTGCTCATACATTAAAAAGTATAAACTTTTGGTTCCTTGATATTTCAAAAATTCAATTTTAGTCCAAAATCATATTTTCCATAAATTTAATCTCTAGTTTGAGAGGGGAGTGAGAAAGTTGTTAGATTTCAGTGATAGAAAGATAGTATGTATTGACATTAATTAGAGCCACAAAAAAATCAATTTTGATGTTAATATGTTCCATTTAATGCGGAAAGTTTATTGTAGGTGTTCTTTACCCTTAACTTTATCTAAGATGATGGATTTGAGTTAAAAAATGTTTTTGAATTTTGGTTGATTCTAATTTTTTTGAATGGATTTTTGGGTTATTTACAACTGTATACGAATTTATTAAGGTATCTTGGATGTTATATATATGTTTTAGATCAAAATAGATTCAAAATGAGTTTTTAAGATAAAAACTTTGGAATTTAAGTAAAGGCAAACAAGACATCATCTGCTTTAAAAGGCAACATGTCATCCGCCTTTTAATTAACCAAAAAAATAAATCAGCCCATGTTCGTCGGGCCATCTAAGCTAGAGTGCTTGAGTTTTTTTTTTCTTTTGTTTTTTTATTGCAATTTCATCATTTATTAGTTATATTTTATTTAATTTTAATATTGTTTTAACAAATTCTCATAATTTTTTTGGGTAGAATATGATTTAATTCCTAGTTGATAGGTAAGATTTCATTGTTTTTTTTATATTAGGAGATATTTTTCCCTTTATTTTTTATATAATCTCTTTCCTATGCATTTTTTTATTATCATTTTATTAAATAAAACATTCATTCTAAAAAACAAATATCTGCAATTACATCTATGTCTAAACTTTTCAATTTAATCTTTAGTTAAATATCAATTATGTTTTACTTGGTTTTCACATAAAATCATAACATCTTTTACAAATACATGCAACCTTGCATGGTTTATTTTATTTTATTCAATCTTTTTCATGTATGTGTTTTTTTTAATTATTGTTTGATTCAATAAAGAATTTATTCCTATAAAAAAAATTATTAGACACAATTGTGAATATGACTTGTATTACAAAATCAAATATTTTAATCTATATCTATCTCTCTATTTTTCTAATTTAGTGTTTAGTTATCATCTTTTAATTAATTAAATAATTTATTTAAAAAAGTTATTAAATACAATTTTGTATATGCTGTTGTTGCGAGATTAAATATTTTGATTTATATTTATCTTTCAATTTTTCTAGTTTAGTCTTTACTTATCATTAACATTTTTCTTTTTAGTTTTATTGACATAGATTATTATTTATTTAAGCTTTTTGAAGTTTTATTATGAACATTTTTATAGAAAAAAAAACATGTTAGAAAAGCTTGTATCTTTTTGTTTTTTGTTTTTATGAGATATAAAATTATCCAACTCCTAGCAGATCACCGTCAAATAGCTAATTACTTTTAAAATAATATACAATTTCTTGTCAATTACAGGCTACACCGTATATCAAAATATTTCTATTGCATAATTCAAGAATCACGCACAAAGTTTCAATTGTGAGAATCTTACTTAATGAGATGGCTAAGAACAACTAAGCTAATTCTATAGAATATTATCCCGATATTCACTTAATCTTATTCATTAATTTTCTAGTAACAAATCTTTTAAATCTAATGCTAATGAATTGAAGAGAACACGTTTTAGCGTTTATAACCTAGAAGGGTGAACATTCAATGGATTCAAATTTAGAAGAATATTCAAAAATGAATTTTTGGAAGATATTCCAAATGAAAAAACTTTAAAGAAACTTTCTCTTTATATAAAAAATAAAAGACCCAATACTGTAAAATTAAGAATTAAAATGCAGGAATTAAAGTTGTTTTCTAACAGGCACAAATTAATTAATATAATTGGAATAATTTGATTCCCTTAGTTGATATACTATTAAATTAGGACTCGATTTTGGAAATAAATGAATTAATTATATACGTGAAACTTTCCAATTATACCAATTAAAGATTCAATTGATATAATGGGAATAATTTAATTCCCGTTCTGTGCAATATATATGGAATTAGGAATTAAAATTTTACTCGATTAAGAAAATAAATCAATTATTCATACAAGAAAACTTTCCAATTATAGCTATTGATGAGCATGCCATAATTATTCCTGTAGCTAGCAGTATAAATAGCAATGCTCACTGCACCCTCTCCAGTAATACCAATTCATGCAAAACAATGGCTTCGAAGAAAGTTATTAATATTCCTTTTGTTCTCATAGCAGTTCTCTTGCTATGCCAAGGTTTGTGTTTCTTATATATATATATATTCTTTTTTTTTATTAAATTTGGTAGACAAATACTTTAATATATATAT
>NW_011502392.1:16689-21093 GCF_000495115.2 Populus euphratica
TGACTTAGTTGAAGAGGAGGTGTCATAGGAAAGAATTGAAAAAACCCTTTTGTCTGTTTTGGCATAAAAAGAAGCATCCATTGTTCTGTGCATGGAATTTCTTGTAGTGGTTATAGCTAGTAGCTTGGCTTTCTCGCTTCGTTCCTCTGGTCAGACTGAATCATAAAGTCTCGAAGAGGGAGGAAGGGGAAGATCATTAACATTCTTATATGCTATTAAATATCAACTCGTCTCTGCTCCAGTACATCTGGTGAATTTGAATCATAAAGCATGCAATCACTAGCTATGACTGTCTGGGAACTTCTCACCACCAATTATCACCATGTCTGCAAGTAAGAATATTTCTTTCTAGGTCTTTCGGTTTTTGATATTTGCCTGCAAATTCTAAAAGGCAAGAGACACCAAAATGAAAACGTGATATAATTGTTTCGCTACTGTGGTTTGTTGGGTTTGAATGGCTGGATTCCAGCTAGGAGAAAAGAATGAGGTAGCGGTTAGGGATTTTTTTTAAGTTGATAATTTTATAATGTTAACATTGGAATAGCTATTTAGTTATTAATTAGAATATAATATAATGTTGTAGACATTTCAAATTTTTTCACTGGTTTGTTTAGAATGTTAAATGAAGATGTAAAGTATAATGCAACTTATACATCGTGATGTGTTGTTACTCATTTTTGAGCTTCACGTGTTGAAGACGGTGTATACTTTTTTTAAACCAAGTTTAGTAGTTTAACTCATTTTTGTTGCAAGATTGTCAAAAGTAGAGAAGAAAGAAATGTTTGTCAAACCTTGTTTGAGCTTGTCACACGCGTGCACTATTATGGCAAAAAAAATATCCACTCTCAAAATATATTACCTTCTATCTATCAAATATGGAGAGACAAAGAATTCTTGTCTTTTATCTATGGAAAGCAAGAATGAGAGTCGCTATCTAGCATTTTGGTTATTAAGAACCCTAATTAGTTTTAGAGATCACATATGGAGAATGGTTTTATAAAGAGAAGGTTTTAGCATCTCAAATACGCCCTACCTAAGGTAAGCTGCATTGTTTATCAATCTGATAAAATCTAAGATTTTGTTGTGTTTTCTACTTATTGGTCTGTCAGTGGTTTAAGAAAAGTTCTTCTCAACAAGGAGATCCTTATCTTATTAAGTAAAACATAACCGTTCTAACGTCAATAAAAGAATTTAATATCCAAAATACATCTCATGGATAAAGTTATAAACCCATATATTAAAAGAAAACAAAATATTTTTTTTTAATTTTTAAAATATTGGTCTAGTTCCTGTGACTTTTATAAACTGGTTATTAAAGCCAAAATGCATGCTAATACATGTTTTTTGAAATTTTTCTGGCTATGTGAAAATACAATATGATTTTTTTTCTTTTAATTGGGAGAGACTTGGTCATATGCATAAAAATATTTTTTTTTTTCATTTTTTGAATATTTTGATGAAAAATTGATTATCTTACTTAATTTATATCTTTACAGTATAAAAACACAAATCAAATATTAACCAAAACTCAATAGAAAAATACACAAAAAATCACAAATTTTCCAATATGTTTTTTTTTTTATTGGCCAGACTTGGCCCAAAAGGAAACTAGGCCGAAATCAGCCCAAAAATAGGGCTTACTTTCTACAAGGCTGGACTCAGCCCAACCGCGTCGACTAGGTTGATGATCAACCCGCAACAACCATAGACTGGTTACTGTGTATGAGAATAGTAACCAGTTAATTAATTAGCCACTTACTGTGTATATGCACAATAATCGATTAATTATCTTCTTACTTGTAGAAAAGTACACTTGTTTGCAAAATGTGCACTATGCATTTTCTGCATGTAAGAAGATGAACAGTAAACGAAGATAAAAGAAAGAATTACCTGGGATGATGAGCTTGGATAGATGAGCTGACGGTAATGCTGGTGACTGGTTGAGCGGTGGGTGGAGGGGGCGGCGGGATAGATGAGCTGACGGTAATGCTGGTGACTGGTTGAGCGGTGGTTGCAGGCGTCGACGTTGATGTTGTGGACGAGGGGGTTTGTGCGGTAATGATGCTGTTTCAAACTGTGGAGAGAGAGACTATTCTTCTCTTCCCTTCTGTTTTCCTTCTTTCTCTTCTGCTGTGTTTCTCACCTTTTTATCATCTCTGTTTCTTCTTCTTTTTTCCAATCTCCTCTATCCTTCTTTCCCTCTGTGTTTTATTCTCTTCTGTCTACAACGTTCTCCATACTCTATACAGGCTTCGTGGTGGTGGTGCTCCTCTCGTTGGTTCACAATGACGGCTTTGAGGTGGTTTTCTTTTGTTTTTTTCTCTATTTTGTCTTTTTTTCTCCTCTGTCTACCCTCGTTCCTACTCTGTTTTTTCCTCCTCCCCTTTTTTCCTCTCCTAGTGTTCGGTTCCTCCTCTGGCTTTTATAACCAGAGGACGCATGTGTTTTTTGGTAACCGTCGAGTACATCATGACAGCGAGGAACATCAGCCGCGAGACGCGCCCACCCTTGACTGCAGCTCCACTGTCTTTGAAGAAAAACACCTCCCCTGTCTCTTTATTCCCAACTTTTTTTTTCTCTTTAAGAAGACCATGAACAACGCGTGTAATTCTTAATGAAACGGTGTCGTTGTAATTTCAAAATGATATTTCTGATTTGGTCCTTGAATGTTTTTATAATTTTGTAATCAAGCCCCTTGAAAAATTGTAATTAGATCCCTTGATTTTAGAACCTTTTATAGTTTGGTCCTTGGATTGCATTATTTCAATTAAGTCCTTAATTGACCATCCAACTATAATAATTATGCAATTAAGTCCCTGATTTGGTTAAATCAACTCTTCAAAATTTATTTGGACCCTAAAACTTTAATTTCTTCTAATAAAAGCCTAAATTGACTTAAAAATCATTTTTTCTTGCAATCAAACCCTTCACAAATTTAATTAAACCTTAGATAAAATTTAATTAAGTCTATAAACATCTAGTTTTGAATATATTTTTCAAAATTGATTTTTGTTTGTCAACAGGACTCTCATAAGTTAACAATATACTATCAAATTTCAACCTTTTGCATTTTTAAACCTCCTCAACTAATTTTTTTGCCTTTTTCATCAATTCAACATGCTTTTCTCGATTCAATTATTTATTAGATTTCTTCCAAATATTTTTTGATATTTGTTTTTTATTTTTTTAACCAAAAAATAGGTAACAACATAGTTGTTTTCTGCCCTCTTTATCCTTTCCCTTTACTGCCAAAATCTTTAGGTTTTTAGGCTGATTAGGAGTCCTCATAATGCTAGATTTATTCATTCTTTATCTTTTTTTTTAAGGTTGGATAAATCCCTTACAATTTTCACTAAAAAACTTATTATGCTGTCGTCGTAATTTTTTTTGTTCCAACTTACGCTCTGATTCTGATTTGGTTTTGTATGATATCTGACCATCCCAGCTATATTTTTTCACTCACGACATGTTGAAAACTTTATCTACACCTTTATTAGGTCTTAGGGCTTACTATTTTTATGGCAGACTCTCAATCAAATTAGGAAGCTCGGCATTGTCAGTTTCTTAAATCAGATTAGAAATTTTTTTTGAACAACCAGATTACTATCAGATTCTACTCTTCAAAATGAATTTATCTCACTTTGAACCCTTCATAAAAGTTGTAGCTCTATAAGTGTAAATGAATGTGGGCTTTTTAATTGCATGATTTTAATATCAAAAGCTTATGATATTCTCGTTTGAATATCTAATGTGAAAGTAGAGAATTCTGCCGTGAGAAGGATTCTGACCCGAGTTTTGCACTAAAGCCTCTGAGAAGGATTCTGACCCGAGTTTTGCACTAAATACTCTGCTTTCATCACAATTTTATTGATCATTGTTCTTAGGTCATACTCTCAGTCATATCGGGATGCTCAGCATTGTCAGTTTCTGAATTAGATTAGGAGATCCTTTTTGACTAACCAGGTTGATGCTAGATTTTGATCTTTAAACAATTTTATCTCACTTCAAATGCTTCATCAAAGTTATAGTCTTGGACGTGTAGATAAATTTGGACTTTTGAATCTCTTGATTTCAATATCAGAAACTCAAGATATTCTCATTTGAATATCTAATGTGAAAGTAGAGAATCCTGTCATGAGATGGTTTCCAGTCGAGTTTTGTTACAATTCTATTCTTCAAAATGATTTTATCTCACTTTAAATTCTTCACGGAGGTTTTAGTCCTATACGTGCTGATGAATTTGAGGTTTTGAATTGTTTGATTTCAATTTCATAAGCTCAAGATATTCTCGTTTGAACATTTAGTGGAAAAGCAGAGAATCTTGCTACAAGAAGGATTCCAACCCAAGTTTTTCAAGTCTTCATTCATGGGACCTGATTTAATGTCTAAAGGATTTATCGAATT
>NW_011502440.1:0-5872 GCF_000495115.2 Populus euphratica
CAAAGCTCTTTTTTTCCACAGAGGTAGCCTGTAAAAGCCTCCAAAGTCCCTCTCTTTCTTTTCTAATAAAAAGCTCCCTACAAGAAGACAACATCATCCCTCCAAAACCTACCAGCCTTTTCATTATTTTATTCTTCAAATGACCTGTCTATCATGTGCTTTTCCACATTTATGTCTGTGTTATCTTTTCTCTTGCCTCCATCCACTTCCTTAGTGTGTGGTCTTGTGTGCTAGCTTGTAAGTATGAAGAGAGTGATAATATTGAGAACCTGAGTACCTTGCAGCCTCGTTGTGTTTTGATTGTTGAATCATGACTCAGATATAGAGGATCCTTGAAAGAAGGAAAAGGGGTGTTTGGAATGAAGTTTGATCCAAGATCCTTGTATCTCCCGTTCATTTAGTCCATGTTACTGCTAGGTTTCGCTATGAATCGATCAGCGTATACACAGCAGCTACGAGCTAGGCCTTTTGTTCAGATTTTAGCTTCAATATAGAGTGAGCGCTAGTGATAGAGTTTGATTCAAGATCCATCTCATGTGTGCTAGCTAGCTTTTAAAATTTTAATTATATCCCTACTTCCTGTTAATTCTTAGGTTTTTTCTTGCAAGTTCTTATATTTGGTAAACATCATGAACTGATCTCGGACCAGGCTTCATTCCTTACACCGAACCTTTCCTCTGGCTGATTACAAGACCCTAATTATAAGGTATGTGCTCCTGATCCAATCTCATCTCCTGCAACAACATAGTTCTGATCTCCTCGTGAAATTTGAAGTAGATTATTTATTGCATTTTCTGGTCTGACTTATCAATCATTCTTTGATTTCGATCTCGTCACCATGTACTGAAATATTCGTATGGCTACTGAGATCGATATATCCTTTGATATTTCCTTGACTTCAGCTTTCCAATATTTGACCTGTCACTACAAGACCATGAATTTGATCAGAAATACCCAGAAAATAGTAGATCGATTCCATGATTTTAGTTTTATAAAGCACGTACTCCTTGTTTCTTCTATCCAGCTCTTTCCTGTCCAACCTAGAGAATTCTCCAGGTGACAAAAAGATTCGCAGACAAACAATACAAGACATGTACGAATGATGCTTTAATTTATTAAAAACATATAGATAATGCCAAGTACATATGAATATATTCACACGCGCGCGCGCGCACCCACACACCTCTCTCCTTAATTTCCTGTTGGAAGTTTGTATCAAGTTTAATTTGCTTCTTGGTGTTTTTACCCTTCAACACGCCTGTACCCCTGCTAAAAATCTTTGATTCTTGGTCTGTTTCACCGAGTTCTGCATGGATCTCATACAGATAAACCCCGTAGCGTGTCCCTGGAAGCATATCCCTACATATCTGGGTTTATATACATGCAGACAGGCTCTATATATATGATCAGTATGTCCTTGCATATGAAAACACTCACAGATAGTTTATTACATGTGGCCATATACAATTTTTCTTTTTTTCTTTTTTTGATGAATGTGATCGGATCTTATGAATTATGATTAATAAGAAGATTCCGTGCAAGAGAGCGATACATTATGGCTAAAATTAACAAGGGGCCATATCTATATTTTTGCTGTAAAATATTATGTGACAATTAATTTAATTCATTTTCAACAGATTTATCTGCAATTATTGTTTTTTTGGACGAAAATGCAATTATTGCTTGTTTCATTATCTTTAATGCTCAGTTTATACATCATCTGCAAAATAATATACGTTGCACTATCATATAGTTACGACGACAAAATCTTGTTTTAGGGCACAAGGAGACTCGTTTTCTACGCATATGATTTAGCATTTTTGTTGTTTTTCTGCTACTAATCACATCACTCATATACAGAACCGATTTTGTCATTAACATATAATTTATTCAAAGTGGTGATCTTGAGGTGATGTTTTGATTAGAAAATACAGTGCTATGCTCTTCAATTATGGGACAAGAT
Source organism: Populus euphratica (assembly GCF_000495115.2). NCBI lineage: Eukaryota > Viridiplantae > Streptophyta > Magnoliopsida > Malpighiales > Salicaceae > Populus > Populus euphratica. Next base: position 1,964 of record NW_011502440.1, read on the forward strand.
ATGACTGATTTGATTTGCTAAAATGCTAGGGAGGGGATTATATTATGTTATATATCGAGAACCTTTTTTATTTATTTATTAATGTATAATTAATTAGATGAATATTACAATGAAAAGATTTCTTGTTAGTGTGCCAATGCATTACCAACAAAGGAAACAGAGAAAAGTAAAGGAACTATCACATCATGTTTGTATATTGAATTCTACCATATACATACAGCAATTTTAATGAATTAAACGACAATATTTCCTAAAAAAAAAAGTACATATTTTTAATTAATTATTACTAACATTATAATCACTTGTAAAAAAAACAATATAACTACTATAGAAGCTATTTCTTTTTCATTTTTTATTTATCTCCTAACCTGCTAAGAAATTATCTATCTCCATCGTGTAAAGAAAAAACAACAAGAACTATGAGATGAATTCAATATATAATGATTCTCTAGAATAGCAGTGCAGTGTTCTTTATTTTCGATGGATGACCTAGGATTAGCTTTTGAATTCAAAGAGTCGACCAGGATGTTTGAAACATTTAATTCAATATATACCTGTTTTTTTTATTAATTTCTTTTTTGTTGATAAAAGTATCTTTAAATTAATTTTGTTGTCACCTAAAATTAAATGTCTTCACAAATAATTTTATGGGCACACTTTCATATTGATATGATGTATTTTTAAAAAATTAATAAATTACCTTGAGTGAAGATATATTTAAAAAATCAAGGCAATGAATAAGCTATATTAACACCAATCTCTTAAAATTAAAATGTGTAGTTATTTCAAAATTCTATAAAATGGTTATATAAAAAAAAAGTGTTCAATGTGAAATGGTAGAGCGGAGAAGCATTGAGCTTTTCTGTTGGGCACAGAAATCTGAATTTTATTTTTATTAGTATCACAAACTAATTATAAGATTTAAATGAGTTAAAGCTGATTATTTCTGTAATTTTGGGCTATTATAATTAAGAATTAACTAATTTTAGAGTGTTTTAGTCCGATTATTATATATACATTACTACGCAATTAATTAAGCCGTATATATATATATACACACACTGTTAAAAGGCACGGTGAAAGTTACAGTACTTTCCCCTTGCCACGTGCTTTTTTTTTTTTTTTAATTTTTTGTTTGTTTTTTTTATTCTCCATATTTTTTTTATATTTTTATATTTTTGGGCTTTATATTTTTTTTAAGATTATTTTTTAATATTTTTTTAAATTATCTTTATTAATTTTTTTTAATATTAAATTAGTTGAAAGTATTTTTTTAAAGTATTATTTTTTAATATTTTTTTTCTGTAATTTTTTTTAAAATATTGTAGATTACTGTAATATTTCCCTGGTTATTTTTTTAATCAATTTGTTTACCATTTTTTCTTAGTAGTTGTTTTTTTAAATATTGTAGATTGTTACAATGTTTCTTTATATAGTTTTTGTTTTACTATAGTGTTTCCATAAATATTTTTTTTTAATTTATCTTTGTTGATTTTTTTAATATTAAATTGGTTGAAAATTTAGCCTTTTTTTTGTTATTTTTTCTCTTTTTTTTAAATTGTCTTCTTTTTTTTTTCAATTTTTTGTTTTTTTAGAATTTTTTTTGTTGATTTTATTTTTTTAATACGAAACTGGTTGAAAATTTAGTTTTATAGTTTTTTTCATTAAAATACTATGGATTGATATAGTGTTTTCTCACATTATTTTTTTATGATTTGTTTTTTTAGAATTATCTTTATTAATTTTATTTTTTTTATGTTGAGCTGATTGATAATTTAGTTTCATAGTTTTTTCTTTAAAACACTATGGATTGCTACAATATTCTTTAATATTATTTTTTTAATTATTTTTTTTTAATTTTATTATTTTTAATATTGAGCTGGTTAAGAATTATAGTTGTGGATTTTCTTATGAAACACTATAAATTATTACAGTGTTTCCTGCATGATTTTTTTCTTTTGTTTTTTTGTTATTAGTTTTTTTAAAATTTTATTTATTTATTTATTTTTAATAAAATTTAATATTTTAGTTTTTTTTTTAAAATATGGTGGACTACACCAGTTTCTATTGTCGGACATATAACAAGTCTACAATATTGCGCGAACATGATATCTATTATATATATATAAAGTGTGACATGACCCTCGCGAGTAGCTCAACTGAATAATGGGAATAAGTATGTTTTACTTCTCAATTTTAGGAACGGTCACTTTTAGTCCATTAACTCTAGGTGGCATAATAATTAACTTAATCCTTAATTAGAGAAAATTTTCCATCAAATCTTATAATTAGTTTATAATTTTAATAATAGAGCATTAAAAATAGTAGATGATGTTCTATCATATCATAACCTTTATATAAATATAGTTTTATCTCATAATTCATTTTTTACTTTTTAAATATATTTACAAAAAAATTAAAATTAAAATAAAAAATAATTATATTTGAAAAAATAGAGATTCAAGCAAAACAAAAAATTATAGGAAGAGATCCATCTAAGTTTTTATAGTTTTCAACTAATGGTTGTATCACTCAAAAGGTTATTTTTAAATGCCGCTGAAATTTTAGTAATTTTAAATATTTTTTTATAAAATTATTAATTTTGTGTGTATATTTGAAGTGTTGAGATACTATACTATTAGATTTAATAGTTTTATCAATAAAATTTTTTATTTATATTTATATTAATAGTTTGTTTGTGATTATTTTACTGACAAGATTATTAACAAAAAAAACATCTATTAAAAAAAATATTCATCAGTAACTTGCTAAAATAATAATAATAATATAACTACAGCAGAACCTATTTCTTTTTCATTTTTTTTATCTCCTAACTTGCTAAGAAATTATCTATCTCCTATGTGTAATGAAAAAACAACAAGAACTATTAGATCAATTCAATATATAATGACTCTCTAAAACAGCAGTGCAGTGTTCTTTATTTTCGATGGATTGAGCTAGGATTAGCTTTTGAATTCAAAGAGTCGAACAGGATGTCTGAAACATTTAGTAAAACATTGACAGGCTGGCTATTTCGATAAAATTTCTTATTAGTAGAAATGTCTTCACAAGAAATTTTATGGGACACTTTCATATTGACTTGATGTTTTTTTTTTAAATTAATAAATTACCTTGAGTGAAGATATATTTAAAAAATCAAGGAAGTGAATAAACTATATAAACACCAATCTCTTAAAATTAAAATGTGTAGTTATTTCAAAATGCTATAAAATGGTTCTATAAAAAGAAGTGTTCAATATGAAATGGTAGAGCAGAGAAGCATTGAGGTTTCCTGTTTGGCACAGAAATCTGAGATCCTTTTTTTTAATTAGTATTACAAACTAATTATAAGATTTAAATGAGTTAAAACTGATTATTTCAGTAATTTTGAGCTATTATAATTAAGAATTAACTAATTTTAGAATGTTTTAGTCAGATTATTTTGGTGATTTTCTTTAACCAAAACCAAAGTTTATATGTGGTTGAGCTAACCTAAAATCCCATTTGGTGATCTCCTTTAACTAGAATCACAATTCCATATAGTTTAGCCAACCTGAAATCCCATTGAGTGATTCCTTTTAACCAAAGGTAAATTGGTGTATAGTTGGGCTAACCTGAGTTACTATTTAGCATTCTCCGTTAACTAGAACCAAAGAAAATGTGTATGGTCTTATTATAATGGGTAACCTACTCAAGTGAAAAAAATATAAAGGTTTTGACATGATCTCCTTATAATGGATGACCTACCCAAATGGAAAAAAAAGAAGAAGAGTGGTCTCATTGTAATGGAAAACCTATCTAGGTGGAAGAATGATCTCATTATAATAAATGACCTACCCAAATAAAAAAAACATGAAGAATGATCTTATTGTAATGAGTGATTTAACCAAGTGGAAAAAAGGAAAGAGT
>NW_011502440.1:5897-20632 GCF_000495115.2 Populus euphratica
GAAAGAGTGATCTCATTATAATGGGTGACTTACCTAGATGGAAGAATGCTTTTATTGTGATGAGTGTGACCTATCTAAATAAAAAAACATTGAGAATGGTCTCATTATAATAGGTTACCTACTTAGAAAAAATGATGGTCTCATTGTAATGGGTGACTTACCCAAGGGAAAAAGAAAGAGTCTTGAAAAGATGACAAGATACGACTTAAATAGATATGAAGGCTCAAATGTGCACTTGAAAAGAGATAGGGTTAGAAAATACACTACCTAAAAGATAAGGGCTCGAAGGGCCATTTGAAAAGAAATGAGGGCTTGAAAGCGCACTTAAAAAGAAGTGAGGGATTAAAGGTGCCTTCAAAAGGAGATAAGGTTAGAAAACACACTACCTAAAAGATAAGACTTAAAGGTGCACTTAAAAGGAGGTAGAGTAAAAAAACACACTACCCAAGAAGTGAGAGCTCAATGGTGTAATTAAAAGGAGGTAGGGTTAACAAATACACTACCTAAAAGATGCTGGCTCTAAGGCATATTCAAAAGGAGTTAGGGTTAGAAAACACACTACCTAAGATATGATGACTCAAAGGTGCGCTTAAAAGAAAGTAGGGTTAGAAAACACACTACCCAAGAGATGGTGGCTCAAAAACACACTTAAAAAGGGTTAGGATTTGAAAATGCACTACTTGAGAGATGATGATGAACCATCAAACTGCCAATATTGAAAGCAATGCATTATGATCAATATACATGTATACTTACTTGAGAAATATAGGTCTTTTTTTTCTTTATGAAGTCTTCCTTTTCTTAAAAGTTAGAGTGTTCAATAGCAAACTTTGATGGCCTTTTCACGCTTGCTTACTTAAGTCACATCTTGTGATCTTGACCTCTAGGAAGGATTTGATATCATCATTTTCTTTGCCCTCCATTCTTTATCTCAAGGGTTGCCAGCTCTGCCCAACATTTTTCTTAGAAATGGAATTGTGGAGTCAGTTCTACCATGTGTTTTTTATTGCTATCCAGCTTGATCATACTCTCAAGTGTTTCATTTGGGTTTTCTTTGGGGATGAGGCTATGTGAAAAAAGGTTTAGGTTATTTACAAGGAGTTGTTTTCATTTAGAATTTTTAGAATTTCAAAGCTATTCCAGATATATAAATCATTTTGACATCAGTTTAAAGTAAACTCATTTTGAAAAAATTCAAGAAATTCCTATAGATAGGTTTTTAGAAATGGTGAAAACTTTTATTTATTTTTTTGATAAAAATATGAAGTGATGTTTTATTGGTCAAAGAGGTTCAAACTTCAATTTGAGGGTTATAAAGAATTGAATTTCAAAGCATTCAGTTTATTTGTATGAATAATAGAGCTTGTTTCACATGGGAAAGCAATGCTTACCAATCTAGATTGCTTGCCTTTAATCAGAAAGGGCTTGATTAGGCATATAATGTAAGCTTTAGTTCTTAGTTATGAAGAAAATGATATTTGTAGGCTCAAAAGGTGTTTAAAGGATTTTTAAGACTAAGAATCACTAGTACTTGTTTCTTGACACTTTATCATTTGAATATTTGCAAAATGGTCTATCATGCCCCTTTAGTGCTAGGCTTGGGCTCTTTCTCTTTATTTTCTTCATTCTCTATTTGGTTGAGCATCATAATATCAATTATTTTTGTAGAAAGCTCAAATCTTTTAGATCATTTGGATTTTTCTTCATGCCTTTTAGCTTTGTTTGGGTGCCTTTGATCATTAAGAATTTTCTTTTATAGCCTCAATGTTGTTGGAGACACTTTTCAGTATTGGAGATTTTTTTTATATCTCTCGCACTTGCCCCTTAGTGTGAAATGTGATCCTAGCCAAGGTTATTTTTAAAAAATGTTATTAGGCTTAAAAGGTGACTGTAAATGATATATTTTTAGCTCCGTGAAAGGATTATCAAAGATGACCTTTTTTTCATCTCAAACACATGCACTTAGGATCAGTAAACCTTGCTTTCATGCGAGTATGCAAAATGATTTCTTATTATTCATTTAATTAAAACTTAGCTTTAGAGTCATCTCATGATGTTTTTGTATTGTTTTTTTTGTTAGGTTTTCTAAGTGTATGGTTAGCTTTTTAAAGAATCACTTGAATTTTCAAAACTCGTTTGTTTTGGACAAACACCAATATGATTTCTATTTTTATACTAAACTTTAAATTCCTCAAAATTATTCTGAACATATGAGATCATGCAAAGTTTTTGAAGAAAAGGGAAACACACCAAATGATTCTTGGCGTAATGGTTTCATAAGTAAAGGTTGTGCTCAGTGTGTTATTTACATGAAATAACAAGAAAAAATAAAGGCATATCATGAACCCAATAAAATACATGATCTTATTAATAAGAAATAATCATTTGATAGAGAAAGTTTTGTAGTATTATGAGCCAAATTACCGACAAGAATGAAACAAGTTAAAACCAAAATGATTAAACAAAAGGCAATAATAAGATAGGCTTCATCCTTCCATTTTAGTAAATCTCCTCTTAGGTTAGCCTCCCCCATAATAGCTCTTATGATGGCAGGGATAAAAATTATGGTTGAAAATTAAGTGCTTCAAAATTTATGCTGCCTTTTTCGTACCTTACCTGGACTATTAGTGCATTTCTAATCTACCACTTCAAGTATGACTATCTAAGGGGTTCATGTTTTCATTATGAGTGTCTTCAAATGCCATCCACCCTGCATCGATTAATTGCAGAAGCTTTCTCTTAAAAGTGTTGCAAATATGGATGTCATGTCCAACAACACCAGTATGGTATTCACAAGTGAGCTCTGGTTTATACTAGCTGTGGTAAGGTGGCTGTAGAGGTGCTAGAGGTTTGGGAGCTATATGCCCAATGCTCAACAACTTCTGATACATCTCATTCAGGGGTAGCTGTAATAGAGGTAGTTGTTCTTGGACCCATTGGTAATTTTCAATTTAGCTTTTGGCTTGAAAGTTTTAAGGCTTAGATTTTTTAATGTTGACAATTTAGGATGGAGTATAGTAGCTTTGGGATAAGTTTTTCATACCCCTGTAGCCATCTCTAACATGGTTGATATCTTTTCTTTTGAAGCCTCTTTTCTCGATGGGTGCAAAAATTCTACCACTCTTGATACCTTGCTCTATACATTCACACACTACCACAGTGTTAGTGAGTTACTAGGCTGAACTACCCATAACATGATCATAATATGGTGTCTTGAGTGTGTCGTCGAATAAAGTGACCATCTTTTTGTCCAAAAGTGGGGGATGTACTTGAATAGCCGATTCCTACCATCTTTGAGCATATTTCCTTATACTTTATTTGTCTTTTTTTTTTAGATTGGATAATTTGGTTCTGTCAGGAGCAATGTCTAAGTTGTACTTGTGTTGCTTGATAAAAGCATCCATCAGATCTTTCTATCTCTAGATTTTTATGTTGTTTAATCTCATGTACCAACTTAATGTTGCCCCATTTAAGTTATTTTGGAACAAATACATCAGTAGTTTTTCATCATGTACTACTTCTGTATTTTTATTGTAGTAGAACTTAAGATGAGTCATGAGGCATTATGTTCCACTATATTTGGAACCTAGGAACACGAAACTTCTTTGGGACAACCATATTTGGGACTAAATACATCTCCGCTGCCCATACTGGATCATAAAAGTTTACTCCGTTAATGATTTTGATTTTGGCTTCCAGCGCCTCCATCTTATCTTAATCAATGATATTAGATGACTTGGCTTTATAGAACTTGTTAGGAAATGCATTCATGACTATTAGGGCTGGTACATTGACACGACTAAAATATTGATGTCTTCTCCCAAGTGCAGGAGTGTCGAAGTAATAAATAACCCGGCAAGACCGGGGTCGAACCACAGGGAGGTTAATTGTACAAATTATAAACAACAATTATAAAACAACAATAACAACAACAACAACAACAACAATAATAATAATAATAATAGTAGTAGTAGTAGTAGTAGTAGTAGTAGTAGTAGTAGTAGTAATAATAATAATAATAAAGAAAGAGAAGAAGAAGAAGATGATGATGATGAGAGCTTGGAGATCAAATATTAATGTAAGGATTAAGCAATAATAATAACAAATGTCAAGGTTAGAGGTTCCACTAATGGTATATCAAACAAGTATAGTATAAACTCTTATTATTGAATTGGAAACCACACACAAAGGAGGTTCCAATCAGATTATATATTGTTAACATGATTACATTAGTCATCTTATTCAATTAATGCTAATACTTGTAAATCTCGTCAAGCATTCATGATTATAACTTATGTTAACAACAAATCAAGTTCCTTTCATAGCTCAGGTGTCGGTTATACCATACATTATGGGCTATGAAAGTGCCAAGCATTTGTTGTACCAAGTGTTATACAACATAAATCAAGATTAGTCATTTAACAAGCAAAGTATTAAAGAGTGAACAAGATAACAAATATAAAACATGTTAGTATCAAACATTAAAGTCCATATTAAGTTTACATTATACTTATTCTTACACCATTAGTGTAACCTTTTCACCTTGACATAATTAACTTAGCTAGACATAATGAAAGAAAGCAAAATAGATAAACAAAATAAGAACATAAAAGTTAACTAAGTAAAGGAAAGGAAATGAAAGGCATAAACTTAATATTAATGAAAGCAAAGCATAAACATTACAAAAAATACAAAGAGAGAAAGGAAGAGCATGATCTTGATCTGGAAACCAAGATGCCTAAATGCATGGCAAATGCCTCCTTTTATAGGCCAAAATTGGGAACTATTGATTTGATGACTAATTGATAAGTGGGTGGCCAACTTTTGACTTGGTGACAATCCTTATCTTATCTTGTCTGCCCAAAACGTCATTGATAACGTCAAAATTGGAGCCAGTTGCAAACATGAAAGTTGTAGACAATTGTGTCAGCTTTCTTGTGTAAAACATTCAGCTCATTTGGACTTCTAGAACTCCAGATATGACCAAAATACCGAACAGTGCTCGGGCTGGAAGACAGATTCGGGCTTCTTTGTTGTTGCTACAATTTGGACTTGATAATGGCCTTTTTAGATCTTGGGTTCTATATAAAAGTTGTAGGCCTATGTCTTACCTTTCCATCCATATAAATTGGACCTAAATCTGAGATCTGTAGCTTCAGATATAACCCAATTACCGAACAGTGTTCCGGTTTGGATTGCACCGACATCTCTTCTCTAAGTTTGACCATCTCTTTATCCTTGCAATTTAAGTTCTTCAAGTCATCAATCACACCTTTCATTTATGTGATAGGCCTACATTAAAAATGGACATTTACCACAAATTATAGGTATCTTATATTATTAGATATATTATTATAAAACATATTTTAGTTAAGGAGTTATTGATACTTCAAGTGCAAAATGATAATATAAAACCATGATAAAAATGCACTTTTAAGTACTAATCACACCCCCCAACCAGCTTATTACTAGTCCCTAGTAATCAAAGCGTTAAAATAGAAAACAAATTTGCAAATTTCACAAAGCAAGGTATTCATCATTTAACTTCCTTTAATCCATCCAGATAAACAAACTCTCATTAAATTTATATATCTGCTCAGTACCTCTTAACAAGATATTAATAAACCTTTCTTTTGTGCTCAATGTATCAACACATAATTATGGGGCTTTTCTTGGAAGAAAACAAAATTTTTGTTCTAATATTTAAGGTTAACTTCCTTGGGTTGGGATTACTATTTTTGTCTTTTTTTTTTTCTTCTTTTTTTTTTTTAACTCTATATACATATACTTTAAAAACATCATACATCTTTAACCCATGTAACGAGCTTTCAGCTAATGACTCCCAGACCAGTTGGTCTTAGGGCATTAGGTGTTAAGACACCCCTACGAGCTTAGTAACTCGGGTCGCAGATACTAATATGTAGATAGTGCAATGTTTGATTCCCTTAAGCTTTTCTCCTCAACCCATGTAACAAGCGTTGGGCCAATAGCTCCCAAGTCAGTTGACTTTAGGGTATTAGGTGTTAAAACACCCCTTCGGGCTTAATTGCTTAGGTTAGGGAGGCTACGAAACCAAACTTATCTACATTTTTATTATCATCAATTTTTTTTCTTTTTTTTCTTTTTTTTTCTTTTTTTTTCATGTTTTTTTTTTTAATTATATACAATCCCTTTCCCTTAGTTGTTACCTTTAACAAAAGAACATAAATAATGTAATAATCCAATATGCAACCCACAATCATATGTTAAAGTGTGTGTGTGTAAATTAAGGTTTAAAAATACATGTTAAATAAGTATATGAGCAGAATTAAGTGGTAACAATACGAGAGTTTGTAAACCTGAATATTTCAGGAAGTATTATAATAGACCTTGTTAAGAATGGTTACTAAGATGCGTCTCAAGAGTCACTTTAACAAAAGAACTCCTTTACTCTGCCATCCTAGTAACAACAATTATACATATGCTTTATGAAATGAAAAACAATTTTTTTTTTTTATCAACTACCACCCTCTCCCCCCAACCAAAACGAGACATTGTCCTCAATGTTCTAAGGTAGAAAGATAGAGTATAAAAGATATCACCTGAAATAACGAACACTGACAAAACCTGAAACACACTGAAACAAAAATAAGAAATAACAAAACATAATAATAAAATCAAAATACACAAAAATTCACAAATGAAGGCTCAAATCCAATCTAAGCTTTTTACGGCTTCCCGTAGATGACCAATTTATGCGACTCATGGAAGGATCAATCACAGGAATGAAAGATTGTAGTTGGTCAATCAATTGTTCAGCAGTAGTAGCAGAGATTATGATTTGTCGTGCAGAAGATGTTAAAAATTCCTGTTCCACAGCATGATCAAGAAAAGACAACAACTTATCATAATAACCATTAACATTTAACAAACCTATGGGTTTATGGTGAATGTGCAATTGAGCCCAAGAGGAAATATGAAAGATCTCTTCCAATGTGCCTAGACCACCTGGTAAAGCAATGAAAGCATCAGCATGGTTAAACATTGCATTCATTCGAGCCGACATTGTGGAGACCTGAAGTTCCTCTCCAATTGTTTTTCCAATGATGTCCCTTTGTGCCAAAGCTTCAGGGACGATTCCTAAAACTTGACTACCTCCTAAAAATGCAGCTATTGACACACCTCCCATTAACCCAAGACTGCCTCCCCCATACACTAAATGAATCTTTCTCTCAGCTAGCACCTGACCAAGATGGTTTGCTGATTCTAAAAACTCCTTTTCTTTCCCAGGACTAGATCCACCAAAAACACAGATATTTCTTATTTGATGACTTGAGGAACTTGCCATTTCTACACACTTCTGTATTTGTTGAATGTATGGGTTGAGTAGAAATGAAAGGAAGGAAAAGAGGGTTTTATAGATGAGAAATTAGAAAGGCAATCATAACATCTATATGTAGGCCAGCTGGAGTCTCACACTCTCTCTCTCTCTTTTTATTTATTTATTTATTTACTTTTGAAAAAAGCATGTGTATGTACAGGTAGTTGTGATTGTGGCTCACATCTTCCCTTGGTTTTACGTCCAAGAACGGCTTAAACGCCCTCTATGGGTCGGGGATAGGCTTCCCATCCAGTTTTCTTAAAAACTGGCAAACAGGGTCTTTTTTAGTCAGATTCCCAAGACTAAGTCGATCATGTTCTTTATGAAATAGTGGCCATAAATCATGAATTGCACGATGCACATCTCCACTAGGATGCGTCTCAAGAGTCAATAAAAGATTATCTAAAGACTCCTTACTCAGGCCATCCTTAATGAATTGTATTTTATCTTCATGGTTTATAGATACCATTCCTAAAGAACGACATTGTGTATTACAAGTCCATCTAGCACATCGATGACAGACATCCAGTCGTTTTGCACGACGCTTCTTTGCAAAAGTGCTTTTACCTATTCCAGGCATGTGTGAAATGAAGGAGTTAGAGGACTCACCTGATAATCGGACCTTTGCTTCAATCAACCAGCGAATATGTTCAGGAATTCCATGATTCATTAACAGCACGACGCTTCTTTGCAAAAGTGCTTTTACCTGTTCCAAGCATGTGTGAAATGAAGAAGTTAGAGGACTCACCTGATAATCGGACCTTTGCTTCAATCAACCAACGAATATCTTCAGGAATTCCATGATTCATTAATAATCTCAATCTTGCACATCTAGCACGGTAAATTTTTGTAATCGCATTCTGAGGCAGAGCGGGAAAATACTTTTTCAATTTTTCAAGATTAGTGTCCATTTTCAAATGAGAATTGGAAGAGAGATTCAAAGCATTGCACAGATATATACACAGATATCAGTAATTATGGAATTTTCAAATGAGAATTGGAAGAGAGATTCAAAGAATTGCACAGATATATACACAGATATCAGTAATTGTGGGAAACTGAAAGAACCGACTTAAGTCACGGAGTACCGTTATCCGCCATTTGACCGGGGTGAGAAAAACTAGCAAAAATCACTCAAAAAGAAACACAAAAACAATGTGAGAAAAAAAAATTAACCTTTATCTACAAGATCAGTCCAACTAGTTGATTCATTTTCACTAGAGAGTACCGTTATCCGCCATTTGACCGGGGTGAGAGAAACTAGCAAAAATCACTCAAAAAGAAACATAAAAAAAGAAAATGTGAGAAAAACAAAATAATCAACCTTTATCTACAAGATCATTCAAACCAGCTGATTCATTTTCACTATGAAAATTATCAAAGTAAGCTTTCAAACGATGTCCATTTTCATTAAAATCATTGTCATTCATTGAATTCTCAATATCAGAGGCCCCATAAGGATTGCTCCATCTTGGTCTTAGCTCTCTAGGGAGTGCATAGAGTTGAGAATCAGTTCCATCTTGATCTTAGCTCTTTAGGGAATGCATAGAGTTGAGAATTATACAACAAAACTTTTTGACCAGTATCAATCTTTTGACAATTTTCACAAGTTTTGCAGAATGCATGTGTGTCCTTGAACATGGTGGGCCAATAAAATCCATTTTGAAAGATTTTTGTAGCTGTCTTTTTTGACGAGAAATAACTTCCACATGCTTCAGAATGACAAAGTTTCATGACATTACTTACCTCATTGTCGGGAACGAATCTTTGAAATATTTGATTAGGACAATATTTGAATAAGTTAGGGTCATCACAATAAAAGTTCTTCACTTCGTTCAAAAACTTTTCTTTGTCTTGGGTACTCCAATCAGCTGGCAAATCTCCTAAAGCAAGAAAATTGATATTTTTATCATACCAAGGCATTGGACTAAGAGAAAGTAAGGATTCGTTAGGAAAGTAATCATCGATTAGTGTGATGTCAGATGTCGAATCTGTTGTCACTGTTGACAAAAGATTTGCATCAACATTTTCGGTGCTTGTTTCATCCATGATTTCTTCCTCAGAATAAACCATTTGCAAATCTTCAGTTTCATCCAATTCATTTTTACTTAAAGTAGATTCAAGTTGATCATAAACTAATTCATCAATATGATCTACTTCTTGTAAATCATTATCATCTCCAGGTTGCTTGCAAATGTTGAAAATATTCATCTCCAATGTCATGTTTCCAAATGATAGCTTCATCAGTCCATTCCTACAATTAATCAATGCGTTAGAGGTTGCAAGAAACGGACGTCCTAAAATAACAGGAAATGAATTACATGCTTCAACAGGTTCTGTGTCCAAGACAATAAAATCCACAGGATAAATGAATTTATCGACTTGTACTAACACATCTTCAATTATTCCTCTAGGCACTTTTACAGATCTATCGGCAAGTAAAAGAGTTATAGAAGTTGGTTTTAACTCACCTAGATTGAGACTCTGAAAAACTGAATATGGAAGTAAATTCACACTAGCTCCAAGATCAAGTAAGGCTCTTTCAATTTTATGCTCTCCAATAAAGCAAGAAATTGTAGGACAACCAGGGTCTTTATATTTCAAAGCATTATTGTTCTGAAGAATAGCACTTACTTGTTCGGCTAGAAAGGCTTTCTTTTTCACATTCAGTTTCCTCTTCACAGTGCATAGATCTTTCAAAAATTTAGCATAGGAAGGAACCTGTTTAATTGCATCCAGCAAAGGTATATTGATCCTTACCTGTTTGAAAATTTCATAAATTTCAGAATTGTGATTGACTTTCCTTTGTTTGGTCATGGCTTGAGGAAATGGAAGTGCTGGCGGTGAATCAGTCGTTTCTTTGCAATTTTCAGATTCAACCCCTTCCTTACCCTCAGAGATTGACTCATCATCTTTCTCATAAGGTTCAAGAGAGGGTTTTTCAATAACCTTACCACTGCGCAGAGTAGTGACTGATTTGACTTGATCCATGTGTTGGATTCCGGAACTACTTGTATTTGCATTGTATTGCCCTTTGGGATTTTGTTGTGTTTGAGATGGAAACTTACCTTTCTCTTGGAAACTGAGAGCAGATGTTAATTTAGCAAGAGTATCTTTAAAATCTGTCATGTTTTGAGCAAGTTGAGTATTGATTGTCTCTTGCTTTTCAATGAATGCATGCAATGTTTCCTCAAGGTTTCTTCTAGGAGGTGGAGCATAAGGAGGTGCATATCCATGAGAATTTTGGAAATTATGGTGTGCTTGAAACGGTGGTTGTGAAGTTTGTGCATTGTTGTTCTCCCTCTTCCAACTGAAATTTGGGTGATTCCTCCAACCAGGGTTGTATGTTTGGGAGTATGGGTTATGGTTGGCCCTTTGAAAACTGTTTAAAGCATGGGCTTGTTCATGGAGACATTCCTTAAAAGAAGGCAAGGTTGGACAATCGTTGGTTGAGTGTTCATTTGTTTCACAGATTTGACACACAATGTTTTCAACAGATTTTAATTGACCACTCTTTTTCAATTCTAGTGCCTCGACTTTTCTAGCTAAAGATGCAAACTTGGCTTGAAGGTCATGATCTTCCCTAAGGTTGTACATACCTCCACTAGATGTATGAGGTTGAGTTTTACTCGGTGCCTCATAAGTACCCGCAGTATCCCAATTTCGAGCATTTTCAGCTAACAAGTCTAAGTACTCCATTGCTTCATCAGGGTCTTTATCTTCAAAAGTTCCATTGCACATCAATTCAACCATTTGCCTATCTTTAGGTGTTTCATTGATTTGATGACTAATTGATAAGTGGGTGACCAACTTTTGACTTGGTGACAATCCTTATCTTCTCTTGTCTGCCCAAAACGTCATTGATAACGTCAAAATTGGAGCCAGTTGCAAACATGAAAGTTGTAGGCAATTGTCTCAGCTTTCTTGTGTAAAAACTTCAGCTCATTTGGACTTCTAGAACTCTAGATATGGCCAAAATACCGAACAGTGCTCGGGCTGGAAGACAGATTCGGGCTTCTTTGTTGTTGCTACAATTTGGACTTGATAATGGCCTTTTTAGATCTTGGGCTCCATATGAAAGTTGTAGGCCTATGTCTTACCTTTCCATCCATATAAATTGGACCTAAATCTGAGATCTGTAGCTTCAGATATAACCCAATTACCGAACAGTGTTCCGGTTTGGATTGCACCGACATCTCTTCTCTAAGTTTGACCATCTCTTTATCCTTGCAATTTAAGTTCTTCAAGTCATCAATCACACCTTTCATTTATGTGATAGGCCTACATTAAAAATAGACATTTACCACAAATTATAGGTATCTTATATTATTAGATATATTATTATAAAACATATTTTAGTTAAGGAGTTATTGATACTTCAAGTGCAAAATGATAATATAAAACCATGATAAAAATGCACTTTTAAGTACTAATCACACATATGTCATGGACTGCACAAATAATGGATTGTATTGAGGCTCTTGACTATGTTCACTCATCTTTTCTTCAAGTTGAGCTGTTATCGGAGTCTAATTAAAGGTGACGAGTCAGTTGGAAGGACATTCTTTAGAGGTATTTCTCAATGTTTGCTTGAGTAAGCTAGTAAGATGAACCGCGTATGTCTTTAGAGACTCCAACTCTTCTTGAAAATTAGCATCATGGTGAGTATGCTCTTCATCTTCTATGTTTCTTGTTTGAAGTTAGGTATTATAAACTCTTTAGGGACCTATATTTCCACCGGACATGTATATATGTTATTTACAATGAATTGATGTACACAAATGTATGTATATACATATTAGGTATAGATGACTATATTTAGGGAGCTCATACTCTAAGAATAGGTTTTAAGCCATTACATGATAGGTTGGCTTCTTAAAATGGTCTCATATCTGCTTAGTAACGGTTTTCATAAAAACAGTATGAGAGCGTTGCAAGAAATAGTTAAAGCTTAAAACCTATTCTTAGAGAATTAGCTCCCTAAATATAGTCATCTATACCCAATATATATATATACATACATTTCTACCATTATCAAGCAGGCACTTAGATATGAGTTGAGTGTTTCACACATCTAAACCCCAACCAATAATTATAAGACAGATCGCTAATCCCCCACCTATCTTATAAACTTGTGTATACTTCCTAAAAATTAAAGCATGATGCATGAGACAATTCTATACAATACATGAACAAATATATACAAAAATTAAAGTGCATAAGAAATAAATAAAGGAATTGCATATTAACAATAAACACGTAAACCAAATAATAAAACCTAAAGATCAAACAAAACAAAGCTTTGGCTATAAGATCCCTAGTAGAGTTGTCATTTTGTCACACGTGTGCGGTGTCATGACGAATCTTCAACCCTCTAGTGTTTGTATCTATCTGGAAAATATATGAAGATACAAATTCTTGTCTTTTATTTGTGAAAAGTGGGAATGAGAGTCGCCACCTAGTATTTTGTTTACTAGGAATCATAACTAGTGTTAGAGATCAAGTACGGGGACTGGTTGTGTAAAGGGAAGATATTAACACCTCATATATGCCCTTTCTTAGGTAAGGTGCATTGTTTTATTGTCTGATATATACTAAGGTTTCATTGTATTTCTATTTATTGGTTTGTTTATGGTTTTAAAAAAATCCTCCTCAGTAAAGAATTCCTTACTTATCAAGTTAAACCTAACTATTCTAATATAAAAAAAACTATCCTTTTAATATCGAGAATACACCTTACGTATAAGCGTGTAATCCTTAATATTAAAAAAAACAAAATAATTTTTAAATTTTTTTTGAAATATTAGCCTAGTTCTCATGTCTTTAATAAACTGATTATTAAAGCCAAAATGTATGATAAAACACTTTTATTGTATGAAAATACAATATGATTTTTTTTAGACTTAGCTATATGCTTGAAAATAAATATTTTTTATTTTTTTCAACATTTCAGAAAAAATCAAGTATTTTAATATCAGATTTGTATTTTTATGGTATAAAAATACCAACCACTATGACACAAAATTGATAGAAAAATACATGAAAAAATTAAAAAAAAATGAGACTGGGCTGAACCTGGCCCAATCATTTTGGGCTGAGTTGGACTTGTCTAGCCAAGTGAACAATAGAGCATTCTCTACTATTCACATGTAAGATGAACATTTAAGATGATACAGTGATTGAGAAGAAAGAGGAATAGAGGGGCGGGGGAAAACAAACCTGTGGTGGCTACTGTGGTGGCTCACTGTTATTTTGGTGGTGACAATGGTGGCCAAATAGGGTTGCAGATGGTGGTTCCAAGCGGTGACTTTTCCTTCTTTCTCCTTTATTTCTACCTTTTCTTTTCTTTTCTTTTTTCTATTTTTGTTTCTCTTTATCTTCTTCATTTTCTAACAATGATTGTGTGGCTATTGATGGTGGGCAAAGAGGACAACTGGTGGTTGTTTGCGAAGGTGGTGGTGCAGCTAGTTTTAGGCTATCGGGCGATGGATTTGCTATTTTCTTTTCTTGTTTCTATTTTTTGTGTTTCTTTTGCTCCCTGTTTCTATTCTCCTGTTTTCCTTTCTTTCCTTTTTGTTTTTGTTTTTCTCTCTATGTCTTTTGTCCTATTTTCTCTCACCTTTCAAGTCCCACTTTGTTTCTTCGTCTTTAGCCCCTAAAAACAATCTCATCTTTATCTTTGTTACTCCTCTGTCATCTTCTCTCAAAATCATTCTCTCATTAAAAAACCTTATTGTTTTTTTTTTTATCTTGCCTTCTTCTCTCTATTTTTCTCTTCGCCAAATTCCCCCTTGTTTGCTTCAATCTTCTCTTTAACTCTGCCTCTAGTTCTCTCAAATCCTTAATGTGTTCTTAAAAAAATTTCCCCTCTTTTTCATTATGCTCCTCTTTTCTTTCTCTCCATCACCCTGCTTCTCTTCTCTTCCTCTCTATTTATAGGCAGAGGGAGAGAGGGTCATCCTGCCCTGTCTCTTCATAGTGCAGGGCAGGGTGGCGTGGGGTGGCTTCTGCGCTGCCACCCCAACTGCTACAGGGCATGATGCTTTTTTTTTTTCTCTTCATTGTAGTGACAGGGTAAGGAGGTATGGGTTGCATTAATGGTGGCAGGGTATTGGATATGGCTTATCAGGATTTGTGCAAGTAGGCGAGGAAGAGAGAGTGAGGGAATAAAAATTAAATCTTCTTTTTCCCAGCCTTTACATGCGCAGAGGAAGAAGGAGATACACAGTGTTGTTCAAAACGACACTATGTAATACTTGCTCCTTTTTTTTTTGTTAGAAGAGAAGAAATTAATTTGGGAATAACCCAAAAATGAGTTATGACATCACTAATAGAATACGTTTGATAATTTCATTGGTGAGTTAATAGTAGTAGT
>NW_011500138.1:0-3942 GCF_000495115.2 Populus euphratica
GGCTATTCGGGTTACAACCAAATTGAAATTACATTGGAAGATCAAGAGAAGACTACTTTTACATGTCCATTTGGTACTTTTGCATATCAAAGGATGCCTTTTGGATTATATAATGCACCAACCACATTTCAAAGATGCATGCTTAGTATATTTAGTGATATGGTTGAACATTTTCTTGAGATTTTCATGGATGATTTTTCTGTTTTTGGCGATTCATTTGATGATTGTTTGACTAACATAGAAAAGGTTTAACCAGGTGTGAAGAGAAGAATCTTGTGCTAAATTGGGAAAAATATCATTTTATGGTAACAAACGGCATTGTACTTGGTCACATTGTTTCATCAAAAGGAATTGAGGTTGACAAATCTAAAATCAAGTTAATTGCAAACTTGCCAACACCAAAATCTCTTAAAGATGTTAGATCATTCCTAGGACATGCTGATTTTTATAGAAGGTTCATCAAATATTTTAGTGTAATATCTAAGCCTTTAAGTAACCTTCTAACAAAGGATACTATTTTTGAATGGATTGAACATTGTGAAGAAGTCTTTGTTAAACTTAAAAACTTGCTTACTTGTGATCCTATCATTTAACCTCTCGATTGGTCATTACCTTTTGAAATAATGTGTGATGCTAGTGATTATGCCATAGGTGTTGTTTTGGGACAAAAAAAAGATAAGAAACCATATGTAATTTACTATGCAAGTAAAACTTTAAATAGTGCTCAAATGAATTACACCACCACTAAAAAAGAATTACTTGTAGTAGTATTTGCATGTGAAAAATTCAGGTCTTATCTTGTTGGCTCACCTGTTGTTGTTTTTAGTGATCATGCAGAATTGAAATATCTTCTTTCTAAGAAAGATTCTAAGGCTAGATTGGTGCGGTGGATTTTGTTACTTCAAGAATTTGATATCACAATCAAAGATAAGAAAGGTAGCGAAAATGTTGTCGCAGATCACTTGTCAAGATTGACAACAGATTCAAAAACTGACATCACACCAATCGATGACTACTTTCCTAATGAATCTTTACTTTCTATCTCTACAATGCCTTGGTTTGCTAATATTGCCAATTTTCTTCTTTCAGGACAATTGCTAGCTCATTGGAGTACCCAAGATAAAAGAAAGTTCTTAAACAAAGTGAAGAACTTTTATTGGGATGACCCTTATTTATTCAAATATTATCCTGATAAAATATTTCGAAGATGCATTCCTGACAATGAGGTAAGTAGTGTCATTAAATTTTGTCATTCTGAGGCATGTGGGGGTCATTTCTCATCAAGAAAGACAACTACAAAATCTTACAAAGTGGATTTTATTGGCCCACCATGTTCAAAGACTCACATGCATTCTGCAAGTCTTGTGAAAATTGTCAAAAGTTGGGATCTATTTCAAAACGTCACATGATGCCTTTAAATCTTATTCTTGTCATTGAGATCTTTGACTACTGGGGTATAGATTTCATGGGTCCATTCCCTCCATCATTTGGTTTCTTATACATAATCAAAATGGATAGAGGCAATTCCAAGTCAAAACAATGATCACAAAACAGTGATAAAGTTTTTGAAAGAAAATATTTTGAGTCGATTTGGAGTCCCTCGAGCCATAATAAGTGACGGTGGAACACATTTCTACAACAAGCAATTTGAGTCTTTAATGAAGAAATATGGAATCACACACAAAGTTGCCACCCCTTATCACCCTCAAACAAGTGGACAAGTAGAGCTTGCTAATAGGGAGATCAAACATATTTTGGAGAAAACAGTGAACCCTAATAGGAAAGACTGGTCTTTAAGACTTAATGATGTACTTTGGGCTTATCGAACTGCTTATAAAACATCATTAGGTATGCCGCCTTATAGACTAGTCTATGGAAAACCTTGTCGCTTGCTTGTGGAACTTGAACATAAAGCTTATTGGACTATTAAAGCTTTCAATTCAAATCTGGATGATGCTAGTCAACTACGAAAATTATAAATAAATGAGCTTGAGGAAATAAGAAATGATGCATATGAAAATTAAAGAATTCATAAAGCAAGAATTAAAGAGTTTCATGACAAGAAAATACTGAGAAAAACATTCAATGTTGGTCAAAAAGTCTTGCTTTATATTCTTGATTGCATTTATTTCCTGAAAAATTAAGATCAAGATGCAGCGGTCCTTTTATTGTGAAACATGTGTATCTATATGGGGCCTATGACATCGAGAATCCAAAGAATGACAATGTTTTCAAGGTAATTCGACATCGTTTGAAAGTTTACTTTGACAATTTTTCAATTGAACATGACTCTATTGAATTGGGTGATCCTGTATATAAAGATTGATTTTTTTTTTTTATGTTTCTTTTTTAGTGATTTTTGCTAGTTTCTCTCACCCCGGTCAAATGGCGGATAACGGTAATCCATGACTTAAGTCGGTTCTTTCAATTTCCCACAATAATTGATATCTCTGTATATATTTGTGCAATTCTTTGAATCTCTCTTCCAATTCTCATTTGAAAATGGACACTAATCTTGAATAATCGAAAAAGTATTTTCCCGTTCTACCTCAGAATGCGATTACAAAAATTTACCGTGCTAGATGTGCAAGATTGAGATTGTTAATGAATCATGGAATTCCTGAAGATATTCGCTGGTTAATTGAAGCAAAGGTCCGATTATCAAGTGAGTCCTCTAACTCCTTCATTTCACACATGCCTGAAACAGGTAAAAGCACTTTTGCAAAGAAACGTCATGCAAAACGACTGAAAGTCTATCATCGATGTGCTAGATGGACTTGTAATACACAATGTCGTTCTTTAGGAATGATATCTATAAACCGTGAAGATAAAATACAATTCATTAAGGATGGCCTAAGTAAGGAGTCTTTAGATAATCTTCTATTGACTCTTGAGACGCATCCTAGTGGAGATATGCATTGTGCAATTCATGATTTATGGCCATTATTTCATAAATAACATGATCGACTTAGTCTTGGGAATCTGACTAAAAAAGACTCTGTTTGCCAGTTTTTAAGAAAACTGGATGGGAAGCCTATCTTCGACCCATAGAGGGCGTTTAAGTCGTTCTTGAATGTAAAACCAAGGGAAGATGTGAGCCACAATCACAACTACTTGTACATATACATACTTTTTCAAAAGTAAATTAATAAATAAATAAAGAGAGAGAGTGTATGTGTGAGAGACTCTAGTTGGCCTACATATAAGTGGTATGATTGCCTTTCTAATTTCTTATCTATAAAATCCTCTCTTCCTTCCTTTCATTTCTACTCAACCCATACATTCTTTTTTCAAAAGTAAATAAATAAATAAATAAAAAGAGAGAGAGAGAGTGTGAGACTCCAGCTGGCCTACATATAGATGTTATGATTGCCTTTCTAATTTCTCATCTATAAAACCCTCATTAATTCCTTTCATTTCTACTCAACCCATACATTCAACAAATACAAAAATGTGTAGAAATGGCAAGTTCCTCAGGTCATCATATAAGAAATATTTGTGTTTTCGGTGGATCTAGTCTTGGGAAAGAAAAAGAGTTTTTAGAATCAGCAAATCATCTTGGTCAAGTACTAGCTGAGAGAAAGATTCATTTAGTGTATGGGGGAGGCAGCCTTGGGTTAATAGGAGGTGTGTCAATAGCTGCATTTTTAAGAGGTAGTCAAGTTTTGGGGGTCGTCCTCGAAGCTTTAGCATAAGGGGACATCATTGGAAAAATAATTGGAAAGGAACTTCAGGTCTCCACAATGTCAACTCGAATGAATGCAATGTTTAACCATGCTGATGCCTTCATAAAGCATGTGCATAATTGTTGTTACTAGGATGGCAGAGTAAAGGAGCTCTTTTGTTAAAGTGACTCTTGAGATGCATCTTAGTAACCATTCTTAACAAGGTCTATTATAATACCTCTTGAAATATTCTGGTTTACAAACTCTCGCATTGTTA
>NW_011500138.1:4034-5413 GCF_000495115.2 Populus euphratica
GCTACTACTGAACAATTAATTGACCAACTACAATCTTTCATTCCTATAATTGATCCTTCCATGAGTCGTATAAATTGGTCAACTAAGAAAAGCCGTAAAAAGCTTAGATTGGATTTGAGCCTTCATTTGTGAATCTTTGTGTCTTTTGGTTATATTATTGTGTTTTGTTGTTACTTATATTTGTTTCAGTGTGTTTCAAGTTTGTCAGTGTTCGTTATTTCAGGTGATATCTTCTATACTCTATCTTTCTACCTTTAAACATTGAGGACAATGTCTTGTTTTAGTTGGGGGGAGAGGGTAGTAGCTAAAAAATAAACTGTGTTTTCTATTTCATAAAGCATGTGCAAAATTGTTGTTACTATGATGGTAGAGTAAGAAGAACTTTTATGACTCTTGAGACGCATCTTAGTAATCATTCGTAACAAAGTCTATCATAATACTTCTTGAAATATCCAGATTTACAAACTCTCACATTGTTATCACTTAATTCTACTCATATACTTATTTAACATGTATTCATAAACCTTAATTTACACACACACACTTTAACATATGATTGTGGGTTGCATATTGGATTATTACATTATTTATGTTCTTTTGTTAAAGGTAACAACTAAGGGAAAGGGATAGTATATAATTAAAAAAAGAAAAAAAAAACAACAAAAAAAAAAGAAAAAAGAAAAAATGATAATAATAAAAATATAGATAAGTTTGGTTTCGTAGCCTCCCTAACCTAAGCAATTAAGCCCGAAGGGGTGTTTTAACACCTAATACCCTAAAGTTAACTGACTTGGGAGCTATTGGCCTAACGCTTGTTATATGGGTTGAGGAGAAAAGCTTAAGGGAATCAAACATTGCACTATCTACATATCAGTATCTGCGACCCGAGTTACTAAGCTCGTAGGGGTGTCTTAACACCTAATGCCCTAAGACCAACTGGTCTGGGAGTCATTAGCTGAAAGCTCGTTACATGGGTTAAAGATGCATGGTGTTTTAAATTATATGTAAAAAGAAAAAGAAAAAAAAAGAAGACAAAAATAATAATCTCAACCCAAGGAAGTTAACCTTAAACATTAGAACAAAAATTTTGTTTTCTTCCAAAAAAAGCCCCATAATTATGTGTTGATACATTGAGCACGAAAGAAAGGTTTATGAATATCTTGTTAAGAGGTATTGAGCAGGTATATAAATTTAACGAGAGTTTGTTTATCTGGATAGATTAATGGAAGTTAAATGATGAATACCTTGCTTTGTGGAATTTGCAAATTATTTTTATATTTTAATGCTTTGATTATTAGGGCCTAGTAATAAGCTGGTTAGGGGGTGTGATTAGTACTTAAAAGTGCATTTTTATCATGGTTTTACATCATCATTTTGCA
>NW_011500138.1:5426-31133 GCF_000495115.2 Populus euphratica
TTTTATATTATTATTTTGCACTTGAAGTATCAATAACTCCTTAACTAAAGCATGCTTTATAATAATATATCTAATAATATAAGATACCTTTAATTTATAGTAAATGTTCATTTTAAATACAGGCCTATCACATAAATGAAAAGATTGATTGATGACTTTAAGAACTTAAATTGCAAGGGCAAAAAGATGACCAAAATTAGAAAAGAGATGTCGGTACAATCTAAATCGGAACACTATTCGGTAATTGGGTCATATCTAGAGCTATATTAGAACACTGTTCGGTAATTGGGTTATATCTGGAGCTATAGATCTCAGATTTAGGTCTACTTTATATGGATGGAAAGGTAAGACATAGGCCTACAACTTTCATATGGAGCTTAAGATCTAAAACAACCATTTTCAAGTCCAAATTGTAGCAACAACAAAGAAACCCGAATTTTTCCTTCAGCCCGAGCACTGTTCAGTATTTTGGCCATATTTGGAGTTCTAAAACTTGAAATGAGCTGAATTGTTTACACAAGAAACTTGAGACAATTTCCTACAACTTTTATGTTTTCAAGTGGCTCCAATTTTGATGTTATCAATGACGTTTTGGGCAGATAAGAGAAGATAAGGATTGTCACCAAGTCAAGAGTTGGTCACCCACTCATTAATTAGTCATAAAATCAATAGTTCTCAATTTTGGCCTATAAAAGGAGGCATTTGCCATGCATTTAGGCATCTTGGTTTCCAGATCAAGATCATGCTCTTCCTTTCTCTCTTTGTATTTTTTGTAATGTTTATGCTTTGCTTTCATTAATATCAAGTTTATGCCTTTCATTTCCGCTTTCATTAATATTTTTTGTAATGTTTATGCTTTGCTTTCATTAATATCAAGTTTATGCCTTTCATTTCCTTTCCTTTACTTAGTTAACTTTTATGTTCTTATTTTGTTTATCTATTTTGCTTTCTTTTATTATGTCTAGCTAAGTTTATTATGTCAATGTGAAAAGGTTACACTAATGGTGTAAGAATAAGTATAGTATAAACTTAATATGGACTTTAATGTTTGATACTAACATGTTTTATATTTGTTATCTTGTTCACTCTTTAATACTTTATTTTTTAAATGACTAATCTTGATTTATGTTGTATAACACTTGGTACAACAAATGCTTGGCACTTTCATAGCCCATAATGTATGGTATAACCGACACCTGAGCTATGAAAGGAACTTGATTTGTTGTTAACATAAGTTATAATCATGAATGCTTGACGAGATTTACAAGTATTAGCATTAATTGAATAAGATGACTAATGTAATCATGTTAACAATATATAATCTGATTGGAACCTCCTTTGTGTGTGGTTTCCAATTTAGATTGGAATCTTCTTTGTGTGTGGTTTCCAATTGAATAATAAGAGTTTATACTATACTTGTTTGATATACCATTAGTGGAACCTCTAACCTTGACATTTGTTATTATTATTGTTTAATCCTTACATTAATATTCCATCTCCAAGTTCTCATCATCATCTTCTCTTCTTCTTCTCTTTCTTTATTATTATTATTATTTTTCTTTATTATTGTTGTTGTTGTTGTTGTTGTTATTATTATTATTATTATTATTATTGATACTATTATTATTGTTGTTGTTCTTGTTTCTATTGTTGTTATTTATAATTGTTGTTTATAATTTGTACAATTAACCTCCCTGTGGTTTGACCCCGGTCTTGCCGGGTTATTTATTACTTCGACACTCCTGCACTTGGGAGAAGACATCAATCTTTTAGTCGTGTCACAAATCATAAAACTACCATCCCTACATTTTGGGAAGTAATGGGGAACTTTCTCTCCTGTGTTCCTATGAACTTAGTTAGTGGTTTTGACCTATGATTTTAGTGTCTTGAGGAGTAATCTCCATCATGCTCTCATGTTTAGTAGCCATACCTTTATGATCTAGACATCTATATCTCTATGAAGACATGATTATAATTGTCATAATAAGCCACTACACTACCACGTAGCTGTTAGTCCATGTTGCCAAATTTGCTTTGTTTGTTGTTTGCCTTGGACTATCTATTTTCCAAGTCTAAAACATTATCAATTTTACCATTACTGTTAAATTTAAAATTGCCCCACAAACTGCCATTGTCTTTCCAATAATGTTTTCATCAACGTATTCTTGCTAAATTTTAACTTTGTTACAAACCTCCTCCAATAAAAGAAATTGACACCCTCTTTGGACATATTTAAGATACATTATTACATCTACCCACTATCACAATTCTATAACCCACACATAAAGCCTCTCGATTTTGCCCACATTCAAACATAATTATTATCATTGAATTTGTGATGCCTAGAAAACCTTAACAGTCTTATTATCAACTAGTTTTTGAACTAAGTTATAACTAAAGTTTTCTTTAGGATCCTACTTGTTTCCTACAAAGTCAAAACACACTTTGAGTCCTGATCCAAAGCATTGAGATCAATCCTATTGATCTCATTGATCTCATCTGACCAAAAATAAAGTTGCAACACTCTATTATCACATAATTACCATGTCTTCTAGAATTCCTATGTGACTTCCCTAAGCCACACACAATCTATCCTCATTCATTAATAATCCCACATGCCAAGTCGTTGACCTACAAGTCATGACATACAAACACTTTTCAAGCATCCAAGGCTTTCATCCCTTAACACTTCTTAAGCATCCAAGGCTTCCATCCATTTCCTTATGAACAACATCATACAAAACCATTTTGAAGAATTACATGAATACTCATAAAATCCACAAAACTCCCTAACTATTCCATATACAACTTGTAAGCAAAATGAGACAACCCTTTTCAGTGATTAACATAATCTTATGTCAAAGTTTTTCCAGCAAGTTTCAGCCTTACCCAAACATACACACCTATAAGACTTCATTGACATAATAATACACATACTATTTTAACCCTTGTTGCATGTTTCGTTCATCTAAACCTCATAACATGATATCCCAACAAAGACAAAGTATTTTATCTTTATCACCTTGAATAACTTTCAACATCAAGATGCTCAAGATAGACCCTCTTACCTCTTTACTAAAACAGTATACGAAATCATCATCGTCAATGATTTTGGTTTCTTAATTAAACCCACTAACTTAGCTGTTGAATCTATCACCTAAATTGCCCATCATCAAAGTGCAGACTCTCAATATCCTTACTTTGTTTCTACCTCCCCACCAAGGTAGCATACCAAACTAATTCCCCTTGTTTCAGTTTGGTTTCCCAACCAAATCTTCAATGATTCGATTTCTAAATTATTCATCTTATATAATCTATCATCAAGATACATTGAATTCCCAAAAAAATGTTTTCTTTATCCCAACTCATATGTTTTCTAAGATGCATAACATAAATATTCTACTTCTATCACCCGAATCTGTCTCATCATCAAAGTGCACAAAATAACCCTAAATTCTGCCCCATCTAAGGTAGTTTAGCCAAGCCATGTCCTTTTCTTTAGGCTGGCCTAATCATGATTTATGTATATGAAATCTTTAGCACTACCATCTTCCATAATAATAACATTGAGATGTTCTAAGAATAAGAAATATATATATATATATATATATATATATATATATAATTTGTAATTAAATGCATTATTTTCACAAATTAAAAAAAAAACTTTTTTATTTTTCCATAATAAAGCTTGGGGCTAATCTAAGTAGTGCTTGATTAAAGTGTTATTAATGTGTTTTTGGGATATAAAATTACTAATAGAATTGTGGTGTATTAATTTTTTTAATAAATATATTTAATTAATATTAATTGATTTATAAATTTTTTTAATTTACATGAAATTTGTCCATATTTTTTATAGGAGTAATTCTTAAATTTAAAAAACTAAAAAATAAAAAAATAGAATAATAATATACATGGTCAAATCATTTAAATACAATAATAATAAAATTAAAAAAAAATGGATCCAACCACTAACATAATCCCATCCTCAACCGCAAATCAGTAGCCTCGTGTCATTGCAAACTTCCACTGCGAGGACCCACACAGAGAGTCAATAGAAAGCAGAGTGGCGCGCCATTGTTAACCATAAAAACGGCTGTGGACACCAAATTACAGACGCATCAAACAACTCAAATATCTTTCTTTGTAGTTAACAACATAAAAAATTACAACTCCAACCCAACAAGAAAGAAAGCAAGCCCTTGGAATTTTGTGTTGTTTCTCTCTTTCTCTTTCAATGGCTTCTGTGTCTCTGTCTTCTCTATCTTTGGTTCATAGAAGGAGACCAGATGCCGCTGCTCTTACATTCAGTTCAAGTGATTTGAGGTTTCGTTCAGGTTCTGTTGGATTTGGTTTTGCAAAGAAGAATCAAAGAGTCTTTGGTTTGGCAAAGAAGAATCAAAGAGTCAGGGTCCCTGTTTGTAGAGCTTCTTCTCTTTTTATTCGTAATCTTGATGCTGATGATTTTAGACACCCTCTTGATAAACAGGTTTCTTTTTACTGGATTATTTATACTGGAAATCCCCTTCTCTTTTTTCTATTTGCAATCGTCTAATTCTTGTTTTTTTCCCTTCAGAATACACTGATTTTGAGGGCAATTCCAGGATTAAATGAACTGGGGAAGGTTCTATTAGGTACTATTAGAATTTCTTTGATTAGTGTATTTATTGACTTGTGCTTTTGTCCCCCCCCCCCCCCCCTCTAATTTAGTATCGACTGTTCATTTGGCTTTGATATTGCATTTAACACTCGCATTTCTGTAAATTTGGGGCTTGTATTTGGTTTTTGTATAGTGGAAAGTTGTGATAAATACAAGCTCTATTTCTCTGAAATGTTCATTTAATGTTCATTTATGCTATGCACAAGTTATTTGTCATCGATTCCATGATGTAACCCTAGCCTCTCTTTTGTTCTCTTCTTTAGATATAACCATGGTTTTTCGTGCGTGGAAAGATTTGGCTAATGTTTTCTTTGAGTTATATTCTAAGTTGTTTCTTGGATTACATAATTGCAGGGTCTGTGACAGAGCAAATCATGCTTCTAGAGAATATTGGGACTTCAGTTCTTGTTTCTAAAAATCAGGTAATTGTATGAATCTAGCAAACATTAGATTTTATGCAGGCTATCTTGTGTGGCTGTAGTTTCTCATGGTACTCCATTAAACGTGTCATTTGCTGCAAGTTGATTATTTTCAAAATAGTTGTTGAAAGTCCTTTTTTTCCTATTTACCACCTGTTAAGTTAACAAATGATCTAATAATATTTTGCAAACACTGATTAGTAACCAAATAAGTAAAGAATATAGAAAACTTAAAAGCACAAGGTATTTGATTACGACGAGAAAAACTTTTGAAGAACTCTTCAAAAGATTAAAAAAAAAAAAAACCCTTTTGAGTTAGTCAAACCTAGGATAGACAATTTTTTAACTAGTTTAAACAATTACAAGATGAGTATCTCTAAACACAACACTTTTTGTCTATACTATCTTATTTGATGAGACACTGAACCATGTTATGTCTCCTGCCACAATAGCTTGCTAGTATAGCCAGTGATTTTCATATTATTGTTATCCTAATTGGAACCTTCAGTTACTAACAGTTCACACAAGAACTCTCTCTAATAGTCTATGGGTTCTCCAATTCTTTAGGGACCAATTCTCCTCGAGAATATCTTATGCATTCCTCTTGTTAAAAGTATATGTTGTGAATCTCTATATAAACTCCTTAGCTGGTTGGCACACTTGCTTCAGTGTAATTGATGCTTTTACGTTTTGAAACTCTCCTCTAAAACACACAATGCTCTTCTTTCTTCAGATTTAACCTTCCTTGTATACATGTCTTATGTGATAAGGATAAGGATAGTCTTCAAGTTTCCTAGTCTGTTAAAATTGGTAATAGACGGCTAGCGTGTTTTACAAAAACACTGATAAAGTTATTTTCGGATAATTTTTTCTATTATATCTAAACTTATCTCTTAAATAATCTAAACTAATCAAATTATTAGAGAGAAGATAATGCTAACTAATTCTAATAAACTTCTATTTTAGCTAAATTATCTTTTTACAAACTGTAAAGAGATCTTCAGTAATCTAAGCCAACAAAAAGACATTTACAGTTGTTAAGATTCATCTAAAGACATTTACAGTTGTTAAGATTCATCTAAAGAGACATATCTATAATTGTTAGAAATTTCACATTGAACAGACGTAGAAAGCAGTCTGCTGGTATCTGATACATTTGGCATCTTGTGAACTTAATCTTTTGTCCAAGTTTTGTTCATTTGGAGCTCTTATAACATCTTTTCCCTTGTGTGTGTGTGTGTGTGTATGTTTTGTATCGTAATTCACATCATTTGGGCGTTGACTGCTGTTTTCTTATTTACAGAAAAGAGAATCATAGGTGATTAATACATTAATGCATCTAAGATATGCATTGTAATTCACTTCAGAACAATTTTAACATGTTGTCATTGCTGAATTGGCATAAAATATCACTATTTGAAATAGACTCTCTATACGCAGCATTTTCCTGTTATCTGCATATTTTAAAAGGAAGTAGGATATATGTGGCAATTTATAGCCTTGCATGTGTTAATTTCTTTTGTATCAGCTTTCTGAACTTCATCAATTGATGACTGAGGCTGCGCAAATATTGAATATGGAGGCCCCTGATCTATATGTTCGGCAAAGTCCAGTACCAAATGCATATACTTTAGCCATAAGTGGGCAAAAGCCATTTGTTGTTGTGCATACCAGCCTCGTGGAGCTTCTAACAAGAAAGGAGTTGCAGGTCTGGATTTGTACATTTGCCTTTAAAAGCATGTTGTGATTATCAGTTGAATTATTTTGAGTCCTTCCCTGTGAACAAATGGTTTGCTTGATTGGCTCTGCAGGGTTCACGAGCATCCATGTGGCTTTAGTTTTAGCTTTTTCTTTTTTTTTTTTGGCCTGTCATTTATCTTATAACCTTTTTCTTTTCATTTACATCTGTATGCACAGATATATCTAGATATAAATTTTTTCTTGTATAATAGAACTATCTTTCAAATGATGAGATGCTATTAACTTTCGACTATTTAACTTAAAGTAGGCTGTCTTGGCTCACGAGTTGGGTCATCTGAAATGCGATCACGGAGTATGGCTCACGTTCGCAAATTTTCTTACACTCGGAGCCTATACTGTCCCTGGTAGGTGTTTTCTTTCTGTGATGTTTGTTGAGGTAACATCTATAATTTCAATCTATATCCTCTTTGATTAGAATCATTTCTTGGATACTGAGAAAAATATGTGCGGCCTCTGAACTCACAGCTTAACCAGTCTTTTTTTAAAACAGATCTTGCAGAAATTCAGGTTAACTGATTATGAATTACAAGACTCCCAGTTGTACAACAAATTAGTATACTGCCTATAGACCTTTTAAAAAATGGCATATATTTGATGAGTTATTTGAGCAAGTTGAGATCATTTTAATGGAGTATGGGGTTGGTCTTTATGATGGCTTCATCTAATGTTTGTTATTTGAAAGTGCAACAACTACAGGGTTTTGACTGAACCCTTTCTTCCATTTTTTTTTTGGAGATTTATTTACTGGAAGTTAAAAGATCCATATATCGAAAATTAATATTTAAAATCCTTGTATATTGGTAATGATGGCTTATACCCGTATACCAGTTTCCTTGTTAATTTTACTGTCTGAAAGCAGCAACTTTGTTTGGAACCTTCAATTTATGGGGTCCGTAGCTGCACATATTAGCAATCATGTTGTTTCATTCACGATAGTTCTCAGATTGTCTACTTCCTTAACAACATGCTTCATAGAGTTCTGAAACGCCTATTTTGTTCACAGGAATTGGTTGGTTGATAGCTCGGAATTTAGAAGAACAATTATTCCGTTGGCTCCGAGCAGCAGAGCTAACTTGTGACCGTGCAGCCCTTCTTGTTGCCCAAGACCCTAAGGTATATGAAACTGGAACCTTTTAATTGTATAAATTGATTACTGTGGTATATTTGTATATATTTGATTATCTTATCCTTTTCTTATTATCCTACAAGAGGTGGTCATCTCTGTTTTGATGAAATTAGCTGGGGGAAGCCCATCAATTGCTGATCAGCTAAACGTGGATGCATTCTTGGAACAAGCACGCTCTTATGATAGAGCTTCTTCAAGTTCTGTGGGATTGTACATAAGGTGAGCAGTATCATATATGAACTGAGTACCAAAAATTACACCTACCAGTTTCCTGGCAGTTGTCTGATTTGCTAGCGCTGCAGAAATGCTCAAACAAGACAACTCTCACATCCTCTGCCTGTTCTACGAGCTCGTGAAATTGATGAATGGTCGAGAAGTCTAGATTACCAGCAGCTTCTGAAACGTGCAATACAGATAACCACTCCACAGAATGTTTAGAAGATGGTCAAAATGTGAACAATATGATGAGGTACGATTATATGACCGCTGTGCAATGTATTTTTGCTTTAGTCACCTGAACCTCTTACTTGTAGGAACTTGGATTTCACATGGGATTCAAATTGAATCCTTTTTAGTTGGTCATGAACTTAAAATTACATATTGCGATGCTGTATGATGGGAGAAGTTAGTGGAGTAACTAGATAATTAAGTCATTTCTGATAAATGGCACACTATACTCCATGTTGTTGCTGTAATTAGGTCGTTTCTGTTTTATATTACCTGACACACTATACTCCATGCACAGTATTCATGCTGGCTTCAGGTTGACTTGCTTTGTGTTGGGCGCTTGTTCAGGTTTCCTCTCTCTCATAGCTAACTCGTAAGCTTTGGAAAAAAATGATGGCTAAGCACAAGGGTGCAGGAGATGGAGGATCTGATGAGCATTTGCAATCTTCCTAAGAACCTCGATTTTTCGTGGCACTATAAATCGACATTAACTAGAATCATATATATATATATATATATATATAGCCTTCGTTGTCTGTCAATCTTGTCCATGTATATAAAAGGGCTTTGAGATTTATCCTAGTTTGTTTTCTCATAGAACACACAGAGTAATACGGTCTTGTATTACAGATATTATCAACATGTGAAGTACTCAGATAGCATACATAACGCTTGTATCAATAAATATAATGCATTGCTTTGCTCATGTTTCATGGTATGAGAACCTGTGCATAGCTTGGCTTCTGTTTCATTGTACAATAACTCACTGTAAATGGTATGGAAATCAGCACTTAATCCATGTTAGGCTGCTGTCCTTTTGAGAAACTAATCAACCTATCCTTTCTAGTTTCGGAGTGAGAAACCGCATCAAACACATAGCTTTGATTTGAATTTTTGAAGGGTTCAAAAGACATGATCCCAGTCACAAAAGCCTGTCAATTTCTAAATTAGAAAATTGCTTGATCATCATTAAGTAATCCTGGAATGGCTGAAAGGAACACATGAAAATCAAAACATCCACTTCATTTCAAATCTCATCCCATCAGTAGATCATGAAATCACATTGTCAACCACAAGACCACATAAATGTTCACCATATGGCCTTCATTGAATTTGTGGTAGCCGGAATATATATCAGATTGCAGCTTGATTAGTACTTGATACGACTAAAAGATTGATGTCTTCTCCCAAGTGCAGGAGTGTCGAAGTAATAAATAACCCGGCAAGACCGGGGTCGAACCACAGGGAGGTTAATTGTACAAATTATAAATACAATAATACAACAACAATAATAATAACAACAACAATAACAATAATAACAATAACAATAATAATAATAGTAGTAATATTAATAATAATAGTAATAATAATAATAACAATAATAATAAAGAAAAAGAAGGAGAAGAAGAAGAAGAAGAAGATGAGAACTTTGAGATGGAATATTAATGTAACAATTAAACAATGATAATAACAAATGTCAAGGTTTGAGGTTCCACTAATGGTATGTCAAACAAGTATAGTATAAACTCTTATTTTTCAATCGGAAACCACACATAAAGGAGGTTCCAATTAGATTATAGATTGTTAACATGATTACATTAGTCATCTTATTCAATTAATGCTAGTACTTGTAAATCTCGTCAAGCATTCATGATTATAACTTATGTTAACAACAAATCAAGTTCCTTTCATAGCTCAGGCGTCGGTTATACCATACAGTATGAACTATGAAAATGCCAAGTATTTGTTGTACCAAGTGTTATACAATATAAATCAAGATTAGTTATTTAACAAGCAAAGTATTAAAGAGTGAACAAAATAACAAATATAAAACATGTTAGTATCAAACATTAAAGTCCATATTAAGTTTACATTATACTTATTCTCACACCATTAGTGTAACCTTATACTTATTCTTACACCATTAGTGTAACCTTTTCACCTTGACATAATTAACTTAGCTAGACATAATGAAAGAAACAAAAATAAATAAATAAAATAAGAACATAAATAAGATAAGAGTTAACAAAGTAAAGGAAAGGAAATCAAAGACATAAACTTGATATTAATGAAAGCAAAGCATAAACATTAGAAAAAATACAAAGAGAGAAAGCAAGAGCATGATTTTGATCTGGACACCAAGATGCCTAAATGCATGGCAAATGCCTCCTTTTATAATCCAAAATTAGAAACTATTGATTTGATGACTAATTGATGAGTGGGTGTCCAACTCTTGACTTGGTGACAATCCTTATCTTCTCTTGTCTGCCCAAAACGTCATTGATAACGTCAAAATTGGAGCCACTTGAAAACATGAAAGTCGTAGGCAATTGTCTCAGCTTTCTTGTGTAAAAACTTTAGCTCATTTCAACTTCTAGAACTCCAGATATGGCCAAAATACTGAATAGTGCTCGGGCTGGAGGACAGATTCGGGCTTCTTTGTTGTTGCAACAATTTGGACTTGAAAATGACCTTTTTAGATCTTGGGCTCCATATGAAAGTTGTAGGCCTATGTCTTACCTTTCCATCCATATAAAGTAGACCTAAATCTGAGATCTATAGCTCCAGATATGACCCAATTACCGAACAGTATTCCGGTTTGGATTGCACCGCCATCTCTTTTCTAAGTTCGGCCATCTCTTAATCCTTTTAATTTCAGTTCTTAAATTCATCAATCAATCCTTTCATTTATGTGATAGGCCTGCATTTAAAATAAACATTTACCACAAATTAAAGGTATCTTATATTATTAGATATATTATTATAAAACAAGTTTTAGTTAAGGAGTTATTGATACTTCAAGTGCAAAATTATGATATAAAACCTTGATAAAAAATGCACTTTTAAGTATAAATGAAAGGATTGATTGATGAATTTAAGAACTGAAATTGAAAGGATAAAGAGATGGCCAAACTTAGAAAAGAGATGGCGGTGCAATCCAAACTGAAACACTGTTTGGTAATTGGGTCATATTTGGAGCTCTAGATCTCAGATTTAGGTTTACTTTATATGGATGGCTAGGTAAGACAGAGGCCTACAACTTTCATATGGAGCTCAAGATCTAAAAAAGTCATTTCAAGACCAAATTTTAGCAACAACAAAGAAGCCCGAATCTGTCCTCCAGCCCGAGCACTGTTCGGTATTTTAGCCATATCTAGAATTATAGAAGTCGAAATGAGCTGAATGTTTTACACAAGAAAGTTGAGACAATTGTCTACAACTTTCATGTTTTCAAGTGGCTCCAATTTTGACGTTATCAATGACGTTTTGGGCAAACAAGAAAAGATAAGGATTGTCACCAAGTCAAGAGTTGGTCACCCACTCATCAATTAGTCATCAAATTAATAGTTCCCAATTTTGGCCTATAAAAGGAGGCATTTGCCATGCATTTAGGCATCTTGGTCTCCAGATCAAGATCATGCTCTTGTTTTCTTTCTTTGTATTTTTTGTAATGTTTATGTTTTGTTTTCATTAATATCAAGTTTATGCCTTTCATTTCCTTTCCTTTACTTAGTTAACTCTTATCTTATTTATGTTCTTATTTTGTTTATTTATTTTTCTTTCTTTTATTATGTTTAGCTAAGTTTATTATGTCAAGGTGAAAAGGTTACACTAATGGTGTAAGAATAAGTATAGTGTAAACTCAATATGGACTTTAATGTTTGATACTAACATGTTTTGTATTTATTATCTTGTTCACTCTTTAATACTTTGCTTGTTAAATGACTAATCTTGATTTATGTTATATAACACTTGGTACAACAAAGTATAACACTTAGTACAACAAATGCTTTGCACTTTCATAGCCCATACTGTATGGTATAACCGACACCTGAGTTATGAAAGGAACTTGATTTGTTGTTAACATAAGTTATAATTATGAATGCTTGATGAGATTAACATTAATTGAATAAGATGACTAATGTAATCATGTTAACAATCTATAATCAGATTGGAACCTCCTTTGTGTGTGGTTTCCAATATCTCCTTTATATGTGGTTTCCAATTGAATAACAAAAGTTTATACTATACTTGTTTGACATACCATTAGTGGATCCTCTAACCTTGACATTTGTTATTATCATTGTTTAATCCTTATATTAATATTTCATCTCAAAGTTTTTATCTTCTTCTTATTCTTCTTCTTCTTCTTCTTTTTCTTTATTATTATTATTATTATTATTATTATTATTATTATTGTTGTTGTTGTTGTTGTTATTATTGTTATTGTTATTATTATTATTGTTATTACTACTATTACTACTACTACTACTACTACTATTATTATTGTTGTATTATTATTGTTGTTATTACTATTGTTGTTGTTGTTGTTTTTATTGTTATTGTTATTGTATTATTGTTATTTATAATTTATACAATTAATTAACCTCCTTGTGGTTCGATCCCGGTCTTGCCGGGTTATTTATTACTTTGACACTCCTGCATTTGAAAGAAGATATCAATCTTTTAGTCGTATCACAGCTGCATGATAGGGTTAAACGAAAAGGCTTTTTCGAATAATCAAATTGAGGCTGCTGGCCGGAGTTTGCAAGTTTTCTACATTTAGGATTTAAAGCTTCAAATATCTCTATTACTGAGCAGGTCCTTTGTTGTTGGCTACCTGGAACGTTAAAAGAAAAGAGCGCATGCATTGGAATTCAGGAAGCAATAAATCAACTCGTTTCTCAAGTTCCTTGTCTTCCTCCATGGAATGTTTTCCAGGAAGAAAATATCAAGCACAGCTGGGCGGACAATCAATTCCAAAATATGAAAAGTTTTGATATAATAATTTATGATATAAAAGGTTTTTCTACTATAAAATTTTCTGAGCAAAAACTTTCAATAGTCCAATTAAGATTTCACACCTCAAATCAAATTATTAATTTTTTTTTTAATTTATATCTATCTTAATTACTATCAAATTAAATCAGAATAAGTTTTCAAAATGAAACTACAACAGCATAGGAGATGTAATAGATTGCTTGAATGAAAAAGATTCAAAATTACCTATTCCTGTAGAATGATCTAGCAAAATTTGAGTCTAATTTAATAATTAAATATAAAATTATAGTTGTTTTTATTAAACTTTATATTTGACACATTTATATTTTTTTGAGAGTTTTATTTTATCTAGTTGGTCTATAATAGTAGAAGCGCTTTTCTAATTTTATCTAATGTCATGGGTCAATGAATTTTTAAATTTTTGTTTTTAGCCTCAAGTCTATATTTAAAAAGGTTAAATACAAAATAATAATTTAATATATTTAGATTTGGTATAATGCCAAGCTCATACAACATGAGTTTGACTTGCTTGAAAACTCAACAATCTTAATTTCAGTTATGCGTTGAGACCAAGTATATATAAGTTTGGTGAACTGCTATACTTAATATTTTTAGGTTTAACCACACATTGAATTAAAATAAATATTGGTTTGACAAGTTACTAGATCTATCATCACTGGATTTGATATTGTTCCAAGTCAAGTGGTTATAGGCTTGACAATCATTGCAAGCTTCATGTTAGGCTACAAAACTTTATTTGTTTATTATTATAACTTTTAATATAAAATATTGAAAGTCAAAAATAACTTTCTATCTATATCCCTAGGTATATAAAAGTCTTATAAAAGTAAACCATATTTGTATTAATATTAATATTGTATAAGGAATATTTATCTCTTATTAATATTATTTAAAAAATATTTATTTCTTATTAATGCTATCAGAAAAAAATAACACTTTAATCCATTCATTCAAGCAGCATGAGAAGGTTAAGGGGCTATATATACCGACTAACCACTCTAGTAAATGGTTTATAATGTTTATTATCTAGATATTCATATTTTAATTCTCAAAATATTTATCATATAAAATAATAATAATAATTTTATTCTTACAATTTAAAATTTATTCTTTCATTTCATAAAATCTCTTACTAAAATCACTAGCTTTATTATTAGATGATTCTTAAACTTTATATAAAAAAAAATTGCTTTATAAGTGTGTTAGGTCTTCTCACATTAATTATTTACTTCATGAGCTCTGGAGTATGAAATACAAGTATAAAAGTGTGATTAACTGTTCTCTAAACACTAAAAAATATCATTTTTGAATGTATTGAACTTTGAAATATCATCTTAAGGCTATTAGAGTTTAGTGTGCATGTAAAATAAATTTATGGATAATTTTAATATAATTAGATGATTATGAATTAGATTTAAGAAAAAGATTAATAATGGAAGTATTATTGATGATTTTGGAAGATTAAAAAGATGAAGAGAGCTAGGTCAATCGGATTAAAATGAATGGAAGAGGATTTTAATGGTCAAAATGTTAAATAAACAAAAAGTAGGATATTGAAATGAATATAACAAAATTTAAAGGACAATAATCTTAGAAAAAAGAAAAATATTAAGGAGAACAATATCAAGCAGGACAGGCTTCACAAACTTTGTTATATATTCTATAAATTTCTTATCAAAGAGGAGTGAAGAATATCAACTAGGCAAAGGTCTCTTAATTTGTTTGCGTGATGATGGAATCCATGAATTATTGATGCAAACCTTCTTGTCTTTATATAGTTCTGCCACCAATTTTTCGTTCTCTTTCAAATTGGTGGCCCCGCCATGCTCCACTTGTCTCTCTCGAAATCAAGTGGCGGAATCCACAGTTTACGGGGAGGCCCACCGTTTTCCAACGAGAACCTCACAGACCACCATCGCTAAAAGATAGAAAGCATAGTTTTCAGATTCAATTTGAATAAATAAATAAATAAAAATTATTATGTTATTACATTAATATGCGTGTTATGTCCATGATTTTTTTAAAATTTTTTGATTTTAATATACTTTTTAACTTTAATTTCAACTTAATTTTTTAATTAATTCAAAAAATAAATAACAATTTAAAGACTTATAAGTTTGAATTAACAAAAATAATTCAAATATTCAAAATACAAATTAAACAGGAACCACAATCCATGACTAAAACGAAAAATACAATTTCCTCACACTTGAAGAATAGAATTTGCTTGAATGTGTATATGAAGTTCTTAGCATCTAAATGAATTTTTTGTATACAGTTAACCTTATTGAGTTTGAATAAAATTTAGTATAATCATTAAAAAATTGTCTAGTTAAAGCCTTTGTTGGTTCAACTAATAACCAACTCTATTAGATTTTAGATTTAAAATTTTCAAATCAACCTATATTAACTTATTAATTAAATTTTACAACTAATTAAAAGATTTATTGAATTGATAATCATATCTCATATATATAATAATCAAAATAAATTGAAATTGATCAGATTTAAATTTGCTTCACCAAAAAAAATTATTTCTAAACGAGGTTAAATATTATATATTAAAAAATAAAATTTTAAATTTAAATTTTAAATAAAAAATAATTATATATTTTAAATAAATATTATTTTATGCAGTAATACTTTTTCTGTTCGTAATAAATTTTAAAACAAGAATATAAAATATTTAAATGAAAGTTAATAATATTAATTATAAAATTGAATATTAATATTAATATATGATAATATTTTTATTTAAAAAAATATTAACAATAAATTTTATTAAAAAAATGGAAATTGACGTTTGGAATATAAATGGTATAAGCAGGTGGGATTGAGTAGTAACCATTTAGCCACCAAGGTTTAATAACTCAATGAAAAGTGTCAAGACCCTCCGTTCATAGCATCACCATCACCATCAGTGAGAAGGTATTATCACCGTCAGATAACTTAACTCGCTTTAGTTCTATTATTCTATTCTATGGTGTCTTTTTGTTACCATTACCATATAAATATATATTGGTGGAACAGGAGGGTGTGTGTCCGTCTTTGTAAGATTGTGATTGTGAATCGAAGACAAGAATGCCAGGAGTGAAAGGACCTTCAGATTACTTAGAAGAACCACCTCGTCACCCTTCCCTCCAAATCAATTCCAAGGCCTGCTATTTATCTCCTTTTCACTGCTCAAACAAGCATGCATAGCTTACTGTTTTTCTTTGCTTATTTCTATCTCTTGTTCTTTTTAATTCAATAATTTTGGATTCTATTTGTCTGCTTTGTGCTTCTACTCCATTTCCTGATGTGGGTTTTTTAAATTTTCACATTTGAGACATTCCGTGGAGCGTTTGACCTTAAACTTGTCGTAACTTAGAGGAAAATTTTGTGTTTATGTGTGATGATATGGGTGGTACAGTAATATAGAGCTTTTGAAATCTTAAGTGATTGAAAGTTTGCTTCTTCCAATTGGGTTTACCTTCAAGATTTCTGGGGATTAGCTATTTGCCTCAGGATTTTGGCTTATTAGAAGAAATTTTCTTTTTATTTCTTTTGATCTTAATTGTAAAATTAAGCGAAATTTGAATGCTTTCTTGGGAATTTTCTTTACAATCTCATTGCATTACGTTTGTTATTATGTTGTGGGCATGCTGTTTCTGTATCGCCGAGTTTCTATTGCATCCAGTGATGGTATTTTTATATTTTCCACTGTTTCAGTATCCTTTCAATGCCGAACCACCTCGTTCGGCCTTGATTTCTTCTTATGTGACGCCTGTGGATTTGTTCTACAAGAGAAATCATGGTCCCATTCCAGTTGTTGATGACATAGAAAGGTTGTACTCACTCCTTTTAGTCTTACTTCCGGGTT
The DNA here is from genome assembly GCF_000495115.2 of Populus euphratica. NCBI lineage: Eukaryota > Viridiplantae > Streptophyta > Magnoliopsida > Malpighiales > Salicaceae > Populus > Populus euphratica. The sequence continues at coordinate 22,508 of NW_011500138.1, forward strand.
TACACTTTGATATAGTTCATTGTCGGAATAATTTATCTGATTCTTCCACTTACATGGCTGAGCAGATACTCTGTTTTGATTCGTGGTTTGATCGACAACCCTAGAGAACTGTTCATGAGAGATATCAAGTGAGTTCTGGGTACACTCGTTTGCGAGCTATTTATGTTATATACATGCTTTAGATGTTCTTGGACTACGATTTAATGTCATTATTACATAACAGGATGCTTCCAAAATATAATGTCACTGCCACCTTACAGGTATGTTTGATAATGCGTTTTCAGTTAGCTTGTTTGTTGTTCCAATCTGATGTGATTTATTGCCTAGATCTGTTTGTTGTCATGAAGTCATCATTGGCTCTGTTGTTTGTGTGAGCTGAACAGTGTGCTGGAAACAGAAGGACTGCCATGAGCAAAGTCAAAACAGTGAAAGGGGTTGGCTGGGATGTTTCTGCTATTGGAAATGGTTTGTTCTCATTTTTAACCCTATTAGCTTTGGAATGTCATTGGATATATAGTGCATGTTGGGGGGGTTTGGGTAAGTTTGCCAGATTGTTTGATGGTGCTTTGAACATGCAATTATAGAATCTGAAAGATTTAGCATCTTTCAAGTAGATATGCTGGCACATTATTCGATGAATAGAAGTTTATTCAGAATGGTTTGAGATACTCTAGTGATGGTTCTATCCGTGTATTATCAATGTGCAGATAGATGAGTTGTATTCAATAAAACAAGATGTTTTTGCTCATAACAGGGATCTCAGGGAGGGCCATCATTTTGTGCAAATTATTTTATACTGATATTGTTTCTCTAAATTCTTTGGATTTCCTTTCAGGTGTCTGGGGTGGTGCCAAATTGGCTGATGTTCTTGAACTTGTTGGGATATCTAAGTTGACACGTACCACTAAATCAGGTGGAAAACATGTTGAATTTGTAAGCGTTGATAAGTGTAAGGTAACCTGCCATTCTGAATAGCAGTTGTGCAACTTTCCAATTGTTTAGTGCACATTTGTGACTCTGCAGAACCCCTTGATATAATCCTGATTATAACAATATTAAAAAAGTGTAGGAAGAGAATGGAGGCCCATACAAGGCATCAATTCCGCTCAGTCAGGCCACAAACCCTGAAGCTGATGTTTTGGTTGCTTATGAGATGAATGGAGAGGTTAGTGGACTTGATAAAAGGCTTTGACCTGTTTAATTTACTTTATGGTCATCAAAAAGTGTTTCCAACACACCTTGTCAAAATCAGACTCTTGATGATGGTGATAATGTTGTTTCTTATGCTACATGAAGTGATTGCTTTCCAGTTTGCTTTATGACATTGTTTTATTGATGAAACTAATTTTTCATTTCAGTTATGCATGTCAATTCTAAGGTAATCCCAGGATCCTACATCTGCATTTAGTGCCCTAGTGGTTGTTTAGTATAAACTCGTCAGCTAACCAATCTATAGTAATCAGCTTATTACTTGTTATGTGAATAATTACTGTCTAAAGCTCACAGGTCAGAAAATTGTGTCATTCCACTTTTTCTGTGTATCAATACAGATTTCAAGGGTGAATTTTCATCTTTGGGTCCAATTCGGTCACATTTTGTTTTTCCATTGAAAGGCTTGATAATTGTGCACTTAATAAGTGCACAAAACAAGTGTCATTTGAACACCAATGTGCTACAACAGTGATGAAAAGGTCCATTTAGGCAAAAGATACTTGCTTTTAGGATAGCTTTCTTTTTTTAAACTGATCCATGTAATTTGATAGAGCAACGAGTTGCATGCTGGCTGTATGCATCATTACATGATTTCAATGAACTTGATCTTGTGTTACTGTATAGATATGCACTTAGTTGTGTACACTTCAGCAATTTTGCCTTTCTTTCTATCATTTACTTTTCTCCTGCCATCATAATTTCTCAATTATACTGTTTTTGATATTAATATACAATATTATTGTCATTCTAAAGCCTCTAAACAGGGATCATGGTTATCCATTGCGAGTGGTTGTACCAGGTGTTATAGGTGCCCGATCTGTCAAATGGTTGGATTGTATCAACATCATTGCAGAAGAATCCCAGGTAACAGAAGTGTTATGTATGTTTTAACACCTTAGTTCCTCTTTTATTCCAGTTGTCACATGACCGAACATACATTGCCACCTTACAGGGATTCTTTATGCAAATGGACTATAAAATGTTTCCTCCTTCAGTGAATTGGGACAACATCAATTGGTCTACAAGGAGGCCACAAATGGATTTCCCTGTTCAGGTTTTTACTTAAATCTGTTTTTTTGTTTTTCGGGCAGATTTGATGATGTTTATGCCTGACTATTGTGTCCACAATATAGAAACTTCTTTAATGGCTTAAGCAATTTGAATCATCATTTGAGTTGTCTTATTGATTGGACTGTGGTGTGGAAATGAATTGGGAAAGGTTTATGATTGCCATTTGCATCTAATTTTCCTTCTATAGGAAACATACAATTGAAAGCCAACTTATCCTTTTAGCAGAATAATTGTTTGACTAAAACTTGCAAATTTTGTGATTGACAGAGTGCAATTTGTTCATTAGAGGATGTCACTACAATAAAGCCTGGGAAGGTTAGTTTCTTGATGGTATTACATTTCATTGAGCTCAAGTGTACATATGAATATGTTTTTTCTTTACCTGTCAATTGTGCCAAAGCACATTGCCTATAACAGGATTTTCTCCTGTTTCTTAATCTCTTCGATGTGGCATGCATAGATTAGAATTCTTTGAGTTTTCCATCTAGCAGTGTTACTGAGAAATTGTGGCTCCGCAGTTTTGAAATTATTATGCTTTTAAAATTGTTCCCTTTGAATTTAAGTTTCTTACTTCAAGAATTTGTATTTAAATTAAAACTTTGAAGTTTTCTGGTCATAATGTTTTTCACAGCTTCATTAATTTATTGCTTTTTTGTGTCAAGAAATAGTTCTGACTTTCTAGATTTCTTTTCACATGGGTTGCCTAAGGAAGCAGGAGCTGCTCCTAGGCTCGTCGACAAGTTAAGTCATATTCAGGTGATCTTGATCTTTGTCTACCATTATATCTTACAGGTTAAAGTCAGTGGATATGCAGCATCTGGAGGTGGCCGTGGAATTGATAGAGTAGATGTGTCTGTTGATGGTGGCAAAACCTGGGTGGAAGCCTCCAAGTACCAGAAGCCTGGCATCCAGTACATCTCAGATGATATGAACAGTGACAAATGGGCCTGGGTTCTTTTTGATGAGACAGTTGATGCTCCACAGAGCACAGAGATAGTTGTTAAAGCAGTATGTTTTCCTCTCTTACAACAAAGTATATTGTGATTCAGTGTTTTTTTTAACTTACACACTTAAATATGCCAAATGTTTGGACTCATTCTCATAAATCTGCATGCTTATCCATCAATTACATATTCTGTGAAATACACTGAACATTCATAAATGAGTCCTGTATATAAAAATATTTCTAGTAGGCTCATGACGCTTTGTCATAATTGACCATGGCCATAAGTCTGCAAAATCTTGTCCGAATTCATTGAGGCTGAGTGCTTCGAGCTCATGCTTGGCCATAAAAATATGTCCCCGCTTTCTGTCAACTTCCATTCATGTCACATCATAATTTAAAGAAGAAAAATGGTATTCTAAATGAACTAGTCACATGTCCATTGTCTTAATTATTTTACAATCTTTTTATTCTTCTTATGTTCATCATGGACAGGTGGATTCGGCAGCAAATGTCCAGCCCGAAAATGTGCAGGAGATTTGGAATTTGAGAGGGATACTCAACACTTCATGGCACCGGGTTCAGGTCCGAGTTGGTCGCGCAAACATGTAAAAACCAAAATGAATTGGTTTTGTTTCCTGGATGTTACGTGAAAGAATAATGCCCCCAAGCTTAATGGCACTATTTACTGTGGTAAAACTTTCCGTCAAGCAAGTGCTGTACACCATGTGTGGTATTTCCTAAGTTCTTTGTACTTAAGCTCCGTTTGGCTTTGTGGGAGCAATGAAACTGATTTGATCTGAGACGGGTTTCATTAGATTTTAAAATGTCAAACTAAACAAGATTTTGCACCCCTCCCTCCTCCGCTCTCTCAAGTTCATGTGTTTCTCTAGCGAGCTCGCTAGTTTTGCTGGTTTGGAATCGGATTGAAACGTGTCCAAAAATTTTCGTACCTGTTGAAAGATGGAACAAATATCCATAACTTTGATGTCTTTTAAAATAACAGATTGATTACATTTGACCCTACTTGATTATCTATAATTGTTTTTATATAGTTGTAAAACTCAATCCAGGTTGACTTGGGTGAGAACTTGGGATAAGGTCTCACTGATCAATTGTTTAGACCAAAAGAAGATAAGGTTGATACATGAGTTTTGATTGGGTTAAGTTTGGATCAATCGTGTTAGTTGCTTAATTTGAGTTTTTCATCAGGTTAATTGAATTTTTTTTTCTGGAATGTTTTCTTCAACTTGACATGTTTTTTTAAATCTCGTTTTATATATATATATATATAAAAGCAATTTAGCAACATTTGTATTACTTATTTTTTATATTAACAAAAATTCTAAAACGAGTGGTGGAAGTATTGTAATTTTTTTATATATATTTTTTAAATTTTTTTATTATTTCATTTTTTTTTTGTCTTTTTTCCTTCTTTTTTTTTTCAATCTTAGCATTTTTTTCCTTTTTTTTTTGGGGGGTTTTACATTGTTATTCTTTTTTTTTCCCCAAGATTTTCTTCTTCTTTTTATTCTTTTTGTTTTTATATTTTTTAAAATTATTTTTATCAAATTTTTTTTAATATTGAATTAGTTGAAAATTTAGTTTTGTAGTTTTTTCTTTAAAACATTATAGATTACTATAATATTTCTCTATATGATTTTTTATGAAATTTTTTGTTTTTTTTCAAAATGATCTTTATCTATTTTGTTATATATATATATATATTAAGATGATTGAGAATTTTACTTCGTTTATTTTTTATTTAAAACACTGTAGATTTTTATAATATTTCCCTACATGATTTTTGTTTTACTATATTGTTTCCCCACATGATTTTTTTGTTAGGAGTTTTTTCAAAAGTATCTTTATTATTTTTAATATTGAGCTGGTTAAGAATTATAATTGTAGATTTTCTTATGAGATACTATAGATTGCTACAGTGTTTCCTTGCATGGTTTTTTTTTTCTTTTGTTTTTTTATGATTTTTTCCAAAATTTTCTTTGTTCATTTTATTTTTTAAATATTCAGTTGGTTAAGAATTTAACTTTGTAGTTTTTTTTTTAAAACATTGTGAATTACAATAATTTTTTTCCATATAATTTTTTTAAAATTTTTTCCACAAACCTACAACAACACATAAGTATGCCACAAGCTCGCGGTATCACGCGGGTATGACATCTAGTCATTAACTAAAACATGTGGGGAATTCACTTTGTGGATCCCCTCACATGGCACCATAAAGAGATTGCTTAGTAGCTTTTTTTTTTTTTAATTTGGCTTTTATTTGATCAAATTATAAGTCAATTTGTTGGGAAAGGATAAAATTAAAAGACAAAGACAAAGTAAAAAAACACATAGGGAATGAGAGGCTTTAAAAATTTTGGACAAAATGTTTATTGTAGTCTCTACAATTTATAAATTATAGATATTGGGTCCTTTTAGTTTCTAAAATTAAAGAGAAAAAAATAATTTTATTCCCAACTTTATTTATTTTTTTACCCCTGGTGTAAGAGAGGTAAAAGAAAATCGCTAGAATCTAGAATTAGAAGAGAAAATCTCCACTAGCACTGATTTCAGCCACTAAAACAGTTGAGATTGGTATCAAATTGTTCATTTTGATAAGGAGAGCTCACATGGTTGGTCTTTTTACCTTGAAATTGCCAAAAAAAAAAAAATACATATCTAATCTTGGTAAGATTCTTGGTTTTGGGATGGTTTTTTGAGATAACAAATGAGCTTATCAAGTTGTCTATAATGTTTTGTGGTTATTTTGAAAGGACAAAAAAGGTTAAAATTTTGATTTATAAATTGAAAAAACCATTAACCATGTTTTTTCAGCCACCATAATGGCTAGAAATTAGATAATACATATGACACGTCATCTAAATCTCTTTTTTTTTATAAGAAATATTGGGGTGAACATTCACCCAAACTCTAAAAAAAAAAAAAGCTTAGTCACTGGCCCTAACAAAATGGAAAAATGGGTCAGACCTAACAACATTTAGCCTTTACATTTTTTTTTTAAGAAAATAATGCCCTTTATATTTTTTTCAGAATTATTTTTTAATTTCTATTTAGATTAATACTCCCTCTCATTTTTATTTTGTTTAGAGAGTTTCTTTTAAATTATGATTATTTTTTTATTTTGCATGAATTTAATTTTTTAAGAGATTTTTCTTATTCATCTAAAACGTTTTTTAATATTTTTTTAAAATAAGGCATATTTATTTTCACATAATATTTCCTATATATGCGGTCTTGCATAATAATTTTTTTTGTTTATTTAATTAATTTAATGTTCGTTTCTATTTTTATTATTATTTTATCAAATAGAAAATAATTTAATAAAAAATTAGCAAACAAAATCAGGTAAACATCCCTTCACGCGAATTTAACCTTCTTTCGGTATTAAATTCCAAATAAGATTTGGGCAAATTTTGAACTTTTTTTTCTTAAAATTATTTTTTTATGTTTTTGAATTGTTTTGATATATTAATATCAAAAATATTTAAAAAAATGTTATTTGATGTATTTTCGAGTGAAAAGCATTTTAAAAAGCAACCGCTGCTATATTCTCAAACACCTCATAAATATCTTGATCTACACTTCTCTCTTAATTTTTACATTTTTATTTTTAGTTATTTTTTATGATTTTTTAATTTATTAACACAAATAATTATTGATTTATTTGATTATATGCATGCATGAATTTTTTTTATTTTTACTTAGAATTTTTTAACTATAAAAACATGCTAAAAAAGCATGTGTAAAATTCTTTTTTGAAAGTGGAAAGTTATAGTATTGATCATTTTGATTTGAAGTTTGTAAGATTTATTTATAACCTTTCAAGTGTACATGTTATCACTCTTAGATATAAAACCCAGCCTGGTCTAGCCCGGTAGGTTGATGTGGGATTCAAGGCTTTGGCCGGATTTTAAATGGTCTAAACTCGAGCTTGTAATTAGCCTAGTAAAACCCAATTAACTAGCTGGACCAACTCAAAACCTAGGTGATTCAACATAACCTGAGTGAGACCTAATATTTTTCTATTTTTTTAATGAACCCAAAAAATATAAAGTTAATTTGTAAATACTCAACTTTATATGTTTTTTATATAGCCTACATCTATATGAAATGTTTTTTTTTTTACTTTTACTTGTGGTATAACTCTATTTATAACCTATATTTTTATGAAATGTTTCTTAAACTTTTTTTATGGGATAACTATATTTATAATATACATCTATATAAAATGTTTCTTAACTTTTCCATGTGAGATAACTATGTATATAGTCTTCATCCACATAGAATATTATTTTTTTTATGATATACATACATATATATATATATATATATATATATATATATATGTTTGTGTAGTTTGTAAAATGAATAAAGAAAAGATATTTATTCCACATTAGAAAGAAACACTCCCTCCAAATGTTTCTAAGTATGGGTTTTTATCGTGTAGTAAATTAAGTCATGGTGGACAAACTCTTCTATTTGGCTTTCTAATGTTATTATATGGATATTTAAAATATCAAAAGATAGCATTTGGAACTTTAAACTTGTAACTTAATATGAACAATTATATTATTTCATGAATAGTTATATTGTTTGATGAATAATCATATTATTTCATTAACAATCATATTGTTTGATAAACAAACATATTGTTTGATGAATAGTTATATTATTTCATCGTTATATTTCAAGTTTATAAAAGCATGTTACTACGAAGAAAAGAAACACAACAAAATATATATATTCTTTTCTTGGTCTTATCTTCTCATTCTTTTAGAGGTTTAGAGGGATTAGTTGTATCCTAAAGGTGTTGTCTTTGTATAGGACAAATAAACACCTTAAAGATAGTGTTTTCACGCCTCTAAGCCAATTCCATATTTGTTTCCATCCTAAACTTTTCTAACAATTTTAAGGTGTTTATTTTGATGGAGACAAATATGAATTCTAGCGTCAAAGTTACTAAGGTTGTCAAAATTCAACTGGATCGGTTGATGGTATGTTACACAAGATCGATAGACAAGATGATATTACTACTTACTTCATTAAAGATTTACTACATTCGTGATTCGAATCTATCTGCACTACCTGAACCATAAGAAAATAAATCTGCCACTATTAAAACTATGATTAGTACTTAAAAGTATATTTTTATCAAGATTTTATATCATTATTTTGCACTTGAAGTATCAATAACTCCTTAACTAAAGCATGTTTTATACTAACATATCTAATAATATAAGATACCTTTAATTTATGGTAAATATTCGTTTTAAATGTAGGCCTATCACATAAATGAAAGTATTGATTGACGAGTTTAAGAACTAAAATTGAAAAGACAAAGAGGTGGCCAAACTTAGAAAAGAGATGCCGGTG
>NW_011500138.1:31205-87563 GCF_000495115.2 Populus euphratica
AAAGGTAAGACATAGGCCTATAACTTTCATATGGAGCCCAAGATTTAATAAGGTCATTTTCAAGTCCAAATTGCAGCAACAATAAAGAAATCTGAATTTGTCCTGCAACCCGAACACTATTTAGTATTTGGCCCATATTTGGAGTTCTAGAAGTTCAAATGACCTTTATTTTTTAAGGAAGCTAAGACAATTTCCTACAACTTTCATGTTTTCAAGTGGTTTCAATTCTAACGTTATCAATGATGTTTTGGGCAAACAAGAGAAGATAAGGATTATCACCAAGTCAAGAGTTAGTCACCCACTCATCAATTAGTCATCAAATCAATAGTTTCTAATTTTGATCTATAAAAGAAGGTATTTTCCATGCATTTAGACATCTTGGTTTCCTTATCAAGATTATGTTCTTGCTTTATATCTTTGTATTTTTGTAATGCTTAAGTTTTATTTTCATTAATATATTGCTTATGCCTTTCAATTCCTTTCATTTACTTAGTTAACTTTTGTCTTATTTATGTTCTTATTTTGTTTATTTATTTATTTTCTTTTATTATGTCTAGCTAAGTTTATTATGTCAAGGTGAAAAGGTTACACTAATGGTGTAAGAATAAGTATAGTGTAAACTCAACATAGACCTTAATGTTTGATACTAACATGTTTTATAATTGTTATCTTGTTCACTCTTTGATACTTTGCTTGTTAAATGACTAATCTAGATTTATGTTGTATAACACTTGGTACAACAAATACTTAGCACTTTGATAGCCCATACTATATGGTATAACCAACATATGAGTTATGAAAGGAACTTGATTTATTGTAAATATAAGTTATAATCATGAATGTCTGACAATATTTACAAGTATTAGCATTATTCGAATAAGATAGCTAATGTAATCATGTTAACAATTTATAATTTAATTAGAATCTCTTTTGTGCGTGGTTTCCAATTAAGTAATAAGAATTTATACTATACTTGTTTGACAAACCATTAGTGGATCCTCTAACCTTGACATTTGTTGTTATCATTGTTTAATATTTACATTGATCTTCTATCTCAAAGTTCTCATCAACTTCTTCTTTTTCTTTTTCTTGTTTCTTTACTACTACTACTACTACTACTACTACTACTATTGTTGTTATTGTTATTATTATTATTACTATTGTTGTTGTTGTATTATTGTTATTTCTAATTTATACAATTAACCTTCCTGTAGTTTGACCCCGGTCTTGCCAGGTTATTTATTACTTCGACACTCCTGCACTTAAGAGAAGACATCAATCTTTTGGTCATGTCAGACTGCAAGAATAAAACGCGAAGAAAATGAAGTGCTTTATTGAGGGCATATACTGAATAATCTGACCAGTCGACTTTATGACATCTTCTCTAAATTAAAGTCGCCAAAAAAAATTTAGGCTGCCTTAAAGACACACTACAAGTAGAAAAAATCTGGTTCTGATTGTTTTCTTGCTTTAAAATTTTTTTAGTATGAAATTACTAATAATAAACTAATCATGGATCAAGTCCATGAAATTCAAATGCTGATATCAAAACTTAGTGATTTGGATATCAAAGTTCCTGATTCACTTTAAGTAGGGGCTGTTTTATGAAAACTTCTTCCATCCTAGAATGAATATAGGATGAAGATGTTGCATTCTACAGACAATTATACCTTTGAACAGTTTCAAGCATATTTGCAAATTGAGGTTCAATCTTGTATGTGTAAAGTACAAACAACAAATTCTAAAGTGAATTTGATTACTGAAATTGGTTTGACAATGACTCAAAACAGTCTGAAAATACAAAACAAAGGAAATAAATTCAAGAAGGAAAAAAAATGATAATAAGAAGCATAGAGTTTTTTTCCATTATGGAAATAAAAGGCATAATATAAAAAAATACAGATTCAAGAATTTCAACAAGAAAGGTGGTTCTTTCAAAGTGAATATGGTTGAAAAAGACAAAGTCAGGGAGTTAGTTGTCATGGTTTTAAACATTCAAATTGGAATGATTACCAAATTAAAATTGGTGGCTGGATTTTGGTGTAACAGTTCATATTTGCAACAACAAAGCATGGTTCAAGACTTATGAAGAATTGAAAAAACCTGAAGAGGTCTTAATGGGCAACCATAATTCTGCTAAAGTTTTAGGAAAAGGAACTATTGAGTTGTACTTTACTTCTAGGCAAAATTTATCTTTACTCATGTGTTTCGTGTTCCTGAAATTAGAAAAAAACTTTGTATCTGCTAGTCTCTTGAGCAAGAAAAGGTTCAAGATTGTTTTGGAGTCTGATAAGGTTATTGTAACTAAGAATGAGATGTTTGTGGGAAAGGGTTATTCCCGTGATGGCATGTTTAAGTTTAATATTAATGAAATTAATGTTATTTCTGCTTATATGGTTGAATCTAATTCTCTTCTTTGGCATGTTAGATTAGGACATCTAAATTATAGATATTTGAAATATATATGTAAGTATGGTTATATTTCATATCAACATAATAATAAAAATAAATGTGAAGTATGTATTCAAGCAAAGATGACAAAGAAATCTTTTCCTAAAATAGAAAGGAATTCTCAATTACTTAAGTTGGTCCATTCTGATATATGTGAAATAAATGGTATGTTAACAAGGGATGGAAAAAGATATTTCATAACTTTTATTAATGATTATTCTCATTTTACCTATGTTTACTTATTAAAGATGAAGCCTTTGTCAAGGAATTCAAGAAAATGGTAGAAAATCAAAAGGAAAGGCAAATTAAAGATCTTAGAAGTGATAGAGGTGGAGAATACTTTTCTAAGGAGTTTTTTTACTTTTTATGAGGAAAACAGAATAATTCATCAAATGACAGCACCCTATACACTACAACATAAGGGACTTGCTGAAAGGAAAAATAGGTTCTTAGTGGATATGGTCAATGTCATGCTTTTGAATGCTAAATTACCAAATAATTTATGAGGTGAAGCCTTACTTACTGCATGTCACATTCATAATAGAGTATTATCTAAATGTTTCTCCCTATGAAGCATGGAACGGTAGAAAATCAAATCTGAATTATTTTAAAGTATGGGGGTGTGCAGCTTTTTATAAAAGTTTTGATCCTCAAAGAATAAAATTATGGCCTGGAGGTCTTAAGAGTATTTTTGTCGGTTATGCATAAAATTTAAAGGCTTATAGACTTTTGAATTTAGAAACTAATGTGATTGTTGAATCTATACATGCTGAATTTATCGAATATAAATTCATAAGTGATTCAAATGTGCAAGAACCAAATCTAAAAGTAATGACTCCTAGCTCAACGTTAAGTGAAAAACATAAAAACTTAGAAGTAATAGGTTCAAGTGAACCTAGAAGAAGTCAGAGTTAAAAAAGAAAACCACATAGATACAGATTTTATCTCTACTGATTCAATTGTATTTTTAGTGGAAGATGATAGAAATATAATATTAAAAAAGACACATATGATCCTAAATATAGAAGATAATCCAAAGATATTCGGTCAAGCTATATCTTCTAGAGATGTTGTTTTTTGAGAAGAAGCGGTAAATGATGAAGTGGATTCAATATTGTTTAACAATACTTGGGTCCTAGTAGATTTACCTCCAGGTTCTAAGCCAATAGAATGTAAGTGGGTGTTTAAAAGAAAATATAATACCGATGATTCTATACAAACCTTCAAGGCAAAATTGGTTGCCAAAGGTTTTACTCAAAAGAAGGGTGTTGATTATTTTGACACTTATTCTCCAGTGGCAAGAATTATATCAATTAGAATTTTATTTGTAATAACATCAATTTATAAATTGTATGTTCATTAAATGGATGTAAAGATGGCTTTTCTAAATGGAGATTTAAATAAAGAAGTATATATGGAGCAACCTAAGAGTTTTATACTTCCTAGAAATGAAGAAAAAGTCTTTAAATTGGTAAAGTCCTTATATGGTTTAAAACAAGCTCCAAAATAATGGCATGAAAAGTTTGACAAAGCAATTTTGTTGAATAATTTTCATCACAATGGTTCCGATAAGTGTATGTATTCAAAATTTATAAAAACTTTTGGTGTGATTATTTTTCTCTATATAGATAACATGTTAATATTTAGCACCAATATGATTAGAATAGTTGAAACCAAAAGATATTTCACTTCTATCTTTAAAATGAAAGATCTTAATGAAGTAGATACAATTTTAAGTATGAAAGTTAAGAAACATAGTAGTGGTTATACACTTAATTAGTCACATTACATTGAGAAAATGCTTGATAAGTTTAAGCATCTCAATATAAAGGAGGCTAATACCCCATTTGACTTTAGCATGAAGTTTAATGATTATTATGATAAATCAGTAGCATAACTAGAATATGTTAGTACTATTGGAAGTCTTATGTATGTTATGCATTATACAAGACCAGATATAGCTTTTGTTATATGCAAGTTATCAAAATATACAAGCAAGCTGAATACAAATCATTAGAAAGCTATTGCAAGAGTCTTTAGTTACCTAAAAAGAACGGTCGATTTAGGCTTGTTTTGTTCTTATTTTCTAGCTATGATTGAAGGATATAGTGATGCAAGTTGGATGACTAGTTCAAGTGATAATAAGTCTATATCAAAATGGATTTTCTCACTTGAAAGAGACGTAATATCTTGGGCATCTAAGAAACAAACATGCATCTCAAATTCTACCATAGAATCAGAATTTATTGTTATAACTGCTACAGGTAAAGAAGTAGAATGGCTAAAAATATGTTATTTGATATTAAGTTATGGCGACAACCTATGTCAGTTATTTCTTTATACTGTGATAGCGAAGTAACTATGTCTTGATCTTATAGTAACATTTACAATGGTAAGTGAAGATATATAAGCATTCGACATGAATATATTCGAGAGTTGATTATAAATAGTGTAATCACCATTGTCTATGTGAAGTATGTGAATAATTTAGCGAATCCGCTCACAAAAGGACTATTTAGAGACATGATATGAAAAATAACTAATGGAATAGGGTTGAAACCCGTTATTAAAGATACTAGTAATAGGAACCCAACTTCAGATTAGCAAAAAGCTTATCTCTTAGTGTAATGGGTAATAATAAGTTACTATTTTGTATCTGTTGGACATTGATAATTAATTTGAGTCCTTATTCTGATAGTATTCAGTGTGTTCTATTACACAAAGTAGGATGAGCATGGGCTCTTAATGGAATTTAAAGTTCGTGTCTAATGTAATAGAGACATGTATAATTCCACCTATCTGAATATAAAAGTAATGCTGCTTTTGACAAGAATTGGGGTTTTCTCTTGTAAATATTCAAGAAAAAAATTATGATTTTAGCACATGGTCATAATAGTTCTAAACAGTTGTAAACCTCTTTAAGAGTTTGGATAGTATTATGTGTGTAATATCTTTTATTCGACAACAAAAGTTTTGGTTTAATCTGCGGACACCATTAACTTTAGTTGGATTCAAGTTCTAATATTAATTGAAGGTTTAAATTGCAAAATACCTTCTTGTAAGCATAATTCTATCAAGTGAAAAGACCTTTATTACAAACTGGTAGGGGATTATTGGTGTAATTTGTAAATGAATAAAAAAAAAGATATTTATCCCACATTAGAAATAAACATTCCCTCCTAATGTTTCTAAATGTGGGTTTCTATTGTGTAGTAAATTAAGCTATGGTGGACAAACTCTTCTGTTTGGCTTTCTAATGTTATTATATGGATATTTAAAATATTAAAAGATAGCATTTGAAACTTTAAACTTGGAACTTAATTTGAACAGTTATATTTAGTCATATTGTTTGATAAACAATCATATTATTTCATTAACAATCATATTATTTGATGAACAACCATAGTGTTTCATCAATAGTCATATTACTTGATGAAGAATCATAATGGTTCATCAACAGTCATATTATTTAATCGTTATGTTTTAAGTCTATAAAAGCATGTTACTACAAAGAAAAAAAATATAACAAAATATATTCTTTTCTTGATGTTATCTTCTCATTCATTTAGAGGTTTAGAGGGATTAATTGTATCTTAAAAGTATTGTTTCTATGTAGGACAAATAAACACCTTAAAGATAGTGTTTTCACGTCTCTAAGCCGATTTTATATTTGTTTTCATCCTAAACTTTTCTAATAATATATATATATATATATATATATATGTATATATGTATATTAATGTTTTCTTGTATAATATTGAAATTTCAAATATATATTTTTTTAAAAAATTGAGTTGATCTGATTTCCCCCGAATGAAGCTGATTTAATAAACATGTCACTGAATGCACAGTATTTAGCGGATCTTCCGAGCTATGTCCATATATTGTGAGACATATAGCTGGGGAGGGGGCGGTGGTTTTTGGAAGTTTATTCGTAGTCTAGCTGGAACAGCAAGGATTGACTTGAAACTCAGCGATCCAAAACGTGACTTGTACAGAGTTAAACTGAAGAAAACATTAATATAGTGAAATCTGATTAGGTTTCCAGTAATCTAGAGGAGGGTTGCGAACCCAATCTGCAGGGCCTCTCCATTGCCAAGCAACTGCAATATTGTCTGCAAACTCCAGGCGCGAAAGCAACGCTATATTGCTACAAACGCAACCCTAAACATGTTGTCTTTGTTTATTCATGTCAAGAAAGATGGAAAGAGAAAGGACAGAAAAGGCGGATGCACGAATGATGCCTTCCCGTATCGAAGCACGTCTATCACATAAAAAAACCAAGCTTGCGAGTGGCTGGTTATGGCTGTACGTAGACATCAATCGGTTTCTTTCTTTCAAGATAAAAGTGACATGGGATGAAAGCATTTTTGTATCATCTGCAGAACCGCATCTAGAGGGATTGATTGATGTTTTCATAGCCATATTTTCTGTTAATAGTTCTTGAAGGTCTTTCTTTAATGGCTAAACCCATCACTTTCACCTCTTCTTCCAACCAACTCATCATCAAAGTCCTCTTCTGAAGTAAATTTCATAAATCAAGAATTTATTTACTCTTTCTCATTACATAATTCATTATTATAAAAAAAACGAATTAATGCAAAAACAGGATATACACACACACACACATGCATACATAATGGGTCGAGTTTACTTTTATATTAAAAAGGGTATCTTACTCACATTAAAAAAAGAAAAACAAAAAAAAAAACAGAAGAAGAAATGGAATTATACTTTACCAAAAAAGGAAAAAAAAAAAACAAGGAGGAAATTATATCATTTAGGCTTTCAAAAAACAAAAACAGTGACGTTGCAACCGAGAAGAGTTTATATAAATTAAGCTGATCTTCTGCCTTTAGGGTTAGGAGGAAGTTTCTGGTGTGTGTGAGGTGGTTGAAAGATTGCATGTTTTATTAATTATCTATATCCAAAATCCTTAACGAGACTTGTATTGATCAAACTACTCTTGTCGCCATTACAGCACGCCTCAATGTTTGTCTGCTTTTGCCTTGGCATTTCAAGGGAGAACTATAGTTATTTTTTAAAGTAATTCTACTCACGAGTATATTAAAATAATATATTTTTTATTTTTTAAAAATTATTTTTAATATTAACATATTAAAAAAAATTTAAAAATAAATAATTTAATTTAATTTAATTTTTTTTAAAATACTTCTAAAATACAAGAACAAATATACTCTTAAAAGCAATATTTTGATTTTAGTTTAGTCAGTGTCTTCAAATAAAATAGAACAGATTGAAAAAAAATGTCACTTTGTTGTTTCTATTGTAAGATTATAAAGATTTATTTAAATTTTATATTTTTATTTGTCACTATATTTTATAATTAAATATATTTTTATCGTATACATTTCTTTTTCTTTTTCTATTCTAAGACATGGTCGAACGTGATGTAAACAATTCAAGCTAGCCATGCTTGAAGAACGAAGAAGATATTAAAAGGTTATGGATTTTAATTTAATATTTATATTGTTATCTCCAACAACCCGCAAGAGAGAGAAAGAAATATCTAAAGACAAGCAGTAATGCAAACTTTCTTCAAGAGGGCTTTGTCTGCCTCAAATGTTCTGTTCTGTTCTATTTATTTATTACTCTCTCTCTCTCTTGATTTTTTTTTTTTTTGTCTTGGAGGTGATTATTTATTTATTTATTTATGAACCAAAATTCATTCATCTACTAGCAGTACTCAATAATTCATGCTTGAAGACAAAAACATTTTTTTAATTGAATTATTAGTCTAGCGCCCCATACATTTAATACACGCTGAGGGTCGAGCTCGTTGGATTCTACGGCACAGGATGTAATTTTAGGCACGTTTGTATACGTGCAGATCCCATTTTCTGTCGGTGACTCCTCTGAGCTTGTGAATAATTGTGATTTTTAAAAATATTTTTATTAAAAAATATATAAAAATAATATTTTTTTATTATTAAAAAATTTATTTTTTTATATCAATGTATTAAAATAATTTATAAATATAAAATAAAAAATATCAAAAAATAATTTTGAATTTTTAATATACCAAGTATTAACTTCACAGGGCTATAAAAACACTACAATCTTATTTAAATTAAAATTGATTTTAAAAAAATAAAAATAAAAATTTGTATTGCAATTTGCACTTGAAATTCGTATCATATCATGTTAGGTTTTCTAATTTTTTTTTTATTTTTCTAAAGTACTCAAACTTCTTTGAATTTTTTAAAATTACTTTTTGGAGTTTTCAAGTTTCTTTGAATTGTATCTGAAGGCTGTTTTCACTCAAAAACTGGTAGAACAATATATGCGAGAAAATATTAATATATGAAGTAACAGAAGTCTCGAGAAACATATATATATATATATAAAGGTACATAAGTACATAAGTTAATTAATTTTTTATTTTTCATCTGGAACCTTTGTCTCTTTCGTTGGTTCATATCGTAAAATCACAGCCCCAGTGGTTTTCCTGCAACCCCAGCCATTGGATTGGTTGATCAAAAATTGATGGGACAAGTTGTTTTCCCATTATGGATTTGCTGCCCTTTTCTAGCTTGCATTTATTTCATTTTATTATGGACGTGGAAGGAAACGGAGAAGCATGTATGGCCACAGAAGATAGAGAAACTTGATGATTTTTGGCAGATACCCAAAAAGCCTGCTCTGAGGAGAAAGACGGGTCCCCTCATTTCTTCATCCCCTCGCCGTCATAAATTGCAGGGAGGTGTCGCGGTTCGATCCTCCGGTGCAAAAAGGAATGGAAGATGTTAATGGAAGAAAATGGATGGTTTTCAAGGAAGAAATTTAGGGGCTTGTCAACTGAATTAAAGGGGGAAAATCATGGTGTGTTTCTAAGAGCAGTAGACACAGTAAAAAACACTCATGGTGTGTTTCTAAGAGCAGTAGACACAGTAAAAAACACTGAGTGATAGGAAAAATCAGTAGTTCTATGGGCATAACAGGCAATCTTCTTAACTACGTTAAACTGTGCTTTTGGTTTTGGGCATTTGATCATATTCAAAATGTGAGGAAAACAATGTGTTTTTAAGATTCTACTGTGAAGAAGACATGACGACAAGTGTATATAACAGTGAAAACCATATCCGAAAATGTCAGCTTTCACATGTCTGCCATATCATCTCTACCTTGGGTGACATTTCAGTGCACTCAGCTGTACATTTATTTAATACTGCAGTAGATGTTATGGTTGTTATGATTGTAGAGTTTGTTTAATAATTCAGTAATTATTATGGTTGTCACTTGAAAAAATTATTTTATAAAAAATATTTTTAATTAATGTTAATTTGAAAAAATAGATGTTTAGTTAAAATTATGGTTGAAATTGAGATTGAAAAAAAATAATTTAATATATTTGGTTAAAAGTGCTTTTAAAATTAAGGTTATAAAATAATTTATATATATATATATATATATTAATATTGATGATTTTAATTTAAGTATTATGAATTTAACTATTGCTATTATATATATCCGACAAGAACTACAGTTTTTATAATTTTTTAGCGTGTAATAAAATTAGATAAAATATTATTATGTATAAAATTCACTTTAAACTATTTTTTAACAAAAAAATGTTAAAAACATTAACACTCTAAAAAAAAAGTGTTCATTCAGTGCAAGAAAATTGAACCATTCACTATTTCATGTGAACAGTGCAATTATCTTGCATTGTTCACATGAACAATGCAATTACGTGAAGAATGCAAAAAAAACAAGTAATTCTCGCTTTTCAAATACTGCATTTCCAACGCAGAAAAGAGATGGAATCCAATAAATAGTATACCTTCATTTTTTTTAACCAAACAACCGCAACTATGTTTTAAATAAAAACGCAACCACAACCGCAAAGCTAAATGGGCTCATAATGTTATTCCTTAATACGAACATTAATCAAGATAGATTTCTTTTGACCAAATCCAAGCTATCTGAAGTTCGATCTAGAAGATTTCAGACTTGTTTCAACTAATTCATTCATTTTGAATGCAAATCATGGAATTTGATTACCTAGATTCATACTAAAAATTTGTGTGAAATAAAGCAATGTTTAGAGAGAAATGAAGTAATGTTTAGAGAGAAATTTCATGGCATAGATTTTGTTTATTGAAGAATTCATATTGTAGATTATCTTTATAAAAATAAGCTTAGTCTCCCTCAAGATTGTTAAAATCGCGATTCAACTCACAAAATCATATGTTTTTACGAGTTGATATAGGTTTTACGTGCTAAATCCTTTATAAAACTCAGAAATGGATAAAATCATCAAAATCGGGTAAAATCATTAAAATCGGGTGAAATCGCGTAAAATCACGATTTCACCACCGATTGAATGAGTTTTCCTGTAGGAAATAAAAATGCAATATTGCTAACAGGTGTTGACCGTCTATCGGCTTTAACAAAGCAAATGCAAATTCACCAAATCATCAATCACATTTCAGTTCACCATTCATTTTTAGAACAAAAAAAATCCCAAAATTGAAATCCCAAAATTCTAAATCATCACTGAGGATTCCTCAGTTACTTAGTCTCTTAATTTCTTTCTCTCAACCGTCCACGATTCCACAGTCACCGTCTACCCGTACTCCACAACAACCCTCGTCTCTCATCTTTTTTTTTTAATTTTTTTCATCATCGACGATGTCCTTTTCACTAGCCACTATGAGAACCAAAGTCCACCCAACAACAACAACATCTCTCCAGTCTCCACTAGGTAAGTTACTCTGTTTATCTTGTTTCACCTCTTGCAAAAATTCACTGGTTCTCTCTTCTCTTTTGGTAACTACCAGCGGTTGGAGGTGTTTTTTTTCCTGTCTGTTTCTTACTCTGATGCTAATATTAGTTTGATTGGATTCGCAGGCTCTAGGTTTGACTGCAATATTGATCTGCTCAAAATAGAGGTAAGATTCTTAGTTTTTTACCATATCCGTTTCTTACCATGTTTGTAATCTTTCATGATTGTTGTTTAAGACTTTAGGTGCTTTAATCTTTATAGTTTAATGATGTTAAAGATTGAGATTTTGATTTAAAGTTTTTGTGACTCTATCTATTATTGAGATTTTGCCTGTGAATTTTGGATTCAAATTTAACTGCGTGTGTGTGATTGTTTTTTCACATAAATCAGTTGTCTCTGTTTCTTGATCTGAACAAGTTGGAGTCAGGTTAGTAATAGATGTTTTTCTTTTGCTCACCATGTTCTTGGGGACTTTATTCATGATGTTCTACCTCTGCTTGTTTCAGTTTAGTCCTTGTTAGTTGTCACCTTATCCACAATGTCTATGGTTGGCTGGGAAATTGGGTTGTGATTATGTTGAAAATGTATGTTTCTTCTGTGTGCCTATGCACCGACACCTAGCATGTATTTGCTATCATGTTTTAGGTGTTTCTGTTTCTTGCCCTTTTCTTTTGGTTTTTATTTCTATTTTTCTAGAAGCTGTAATGATTACCTTATAATAATATAAAATGTTTGGATTGATTATCGGGTTGATTTGAATTGATTCTTGAATTGTTGAACTTATGGCATCTAGAAAAAATTCTTCTGGTAATAGGCTTGATATGGGATGGCAACATGGTATAGATATTAATAAGAATTCTAGAAAAGTTTAGTGCAAGTATTGTCAAAAAATTATCAACAAAGGTATTTTTTGTTTTAAACAACATTTGACTTGCACTCATAAGGATGTTAAGCCATGTCAGCAAGTACCAGAAAATATTAAGCAGATAATTTTAGGTGTTTTGGTGAAAAATCTAGAAGCAACTAAAAAGAAAAGAAAGGCTCATCAATATAGTGTAAATGATAATGATGATGAAATAAAAGAAATTAGATCCAAAGACAAAGAAAAGAGAGTAGCTGGTGAGAGTGGAAGTACACAAACAACCCTAAATCAACTCCTAAAAAAGAATATTAAAGAAGAAGCATGTCATCAAATTACAAGGTTTTTTTACACTAGTGCAATTCCATTTAATTGTGTAAAAAAACCCTGAGCTTTTTAAGGTACTTGAATTGGTTGTAAAGCATAGGCTAGGTTTCAAGTCTCCATCATACCATGATATTAGAAAGAAGTATTTGAAACAAGAAATGGATCAAACAATGAATTTGCTTGAGGAGTACAAGCTATAATGGAAAAAAACTGGTTGTTCAATAATGTTTGATGGATGAACAAATAAAAAAAAGACGTTGTATTTGTAACTTTTTGATTAATGGTCCTAAAAGGATAGTTTTTTTTTTATCATCAGTGGATACTTTTAATATGTCCAAGACTGCTAATAAGGTATTTGAGATGTTAGATGCCATTATGAAGAGGATTAGAGAGGAAAATGTTGTCCAAGTAGTCACCAATAATGTTGTAAATTATAAGGCAGCAGGACAATTATTGATGGAAAAAAGAAAGAGTTTATTTTGTACACCATGTGTTGCCCACTGTATTGACTTGATATTAAAGAATTTTGAGAAGTTAGAGGTTCATCAAGTAACTATTGCTAAGAAGAAGAGAATCACCTCATATATTTATTTAAGAACTATTCTTATTTCCATGCTAAGGCACTTTATGAAAGAAAGAGATTTGATTAAGCTTGTTGCCACTCAATTTGCTATTGCATATTTGACTCTAGGATGTTTGAATGATCATAAAATGCAGTTGATGACTATGTTTACTTCCAAATAGTGGAGTTCATGTAGGTTTGCAAGAATAGAAGAAGGGAAACGAATTCAAAATTGTGTTTTGGATAGCAGGTTTTGGCATGATGTTACTATATGTATTAAAGCAGCGTATCCTCTAATTAAAGTTCTTTGATTAGTTGATTCTAATAAAAAACCAGCTATGGGTTTTATATATAAAGCAATGGATGAAGCAAAAAAGAAGATACAAGTAAATTTTAGTTCTGTGAAAAAAAATATATATCTTGTTAATTTTTATTTCAAATATTGTCATCTATTAATATGAATATCTTTAGAGATACTTTCAATTGAGATATTTCTAAAGTGTAATGATATTTTTATTATTTTTTTCTATATAGTTATGTACCTATATGGAATATTATTGATGCAAGATAGGAACTTCAACTCCACAAACACTTACATGCAGTAGCTTATTATTTGAATCCTCATTATCATTATAATCTCAATTTTAAGGTTAATGCCAATATTAAAATTGGATTATATCAATGCTTAGAAAGAATAGTGTCTAATGCAAGTGAAAGGTGCAAAATTGACTTGCAACATGAATCATTCAAGGATGCAAAAGGATTGTTTGGCATTGAGGCTACCAAGACAACAAGACATAAAAAAAAAAAAACCTTCAACTCAATGGTGGGATTCTTATAGGGATGAATGTCCAAAATTACAAAGGTTTGCAATCCGAGTTCTAAGCTTGACATATACTTCATCTAGATGTGAGCGTAATTGGAGTGCATTTAAAATGGCGAGTTTTTATATTTTTTTTTTATTTTACATCTTGAAATATTTGATAAAAATCTTATAAATTTGAATTGTTTATTTAGTTTCATACAAAATGAAGAAATCGTTAATTTGCACTTGAAATTCGTATTATATCATGTTAGGTTTTCTAATTTTTTTTATTTTTCTAATGTACTCAAACTTCTTTGAATTTTTTAAAATTACTTTTTGGAGTTTTCAAGTTTCTTTGAATTGTATCTGAAGGCTGTTTTCACTCAAAAACTGGTAAAACAATATATGCGAGAAAATATTAATATATGAAGTAAAAGAAGTCTTGAGAAACATAATACACACACACGTACACACACACACATATATATATATAAAGGTACATAAATTAATTAATTTTTTATTTTTCATCTGGAACCTTTGTCTCTTTCGTTGGTTCATATCGTAAAATCACAGCCCCAGTGGTTTTCCTGTAACCCCAGCCATTGGATTGGTTGATCAAAAATTGATGGGACAAGTTGTTTTCCCATTATGGATTTGCTGCCCTTTTCTAGCTTGCATTTATTTCATTTTATTATGGACGTGGAACGAAACGGAGAAGCATGTATGGCCACAGAAGATAGAGAAACTTGATGATTTTTGGCAGATACCCAAAAAGCCTGTTCTGAGGAGAAAGACGGGTCCCCTCATTTCTTCATCCCCTTGCCGTTATAAATTGCAGGGAGGTGTCGCGGTTCGATCCTCCGGTGCAAAAAGGAATGGAAGATGTTAATGGAAGAAAATGGATGGTTTTCAAGGAAGAAATTTAGGGGCTTGTCAACTGAATTAAAGGGGGAAAATCATGGTGTGTTTCTAAGAGCAGTAGACACAGTAAAAAACACTCATGGTGTGTTTCTAAGAGCAGTAGACACAGTAAAAAACACTGAGTGATAGGAAAAATCAGTAGTTCTATGGGCATAACAGGCAATCTTCTGAACTACGTTAAACTGTGCTTTTGGTTTTGGGCATTGATCATATTCAAAATGTGAGGAAAACAATGTGTTTTTAAGATTCTACTGTGAAGAAGACATGACGGCAAGTGTATATAACAGTGAAAAACCATATTCGAAAATGTTAGCTTTCACATGTCTGCCATATCATCTCTACCTTGGGTGACATTCCGGTGCACCGAGGTGTATATGTAACTTGTAGAGTGTGTTTGGTATTACGGTAACTATTGTGGTTGTGATTTGAAAAAAAATTATTTTATAAAAAGTATTTTTAGTTGAGGTTGGTTTGAAAAAATAGGTATTTAGTTAAAATTGTAGTTAAAATTGAGGTTGAAAAAAAAATAGTTTAATGTGTTTGGTTAAGAATGCTTTTGAAATTGAGATTATAAAATAATTTAAAAATATATATATTAATATTGATGATTTTTAATTTAAATATTATAGATTTAACTATTGCTATTATATACATCCGACAAGAATTACAGTTTTCATAATTTTTTAGCGTGTAATAAAATTAGATAAAATATTATCATGTATAAAATTCACTCTAAACTATTTTTTTTTTTACAAAAAATGTTAAAAAAAATTAACACTCTAAAAAAAAAGTGTCCACGCAGTGCAAGATAATTGCATCGTTCACTATTTTTATGTGAACAATGCAATTACGTGAACAGTGCAAAAAAAGCAAGTAATTCTCGCTTTTCAAATACTGCGTTTCCAATGCAGAAAAGAGATGGAATCCAATGAACAGTATACCTTCATTTTTTTAACCAAACAGTCGCAACTACGTTTTAAATAAAAACGCAATCGCAGCCACAGAGCCAAATAGGCTCGTAATGTTATTCCTTAATACGAACATCAATCAAGATAGATTTCTTTTGACCAGATCCAAGCTATCCGAAGTCCGATCTAAAAGATTTCAGACTTGTTTCAACTAATTCGTTCATTTTGAATGCAAATCATGGAATTTGATTACCTAGATTCATGCTCAAAATTTGTGTGAAATGAAGCAATGTTTAAAGAGAAATGAAGTAATGTTTAGAGAGAAATTTCATGGTATAGATTTTGTCTATTGAAGAATTCATATTGTAGACTATCTTTATAAAAATAAGCTTAGTCTCCCTCAAGATTGTTAAAATCATGATTCAACTCACAAAATCATACGTTTTTATGAGTTGATATAGGTTTTACGTGCTAAATCGTTTATAAAACTCAAAAATGGATAAAATCAGGTCAAAATCGGGTAAAGTCGTTAAAATTGGGTGAAATCGTGTAAAATCACGATTTCACCATCAATTGAACGAGTTTTCCCGCAGGTAATAAAAATGCAATATTGCTGACAGGTGTCGACCGTCTATTAGCTTTAACAAAGCAAATGCAAATTCACCAAATCATTAATCACATTTCAGTTCACCATTCACGTTTAGAACAAAAAAAATCCCTAAATTGAAATCTCAAAATTCAAAATTATCACTGAGGATTCCTCAGTTACTTAGTCTCTTAGTTTCTTTCTCTCAACCGTCCACGATTCCACGGTCATCGTCTACCAGTACTCCACGACAGCCCTCATCCCTTATCTTTTTTTATTTTTTTCATCATCGACGACATCCTTTTCACCAGCCACTATGAGAACCAAAGTCCACCCAACAACAACAGCATCTCTCTAGTCTCCACCAGGTAAGTTACTCTGTTTATCTTGTTTCACCTCTTGCAAAAATTCACTGGTTCTCTCTTCTCTTTTGGTAACTACCAGCAGCTGGGGGTGTTTTTTTTTCCCTGTCTGTTTCTTACTCTGATGCTAATATTAGTTTGATTGGATTCGCAGGCTCTAGGTTTGACTGCAATATTGATCTGCTCACTGCTCAGAATAGAGGTAAGATTCTTAGTTTCTTACCATATCCGTTTATTACCCTGTTTGTAATCTTTCATGACTGTTGTTTAAGACTTTAGGTGCTTTAATCTTTATAGTTTAATGATGTTAAAGATTGAGATTTTGATTCAAAGTTTTTGTGACTCTATCTATTATTGAGATTTTGCTTGTGAATATTGGATTCAAATTTAACCACATGTGTGTGATTGTTTTTTCACATAAATCAGTTGTCTCTGTTTCTTGATTTGAACAAGTTGGAGTCAGGTTAGTAATAGATGTTTTTCTTTTGCTCACCATGTTCTTGGGGACTTTATTCATGATGTTCTACCTCTGCTTGTTTCAGTTTAGTCCTTGTTAGTTGTCACCTTATCCACAATGTCTATGGTTGGCTGGGAAATTGGGTTGTGATTATGTTGAAAATGTATGTTTCTTCTGTGTGCTTGTGCACCGACACCCAGCATGTATTTGCTATCATGTTTTAGGTTTTTCTATTTCTTGCCCTTTCCTTCTGGTTTTTATTTCTATTTTTTTTGGAAGCTATAATGATTACCTTATAATAATATAAAATGTTTGGATTGATTATCGGGTTGATTTGAATTGATTCTTGAATTGTTGAACTTATGGCATTTAGAAAAAATTCTTCTGGTAACAGGCTTGATGTGGGATGGCAACATGGTATAGATATTGATAAGAATTCTAGAAAAGTTCAGTGCAAGTATTATCAAAAAATTATCAGTGAAGGTATTTTTTGTTTTAAACAACATTTGACTTACATTCGTAAGGATGTTGAGCCATGTCAGCAAGTACCAGAAAATATTAAGCAGATAATTTTAGGTGTTTTGGTGAAAAATCTAGAAGTAACTGAAAAGAAAAGAAAGGTTCATCAATATAGTGTAAATGATAATGATGATGAAATAAAAGAAATTAGATCCAAAGACAAAGAAAAGAGAGTAGCTAGTGGGAGTGGAAGTACACAAACAACCCTAAATCAACTGCTAAAAAAGGATATTAAAGAAGAAGCATGTCAGCAAATTGCAAGGTTTTTTTGACACTAGTGCAATTCCATTTAATTGTGTAAAAAAACCCTGAGCTTCTTAAGGCACTTGAATTGGTTGTAAAACATAGGTCGGGTTTCAAACCTCCATCCTACCATGATATTAGAGAGAAGTATTTGAAACAAGAAAAGGATCAAACAATGAATTTGCTTGAGAAGTACAAGCTAGAATGGAAAAAAACTGGTTATTCAATAATGTCTGATGGATGGACAAATAAAAAAAGTCATTGTATTTGTAACTTTTTGGTTAATAGTCCTAAAGGGACAGTTTTTTTTTATCATCAGTGGATACTTTTAATATGTCCAAGATTGCTGATAAGGTATTTGAGATGTTAGATGCCATTATGGAGAGGATTAGAGAGGAAAATGTTATCCAAGTAGCCACCGATAATGCTGTAAATTATAAGGCAGCGGGACAATTATTGATGAAAAAAAAAAGAGTTTGTTTTGTACACCAGTAGCTTATTATTTGAATCCTAATTATCATTATAATCTCAATTTTAAGGTTAATGCCAATATTAAAATTGGATTATATCAATGCTTAGAAAAGATGGTGCCTAATGCAAGTGAAAGGTGCAAAATTGACTTGCAACATGAATTATTCAAGGATGCAAAAGGATTGTTTGGCATTGAGGCTGCCAAGACAACAAGAGATTAAAAAAAAACTCCAACTTAATGGTGGGATTCTTATAGGGATGAATGTCCAGAATTACAAAGGTTTGCAATCCGAGTTCTAAGCTTGACATATACTTCATCTAGATGTGAGCGTAACTAGAGTACATTTAAAATGGTGAGTTTTTTTATTTTTTTTATTTTAAATGTTGAAATATTTGATAAAAATCTTATAAATTTGAATTGTTTATTTAGTTTCATACAAAATGAAGAAATCGTTTGCATTAAAGAAAAATGAATGACTTGGTATTTGTAATGTGCAATCTGAAATTGAATAATAATAAAGTCAAAAAGCAAGCTGATGATTTTGGTGTAGAAGATGATCTTTCATCTAATGATGATTGGATAACCGAGGGAGAAAAACATTCAAACATTGATTTGCTTGGTGCTATTGGCAGTGCAACACGAAGAAAAAGTGGTAATGATGATGAAAGTAATGAAGAAGAAATTTCTAATGATGCTGAAATAGAGAGTCATGGTACTGAAGATGATTTGGAGATTCAAATTGATGATATTGGTGTTGGTACTAGTAGTAGCACTAATGCTCATAATATTGGTGTTAGTACTAGTGGTGACATTAATAATCCTCTTGATGCTAATGATATTGATGAATGTCTGAGAAATAATGAGAAAGATAAAGGCAATGAAGCTGGTTTTAGTTTACATGACACATCGACAGATTATTTATTTTAAATTTGTTAATTATTAGCTAATAAAAAGTTATTTAAATTATGTATGGATTTTTATTTGAACCATGTATTTTAAGGTGTTTAAACCATATATGGATTTTTATTTGAAGCACGTATTTTAAGGTGCTTGAACTATATATGGATTTTTATTTGAAGCATGTATTTTAAGGTGCTATGAATTTTTATTTGAAGCATGAATTTTTTTAATGTATTTTAAAATTTCTTATGATTTTATGATTTTACAATCTATTTTTACGATCCGAGTTTGTTTTGCATTTTCCGTGCCGTGTTAAAACCGTGATTTTAACAATCTTGATCTCCCTCCTATAGGGAAAAGGCCAGAAAAGATGGAGAAGGAAGAATGAACCCTTTTTGATAGATATATTTTAGGTATGATCAAATTAACCCTAATTAATAAAAAATGGTACCTATAATGTCATCAAAGAAAGACTATATTATGAATCTAATGATAGCCATATCTGGTATATATGAAAAGCTTTCGACAAATAACAAGATTTATTTAATTAAAAAATTGTTTAATATGAAGATGATAAAAGGAATGCTTATCACCCTATCACCCAACACCTTAATAATTTCAACACCATTATAAATCAATTATCATCTATTAAAATTAAGTTTTATGATGAGATATAGGCATTCATCTTATTGATTTTGCTCTTAAAAAGTTAAGAGGTCATGAGAATAGTTATAAGCAACTTTACTATGAAATCTAAGTTGAAATATGACGACATCTACGCCTTAATTCTTAAAAGAAAAAAAGTCCATAAATGAAGGATGCAAGTAAAAATTCAACTTTTTTAGTGTTGCCATAAACTTTGATATAAAATATGAAAGATCTCATGGAAACTTAAATAAGGATAGGTCAAAATCTAGATTTAGGAGTCGAAGAAAGTCAAAGCCTAAGAAGCAGGATATTTGTTAGAATTATAGAGAACATAGTCATCTAATGAGGAATTGAACAAATCTAAGAAAAGCCAAGGCTAATTCTGTAAAATCTACTATTGAAATGGTATATAAAGCTTTGATTCTTCTTGTTTGTAGTCCACTAGATTATTGGGTTTTTGACTTAGGCAATTCATTTCATACTATTTTACACCAAAAAAATTTATAGAATTATGTTGTCGGTAATTATGGTATGGTGTACTGGGCTAATAGAGAAATATTAAATGTTGTGGGCATAAGAGATGTAAAATCAAATTATTAATTGATTTTATATGAAATTTAAAACAGATGAGGCATGTTCCTAAACTAAAAAATAACTTGATCTCTATAGGATAGGACAACTTGATAACCATTAATTAATCAAGAAAAAAGGCATGGGTTTATTTTCTAAAAAATAAATCCAATGTATTTAATACTTTTAAGAAATAAGATTAAATCTAAAGTGTATTCTAGAAGATTTCAAACCTGTTTTAACTAATTCATTCATTTCGAATACAAATCACGGAATTTGATTACCTAGATTCATACTCAAAATTTGTGTGAAATGAGCAATGTTCAGAGAAAAATGAAGTAATGTTTAGAGAGAAATTTCATGGTATAGATTTTATCTATTGAAGAATTCATATTGAAGACTATCTTTATGAAAATAAACTTAATCTCCCTCTTACAGGGAAAAGACCAGAAAACATGGAGGAGGAAGAATGAACCCCTTTTGATAGATATATTTTAGGTATGATCAAATTAACTCTAATTAATACAAAATGATGCCTATAATGTCATCAAAGAAAAGATTATATATTATGAATCTAATGACAACCATTTCTGATATGTATGAAAAGCCTTCGGCAAACAACAAGGTTTATTTAATTAAAAAATTATTTAATATAAAGATGATAAAAGGAATGCTCATTACCCAACACCTTAATAATTTCAGCATCATTATAAATCAATTATCATCTATTAAAATTAAGTTTTATGATAAGATATAGGTATTAATCTTATTGGTTTCACTCTTAAAAAGTTAGGAGGTTGTGAGAATAGTTATAAGCAACTTTAATATGAAATCCAAGTTAAAATATGACGACATCTACACCTTGATTCTTGAAAAAAAAAGTCCATAAATAAAGAATGTAGTAAAAATTCAACTTTTAGTGTTGTCATAAACCTTGATATAAAAGATGAAAGATCTTATAAAAACTCAAATAAAGGTAGGTTAAAATCTAGATTAGGAGTAGAAGAAGGTTAAAGCCTAGGAAGCAAGATATTTGTTAGAATTATAGAAAATACGGTTATCTAACGAGGAATTAGACAAATCCAAGAAAAGCCAAGGCTAATTCTGTAAAATCTACTATTGAAAAGGTATATAAAGCTTTGATTCTTCTTGCTTATAGTCCACTGGATAATTGGGTTTTTAACCTAGTCACTTCATTTCATACTATTTCACACCAAGAAATTTTATAGAATTATGTTGTCGGTAATTATGGCTATATTATGAATCTAATGACAACCATTTATGGTATGTATGAAAAGCCTTCGGTAAACAACGAGGTTTATTTAATTAAAAAATTGTTCAATATAAAGATGATAAAAGGAATGCTCATTACCCAACACCTTAATAATTTCAGCATCATTATAAATCAATTATCATCTATTAAAATTAAGTTTTATGATAAGATATAGGTATTAATCTTATTGGTTTCACTCTTAAAAAGTTAGGAGGTTGTGAGAATAGTTATAAGCAACTTTAATATGAAATCCAAGTTAAAATATGACGACATCTACACCTTGATTCTTGAAAAAAAAAGTCCATAAATAAAGAATGTAGTAAAAATTCAACTTTTAGTGTTGTCATAAACCTTGATATAAAAGATGAAAGATCTTATAAAAACTCAAATAAGAGTAGGTTAAAATCTAGATTTAGGAGTAGAAGAAGGTTAAAGCCTAGGAAGCAAGATATTTGTTAGAATTATAGAAAATACGGTTATCTAACGAGGAATTAGACAAATCCAAGAAAAGCCAAGGCTAATTCTGTAAAATCTACTATTGAAAAGGTATATAAAGCTTTGATTCTTCTTGCTTATAGTCCACTGGATAATTGGGTTTTTAACCTAGTCACTTCATTTCATACTATTTCACACCAAGAAATTTTATAGAATTATGTTGTCGGTAATTATGGTATGGTGTACTTAGCTAATAGAGAAATATTAAATGTTGTAGGCGTAAAAGATGTGAAATCAAATTAGTAATTGATTTTATATGAAATTTAAAGCAGGTGAGGCATGTTCTTAAACTAAAAAATAACTTGATCTCTATAGGATAGGATAACTTGATAACCATTAATTAATCAAGAAAAAAGGCATGGGTTTATTTTGTAAAAAATAAATTCAATGTATTTAATACTTTTAAGAAATAAGATTAAATCTAAAGTGTATTCTAGAAGATTTCAAACCTGTTTTAACTAATTCATTCATTTCGAATACAAATCACGGAATTTGATTACCTAGATTCATACTCAAAATTTGTGTGAAATGAGCAATGTTCAGAGAAAAATGAAGTAATGTTTAGAGAGAAATTTCATAATATAGATTTTGTCTATTGAAGAATTCATATTGAAGACTATCTTTATAAAAATAAACTTAATCTCCCTCTTATAGTGAAAAGACCAGAAAACATGGAGGAGGAAGAATGAACCCCTTTTGATAGATATATTTTAGGTATGATCAAATTAACTCTAATTAATACAAAATGATGCCTATAATGTCATCAAAGAAAAGATTATATATTATGAATCTAATGACAACCATTTATGGTATGTATGAAAAGCCTTCGGTAAACAACGAGGTTTATTTAATTAAAAAATTGTTCAATATAAAGATGATAAAAGGAATGCTCATTACCTAACACCTTAATAATTTCAGCATCATTATAAATCAATTATCATCTATTAAAATTAAATTTTATGATGAGATATAAGTATTAATTTTATTGGTTTCACTCTTAAAAAGTTAAGAGGTTGTGAGAATAGTTATAATCAACTTTAATATGAAATCCAAGTTAAAATATGACGACATCTACACCTTGATTCTTGAAAAAAAAAGTCCATAAATAAAGAATGTAGTAAAAATTCAACTTTTAGTGTTGTCATAAACCTTGATATAAAAGATGAAAGATCTTATAAAAACTCAAATAAGAGTAGGTTAAAATCTAGATTTAGGAGTAGAAGAAGGTTAAAGCCTAGGAAGCAAGATATTTGTTAGAATTATAGAAAATACGGTTATCTAACGAGGAATTAGACAAATCCAAGAAAAGCCAAGGCTAATTCTGTAAAATCTACTATTGAAAAGGTATATAAAGCTTTGATTCTTCTTGCTTATAGTCCACTGGATAATTGGGTTTTTAACCTAGTCACTTCATTTCATACTATTTCACACCAAGAAATTTTATAGAATTATGTTGTCGGTAATTATGGTATGGTGTACTTAGCTAATAGAGAAATATTAAATGTTGTAGGCGTAAAAGATGTGAAATCAAATTAGTAATTGATTTTATATGAAATTTAAAGCAGGTGAGGCATGTTCTTAAACTAAAAAATAACTTGATCTCTATAGGATAGGATAACTTGATAACCATTAATTAATCAAGAAAAAAGGCATGGGTTTATTTTCTAAAAAATAAATCCAATGTATTTAATACTTTTAAGAAATAGGATTAAATCTAAAGTGTATAAGGTCAGACAATGAATGTAAATATATTGGTGAAGGCTTTGAGGAGAACTATTCTACTAAATGATATCTAAATGGAGAAGAACATTTTAAGCACACCATAATAGAACCATCAATGAATGATCTAGAAGCATGAAATTATATTCTAGGTTATCTCTAACATTCTAATTTATAGTAGTTAACATCATAATGTATTCAATGAACTAAGAACCTTCTATTCTTTGAATTTGAAAAGAGGTCTAAATATGAGAGATAAATCTTTTATAATTAAAAGTACTTCATCTAACGAAGAAATATTAAATATTATAGGCATGAAAGATGTGAAATCAAATTAATAATTGATTTTATATGAAATTTAAAGCAAGTGAGGCATGTTTTTAGACTAAAAAATAACTTGATCTCCATAGGATAGGACAACTTGATAACCATTAATTAATCAAGAAAAAAGGCATGGGTTTATTTTCTAAAAAATAAATCCAATGTATTTAATACTTTTAAGAAATAGATTAAATCTAAAGTGTATAAGGTTAGACAATAAATGTAAATATATTGGTGAAGGCTTTGAGGAGAACTATTCTACTAAATGATATCTAAATGGAGAAGAACATTTTAAGCACACCATAATAGAACCATCAATGAATGATCTAGAAGCACGAGATTATATTCTAGGATATCTCTAACATTCTAATATGTAGTAGTTAACATCATAATGTATTCAATGAACTAAGAACCTTCTATTCTTTGAATTTGAAAAAAGGTCTAAATAGGAAAGGAGATAAATCTTTTATAATTAAAAGTACTTGATTGTGTTGCTTATGTTTATCTAGACTCTAAAGCTAGAAGCAAGCTTGATCTGAAGTTTATAAAATGTACCTATATTGGATATATATAACACCAATGAGTTTAGATATTGATTTTAGGATAAGAAATAAAAAATCAAGAATAAAAATGTCATATTCAATGAGAAAGTGATATAAAGGACAATGCTACAATAGATTATGGTATATTTGTATAAAAAACAAAGACAGTCAACATAGTTAATTAATAGAACCATCAATGAATGATCTAGAAGCATGAAATTATATTCTAGGTTATCTCTAACATTCTAATTTATAGTAGTTAACATCATAATGTATTCAATGAACTAAGAACCTTCTATTCTTTGAATTTGAAAAAAGGTCTAAATAGGAAAGGAGATAAATCTTTTATAATTAAAAGTACTTGATTGTGTTGCTTATGTTTATCTAGACTCTAAAGCTAGAAGCAAGCTTGATCTGAAGTTTATAAAATGTACCTATATTGGATATAACACCAATGAGTTTAGATATTTATTTTAGGATAAGAAATAAACAAATCAAGAATAAAAATGTCATATTCAATGAGAAAGTGATATAAAGGACAATGCTACAATAGATTATGGTATATTTGTATAAAAAACAAAGACAGTCAACATAGTTAATGTGGATGGTATTACAGAGAGCATTGTGCATAAACATAATCATGATAAAAAAAAAATATGTATTTATAAATAAAGCCAAATATACCAGTAATAATTGTTAGAATATCTTACAAGATTATCATACCTCGATAGCATTTCTCACCATTACTGAATTATATTTTACTGATATGTAAAAATTATCCAAAAAGTTTTGATAAAGCCTTGCATGATAAAAAAAATCAGGTAAATAGGAGTTGGTTATGAAAGATGAGATTGATTCCTTAATAAGAAATCAGACACGAGAGCTAACTAAATTACATGCAGGAAAAAAGGTTTTGTGTAACAAATGATTCTATGGGGTAAAGATTAAACATGATAACAATAAAGGATTTAATACAAGACTTGTTATGAAAGGATTTCAACAACAAAAAAAAGGTATTGATACGTATAGTAAAGTTCCATATACATCAGTAATTGAAAGTCTCATGCATGTCATGGTTCGTACAAAATCATACATGATATATACAATAGAGTTGTGAGTAGATACATAAATAATCTAACAAAAAAAAATGTTGGGAAGCTGTTAAGTGGATTTTGAGATATCTAAATGGTTGTTCTGACATGTCACTTTGTTTTAGAAGTTTGGACTTAAAGATTCAAAGTTATGTAGATGTTGATTTAGCTAGTGAGGTTGATAATAGTAAAAATACTATTATATTCATATATACTTTAGGCAATACAAATGTGTGTTGGTCTTTAAAACTATAAAATAGTATTGTTCAATCTATCATAGAAGTTGAATACGTAGCTCTAACACAAGACTTGTTATGAAAGGATTTCAATAACCAAAAAAAGGTATTGATACGTATAGTAAAGCTCCATATACATCAGCAATTGAAAGTCTCATATATGTCATGGTTCATACAAAATCAAACATTATATATACAATAGAGTTGTGAGTAGATACATAAATAATCTAACAAAAAAAAATGTTGGGAAGCTGTTAAGTGGATTTTGAGATATCTAAATGGTTGTTCTGACATGTCACTTTGTTTTAGAAGTTTGGACTTAAAGATTCAAAGTTATGTAGATGTTGATTTAGCTAGTGAGGTTGATAATAGTAAAAATACTATTATATTCATATATACTTTAGGCAATACAAATGTGTGTTGGTCTTTAAAACTATAAAATAGTATTGTTCAATCTATCATAGAAGTTGAATACATAGCTCTAACTAAAACTATAAAGAAGATGGTATGATTATAGAGTTTTTTGAAAAACAAGCAAGAAGAATAAAAATGGTATTTTTTATAGTAATAGTCAAAGTGTAATCTTTCTTACTAAAAATCCAACATTTCATTCCATGATTAAGCATGCTTGGATTGGATATCACTTTATCCGATGTATGTTTGATGCTAATCAATTAATACTAGAAAAGATTTGTGAAAGTAATAACCGAATATACATGTTAACTAAGATTGTTACACTTGACAAATTGAAATTGTGCAAAATTTTAATAGGTCATCAAGGATACAAGATAAAATTGGAGTTATTTTTCTCTAAATGAGACATTTTTATGCATGGAGACAAATGAAGCTTAATATTAGTTGTAAATCAAGCTCAAAAGGAATTGATGATTTTCAATAAAGAAAATTAATGAATTTTAAAAAAGAGATTTTGGGTTTGTCCACTAAATCAAAAGGAAAATGTGTTTCCTTATTTCAAGTATTAATAGAATGATTTGTAAAAGAACTAGTCACACAATAAAATATATTGAATGATAGAAAGAATTGAGGTGAAAGTTATATAAAATTTGTGGATTAAGTTTAAAATCTTTGTTCCATAGGTATAATTTTATGTATTCTTATATAAGCAAAATCAATAATGGTGTAGATAATTTGTCAAGTCACATTAAATTATATTATACGTTTTTAATTCTAGGCATTGATCACAAATCCTTATAATGACTATAATAAAAAAATAATAATGTTGTTTTGATTGTTTGAGTAAGAGAGGATTTAAGGAAATTTTTGTCAAGAAAGGAAAGAAGTGTTCAATATTAGGTACGAAAGAATTGCATATTTGGACTCTCATTTGTTAATTATTAGATGTTTAATAAATTAACTGACATGGAAGAGAAAGCTTTAGTTGCATAGGAGTACTAACAAAAAAAAAACTAAATATCATAAGGAAATTAGTGTTCACTAAGACACAGAGCATCATTCATTCTAATAGTATAATCACAATATTTCCCTTGAACCATAAAAACTTTGATCTAGGTATTAGAGGCAAGATGATATTTTAATCATGATACAATTATCTTTAATAATTTATATAGGGTTAAGGAAGTACTTTAATTTTCTAAACAAATCAAAACTATTGATATACCATTATAATAATTAAAAAAATATGATGTCTTTCAGTTAGAGGTGTTATAGTCTTTTCATTTTGTTTTTGAGATAGTTAAATTACTTTGATAGCCTTAATGATAAAATCAACATAACTCTCTTAAA
This sequence comes from Populus euphratica, assembly GCF_000495115.2. Lineage (NCBI taxonomy): Eukaryota > Viridiplantae > Streptophyta > Magnoliopsida > Malpighiales > Salicaceae > Populus > Populus euphratica. The sequence goes on from NW_011500138.1 coordinate 58,986, forward strand.
GGTTTTTTTTGTCCTTTTACATTAGGTTTTTTGTTGATCTAAAGGTTATTTAGGAGCATTATTGTAATTGACCATATATAAAATATCATCATAAAAAAAAAATGTTGTTTTGATTGTTTGAGTAAAAGAGGATTTAAGAAAATTTTTGTCAAGAAGGGAAAGAAGTGTTCAATATTGGGTACAAAAGAATTGCATATTTGAACTCTCATTTGTTAATTATTAGATGTTTAATAAATTAACTGACATGGAAGACAAAGCTTTAATTGCAAAGGAGTATTAACAAAAAAAAAAAACTAAATATCATAAGGAAATTATTATTCATTAAGACACAACTTAGAAACAAGGTAATATTTTTATCATGATACAATTATCTTTAATAATTTATATAGGGTTAAGGAAGTACTTTAATTTTCTAAACAAATCAAAACTATTGATATACCATTATAATAATTAAAAAAATATGATGTCTTTCAGTTAGAGGTGTTATAGTCTTTTCATTTTGTTTTTGAGATAGTTAAATTACTTTGATAGCCTTAATGATAAAATCAACATAACTCTCTTAAAGGTTTTTTTTGTCCTTTTACATTAGGTTTTTTGTTGATCTAAAGGTTATTTAGGAGCATTATTGTAATTGACCATATATAAAATATCATCATAAAAACATATTAGCACATGTGTATCACACGCCAACGAGTGAATGACTTCCATGTCTTTTAGACGATACTTGAGAGGTTATTCGATCACCAAAACCCACTTTCTAGATTAGTGTTTAGAAGATTTCAACACCTCCTATCAATACAGTAATGCGTGCTTCATGTATATTATTGGTTCGGCATCGGTGACCATTTTTTTCTTTTTCTCTCTCTCTTTTCCTCAAGTTCAGCACCAACCACTTTAAAATTTCAAACCAACCCTTTCAATTTCTCTTTCTTTCATATTTGGTTCATGTCATTTTTATTACTAATTTTTTTGTTTTGAATAATCTATAAAATTACAAATATTTTTCAATTTCATCCTCTTCCCTTTTTTTAATCTTTCAAATGTAGTCCATATTCTTTTTATTGTTATTTATTTTGTTTGGGATTATTTTTTACATTGTTTTTTTTACAATTTCATCCTTCATGAGTTTTTTTAATCAAATTAATCGCCATATTTTTTTTTTCAGTTGAGAAGTTTTTTAAATTGATATTTTTTTCATAATTTTATCATTTAAAATTAAATAGTTGGGAAAAACATATTGGTATATATATATCACACGACAACGAGTGAATGACTTCCATGTCTTTTAGACGATACTTGAGAGGTTATTCGATCACCAAAACCCACTTTCTAGATTAGTGTTTAGAAGATTTCAACACCTCCTATCAATACAGTAATGCGTGCTTCATGTATATTATTGGTTCGGCATCGGTGACCATTTTTTTCTTTTTCTCTCTCTCTTTTCCTCAAGTTCAGCACCAACCACTTTAAAATTTCAAACCAACCCTTTCAATTTCTCTTTCTTTCATATTTGGTTCATGTCATTTTTATTACTAATTTTTTTGTTTTGAATAATCTATAAAATTACAAATATTTTTCAATTTCATCCTCTTCCCTTTTTTTAATCTTTCAAATGTAGTCCATATTCTTTTTATTGTTATTTATTTTGTTTGGGATTATTTTTTACATTGTTTTTTTTACAATTTCATCCTTCATGAGTTTTTTTAATCAAATTAATCGCCATATTTTTTTTTTCAGTTGAGAAGTTTTTTAAATTGATATTTTTTTCATAATTTTATCATTTAAAATTAAATAGTTGGGAATTAAGTTTTTTTATTGAACCCGGGTTCAAGATTTCATAGGTTGCGAGTTTTAGAGATTAGATCATGTTTAGGAAGTTTGCCCGAATTTACTTGTTTTTTTTTCCTTTTGTAAAGGTAATTTCTTTTTTTCATCTTTTTTGTAGAGTTTGAAATGGCAATACAGTAACGCGTGCTCTATGTATATTATTGGTTTAGCGCTAGTGACCATTTCTTTTCTTCTTCTTCTCTCTTTCTCTTCTCCTCAAGTTCAACACCAACCACTTTAAAATTTCAAACCAACCCTTTCAATTTCTCTTTCTTTCATATTTGGTTCATGTCATTTTTATTACTAATTTTTTTGTTTTGAATAATCTATAAAATTACAAATATTTTTCAATTTCATCCTCTTCCCTTTTTTTAATCTTTCAAATGTAGTCCATATTCTTTTTATTGTTATTTATTTTGTTTGGGATTATTTTTTACATTGTTTTTTTTACAATTTCATCCTTCATGAGTTTTTTTAATCAAATTAATCGCCATATTTTTTTTTTCAGTTGAGAAGTTTTTTAAATTGATATTTTTTTCATAATTTTATCATTTAAAATTAAATAGTTGGGAATTAAGTTTTTTTATTGAACCCGGGTTCAAGATTTCATAGGTTGCGAGTTTTAGAGATTAGATCATGTTTAGGAAGTTTGCCCGAATTTACTTGTTTTTTTTTCCTTTTGTAAAGGTAATTTCTTTTTTTCATCTTTTTTGTAGAGTTTGAAATGTTAACAGAAGTAGTCTTTTTGTTGTTTTAGATTCTTTTATTAATTTATTTATTTTATTTTTATCATTCAAAATTTAATGTATTGGAGAATGATCTTTGTGCTTGTTTTTTCTTTTTCTTTCTATTTGATTATTTCAATATTGTGCTCATAATCACGAGGTTAGTAATTTAACTCGAGTTAACTTATATTTTTTTGTAAATTTCTGTAATTAATCTTTTTCATTTAAATCCTTCAACATTAGATTATTTAATGATTGAATTTTATAATTTTATTCAATTTGCTTTCAAATGTGATTACCTTGATATTACTTGATATTACGATTGGATAAGGTATTTTACATCTTTATTAAGGTAGTCACATATCAAATTTTTTTAACCTCTTTTTAATTGGATTACTTTTTACATTGTTTTTTTCACAATTTCATCCTTCATGAGTTTTTTTAATCAAATTAACCATCATATTTTTTTTTAGTTGAGAAGTTTTTTAAATTAATATTTTTTTATATAATTTTATTATTTAAAATTAAATAGTTGGGAATCATTCTTCAACATTTAATTTGCTAGAAATTGAGTTTTAGTTTTTTTTTTATTTTATTTTTTATAAAATTAAGGTCCAAGATTTCATAGGTTACGAATTTTAGAGATTAAATCATGTTTAAGAAGTTTGCCCGAATTTACTTGCTTTTTTTCCTTTTGTAACGGTAATTTCTTTTTCATCTTTTTTGTAGAGTTTGAAATGTTAACAAAAGTAGTCTTTTTGTTGTTTTAGATTTTTTTATTAATTAATTTATTTTAATTTTATCATTCAAAATTTAATGTATTGAAGAATGATCTTCATGCTTTTTTTTTCTTTTTCTTTCTATTTGATTATTTCAATATTATGCTAATAATCATGAGGTTAGGTTAGTAATTTAACTCGGATTAACTCATATTTTTTTGTGAATTTTTGTAATTAATTTTTTTTCATTTAAAACCTTCAACATTAGATTATTCAATGATTAAGTTTTATAATTTTATTTAATTTACTTTCAAATGTGGTTATCCTGATATTACAATTGAATAAGGTATTTTACGTCTTTATTAAGGTAGTCATATATCAAATTTTTTTAACCTCTTTTTAATTATTATTTTAATTATCATTCTTCAATATTTTATTTGCTAGAAATTGAGTTTGAATTTTTTTTATTTTATTTTTTATAAAATTATTATATTTTTATTTGATTTATTAAAAATTATCCTTTAGATTTTTTTTCATGCTTTCATTCGATGGCTCAGATTAATTAATTTTTTTAATGTTAAACAAATATACAAAAAATTTCAAAACTAATTTTCACATAAAAAAAAGGCTTATAAAACTTTTGCTCGGCAAAAGAAGTACCTTAATGGGGTATACGGAAGGGAACCCCTTGGGACAAACAAGGAACCAAGTGCCCTTCTAGCTGTCCATGCTAATAATCATGAGGTTAGGTTAGTAATTTAACTCGGATTAACTCATATTTTTTTGTGAATTTTTGTAATTAATTTTTTTTCATTTAAAACCTTCAACATTAGATTATTCAATGATTAAGTTTTATAATTTTATTTAATTTACTTTCAAATGTGGTTATCCTGATATTACAATTGAATAAGGTATTTTACGTCTTTATTAAGGTAGTCATATATCAAATTTTTTTAACCTCTTTTTAATTATTATTTTAATTATCATTCTTCAATATTTTATTTGCTAGAAATTGAGTTTGAATTTTTTTTATTTTATTTTTTATAAAATTATTATATTTTTATTTGATTTATTAAAAATTATCCTTTAGATTTTTTTTCATGCTTTCATTCGATGGCTCAGATTAATTAATTTTTTTAATGTTAAACAAATATACAAAAAATTTCAAAACTAATTTTCACATAAAAAAAAGGCTTATAAAACTTTTGCTCGGCAAAAGAAGTACCTTAATGGGGTATACGGAAGGGAACCCCTTGGGACAAACAAGGAACCAAGTGCCCTTCTAGCTGTCCGTCGTATAGTGCTTTAAACAACGAGCAGACGTGATTCTTGAAACGTGTGCGTTTTTTTAATCTCCAGCAAGTTCACTAATTAAAGAATTAATTAATTCAATAAGAACCAACGCACAGATATTACCGCAACATGTTCATACATGATTGAGGATTCACACCAACTACTATCTACTGCTCTGTAAGCTCACCAAGAAAATAATGGTAATAATATTAATATATTAATTATAATGGTAGGGAAGCGTATCGATGCAAATATACGGCCATGTGGGCTTATATAACACGTTTGCAAAAAATTATCTCCAAACAAGGTTATATAGTCATCATCCACCATTTTCATTTTCCCTGCATGCTCAGATGGCAAACCCCATGTCTCTCTTCGTCCTGCAGGTCCTATCATTCTTGTTGTTTTATATATTGCTTCTCTACCTTTTCAACGTAATTCTGAGCAGATTTCGGCGTGTTCAAGAGTTCTCCGGCCACAAGCCTCCAACATATCCTATAATAGGATGTTTGATTTCATTCTACAAGAACCGGGGTCGTTTGTTGGATTGGTATACTGAACTGCTTGCAGAATCAGCTACCAACACAATTGTAGTGCACCGCCTTGGTGCACGAAGAACCATCGTGACAGCCAACCCCAAAAATGTCGAGTATATGCTCAAAACCAACTTTAACAACTTCCCAAAAGGGCAGCCCTTTACTGAAATTCTTGGGGACTTTCTTGGTTATGGTATATTCAACGTGGACGGGGAGCTTTGGCGCGCGCAACGCAAGTTCGCCAGCCATGAGTTTTCCGCGAAATCCTTACGAGAGTTCTTCATGATCACATTGGAAGAAGAAGTCGAGAAGGGGCTGCTGCCAATTTTGGAATCATTGGCGGTGACAGCAGAGGTGGTGGATTTGCAGGAGTTGCTAAGACGGTTTGCATTCAACATGGTCCTTAAGGTTTCACTAGGGATAGATCGATGCTGTTTAGATCCTTCCCAACCAGTTCCACCTCTTACAAGAGCTTTCGACGAGGCATCGGAGATATGCGCAAAACGAGGAGCTGCTCCCCTCTTCATTGTTTGGAAGATGAAGAAATGGCTCGGGATTGGATCTGAGCGACAGCTTAAGAGCGCGGTTGAAGAGGTTCATCGATGTGTTTCTGAGATAATCATCAACAAGAAAAGGATGATTGAAGAGGGAGAGAGTCGCAGTGAAGACCTCCTCTCTCGGCTTATATTGGCCGGCCATGAAGAGGAGGTCATAAGAGACATGGTGATAAGCTTCATCATGGCAGGCAGGGATACAACCTCAGCTGCAATGACATGGCTATTCTGGTTGCTCTCTTGTCATCCAGATATAGAGAAAGAAGTGGTGAAAGAGACAAGACTTCTAATGGAAAGAATGTTAGATTATGACTCATTGAAGGAGTTAAATCTATTGAAGGCATGCCTATGCGAGTCAATGAGGCTCTACCCACCCATAGCCTGGGACTCGAAGCATGCCGTAGTCAGTGACTTGTTGCCAGACAACACTCCCGTCCGGGCAGGAGACAGGGTGACCTACTTCCCCTACGGGATGGGAAGAATGGAAGCGCTATGGGGTGAGGACTGTTTCAAGTTCAAACCGGACCGGTGGTTTGTTGAGGCAAATGACAGGAGAGAACTCCAGGAGGTATGTCCTTGCAAATTCCCAATCTTTCAAGCTGGTCCCAGGGTGTGTCTTGGGAAAGAAATGGCCTTCATTCAGATGAAGTACGTGATGGCTTCCATTCTTGACCGGTTCAAGATTAAACCCCTAAGTTCAGCTAGCCCAGTCTTTGTCCCCCTCTTGACCGCTCACATGGCCGGCGGACTAGAGGTTTTGGTCCAAAAGAGGACTCAGACGACGAGCATAAACAAGCAATTAAATTAGTCATAATTTAGAGCTTTCTGTGTTTTTTTCCCTCTCAATTGTTAATCTGTATATATAAATACTACATGATTATGTCCAGATAACATGTGCACATACACTGATCTGTACCCCTGATTATAAGAATCAGCGTCATCAATCATGGATGTTAGATCAAGTTATAAATTTAGCTATGTGCCCGACAAATAAGACACAAGCACGCCTCATCTTTAAGTTTTGGTCAGAAAGTACATGCGTGATTAGAACGATTATTTCACATGGGATAGACATCCTAATTAGAAATAGGTGCGCGATTAGTTAATGAATAGGTGTCATTATTGCGGAGACCGCGGAGGTGTCGATCAACTTACCAGGTTCCGCGTCATCAAACGGGCCCAATACACAATTCTCAGCAAATAAGAAACTGCCACCTCTGCGGTGTCTCTCCCTATCCTTTTCGTTAGTTAATTGTACTTTAAGTCAACTCAGAGCATTTGGCTTTTCCCAGTAACTACCATACTATAAATTTACAAAAAGAAAAGAAAAGGGGAAACATCAAGCAACCTACCACCCACCGCTTACCCGTCGTGCAAAAAGATGGATAAAACAGATAATTACTCACTGTAATGGGAAATTATTTGCAGGAAATTTTATGTGACATGACTCAAGAACACGTTAGTGGATGGAGGTGTTGATTATATTGGTCGTTAAAGTTGTGTGCTATCATCCATAGCGCCATCACATCAAAATTCCATTTACATTTAGGATGTGAAGGATTGCACACGGCAAATAACGCACCGTCTTCAGCTACAAGTGGTTTGCTTTCCGTTTTTTTCTTCCTACGTTGATCAAATTGATCCCTAGAGAGATAAACTTCCAAATTGTTTGTTCCATTCATCATACGTACCGAGTTCATTCGAAGAAACGGAGGGCCTCACTTCTTGCAATGCATCTTCAAAATCCTTTTTGCCAAAAAAGATATATTCAATTCAACGTAAACAACTGATAAAAACCACCAAATTTACTAGGAGAGCATCTAATTTTATGAATGTACGCTTTTTTACCTGAAGAGTAACTGATCGCATATCCTCCTTTTTCAGCTTGGTAATTTCTATGCCCTGTTTGAGAGCTTCTCTTAGCGGACCCATGGATGCATCCTTCACTAAGTTTTTCATGTCTGATCCTGAATCTCCTGAGAAAAAAAAAAAAAAAACACGCAAGGCAGGAAAAATTTCAGACTCTAACCCCCTTCAGATCACCAATCAAAACAAAACAGATGAAGTATAGGAGTTTTGAATCCAAAATGCTTGAACTAAGTACCTTCAGTCAAACTACATATGGTATCAATTTCATCCTTGGAAAGCTTGAATAGTCCATCCTTCTCTAAGAGATTACGTACAATCCAGGCTCTTGCTTCTTGATTCCCAATAAGCAAAAGGTTAGTCACTTCATTTATTTATTCATTCACAAACTTGAAAGACATACGAGAATTTGGATTGCACCTGACGAGGGTAAGGGAATGTAAAGCCTTTTAGTAAGGCGTCTACGTGCTGCTTCATCCAGTTCTTGGGGTCGATTTGTCGCTCCTAAAAAACACATATATTTACCAAATACTAATGGTGTTGGTGAAGAAGCTTGACTAGCAAAGAAGTAAGCCTAATGTTGGATTTTGAGGAGCATATCCCTTCGTAAAAGGGAAAAATGTGTTTAAATGAGTAGGAGTAAGATTATTGTTATGTTGTTGCCGTGGCATGCTGACCAGGAAGTGCACTTACCCGGCACATGGTATGGACAGGCATAAGGATTGCTTGGTTGAAAATAAGATGTGGTGGAATAAGAAGTTGTGGGTGCAAAAGGGGCTTGCTTTTCCATTATATGGAACATGACAAGGATTTGCACTGCACAGATTCTCTATTCACTACTAGGAAAATCCTAACGCAGAATTAGTGTCAAAGCATGACAATCTTGTTTCCTCAATCAGTTTCTTTCCTAAGGAGCTCAAAACTTTAGGGGAGAAAAAAGGCATGAGGGGGGAAAGAGAATGCAGGCAGACCTGAATGTCTCAAAACTTTGGGCATATATTGCAATAGAATCTGATATTCAGCTCTAAAAATTTACCTATAAGTAGAATTTGCTCACTACCACTGTCAAAGCCTTCCATTTCAATGAGGAACTGTGTTTTCAGTCGTCTACTTGATTCATGTTCACCTTCTGACTTTCGCTGCAATTTATGTGAAAGTTTTAAGCGCAACATCTTATTTGAAATGAATACCATCTAATTGATATAAAGAGATATTAAAGGGGGTTATTGCATGTTTGCACGAAGTAACCCTGCATGTAGATGGGAAGCACTCTGTGAAGGATCAAGAAAAAGGTATTTCATAGTAAAAAAAAATGCAAACAATCAGTGTCATTAACCTGCTTGATAGGTATAAATAGTCAGGAACCTAGTGTAGCAGCGAGGGTCAGAAAATACTATACCTGAGACAGAAGGGAGTCTATTTCATCAACAAAAATTACAGCAGGCTGACGACAACTGGCAACACCAAATAACGCCCTCACTAACTTTTCACCCTCCCCAATCTACAGTCACGAGTCAATTTTCAAAAGTTAAACAGTATGTCCTACAATGTCTATGCATCAATTCAATTGTAAGAAAGTAGAAGGTTCCTCTCTTTTGTTTTCTTTAGCACATTAATGAATAGTTCAGAAAAAATAACAAGATGTTCAGGAGTATAAACTAATATATAGCCCTTGCCACCTATCCCAATTGTTTTAAATGTGACCATTCATCAGAAATTTTCTTGTATGAACAGAAGATTCAGTTAGGGAAACACTGAAGAAGTAGGATGAAAACATACCCACTTGCTAGTTAATGAACTGGCAGAAATGTAGAAAAAGGTTGCTTTAGCCTCCCCAGCTATTGCTTTCCCTATCATTGTTTTTCCTGTTCCCTGGAACATGAAAAACATTAAATTTATAAAGTAGAGAGTATCTCCCTTGATATTACTTGGATTCAGTACCTACCGGTGGACCAAAGAGAAGAAGACCTCTTCCAGGAGAACGACACCCTTTAAATATATCAGGACGTAACAAAGGCCATATAACCATCTCAGTCACACATTTTTTTGCATGATCCAGACCAGCTACAAAGTTGCCAGGAAAGCAGTTGAAATCAAATTGGAATAGATGGGAACTAAAACAGGTTGCTGACTGAGGTAAGAAGTGTGAGGTAGTATATTGTACCTATATCATCCCACCGAACATTAGGATCTCGATCCATAATCTCATTACTAATATGCTCAATGAGACGAGGTTCCAAATTCCTCAACTTTTCAGGAAGTTCACCATCAGGACCGCATAGCATTTCCAAACTAAAACACAAAAAGCAACCTTAAGCTTAGTGCACGTATGCCTCACTCTGATTACCAGTCAACATCTATACTGAAAAAATGGGGACAGACTAGAGAGACACGGGCTGGCATTATAAACCAGACCATACAACATCAACCATTACTTCTGCTCACTGAGCAGAGAAAAGCGAAATTGTTCTGTTAAATCAAAATGGGAGTGCATTATAAGTTTATGACAGGTGAAATGAAACGATATCACATAAGATTAGTTTGAAAAGGCATCATTCGATTGTCCTGTGACTTCCAAATGAGGTTCAGTAAGAGTAACCTCCAAGTTTTAACTACTCCAGAGGACACGTTCAGATGGTTAAGCCATCTTATAAAGACTTTAATAAATTAGCAATTGTCAATTTACAGCGTTAAGAACTGCTGAGTAATTTTAACTCACTTCTGATGCCATGAAATAATAACCACATAACTCACCATCTCTTTGCCGAGTCATCCGATGCATCATCGCTCTTTCCAGCAACTCGTGTAGTCACATTTCCAGTATTGCCCCCATTAGATTTTATGGGTGGAATAAAATTACCTCGAACGCCACGGCGTGAAAACCCATATGATCTCGCACCATATCCTCTGTTTGTGCTATCACTTTGTGGGGAGATAGATGTACTTGGTGATCCTGCTAGGCCACGTTTTTGCTTTGCATCCATTTCCTATACAAGAGCAGAGACAATGATTACAATTGGCCCATACGTCATGATAAGAAAGGAAAATGATGCTAAACTTTTAAAGCACCGGACCAAATATATTTCCAGCGCAAGATCATGTTTTACAAGTACTCCCAACTCTAACTGACATTTGAGTTCTCTTTAAACAAACCTTGTGACAGGTATGAAATTTAGTTGGCATATTGAGATGTTTCTACTTTAGCAAGTAGTTCTCTAAATTAAGAATTCTAAGTTACAGAATCTATGGCAGAAAAGATGCTTCCCTATATTTTAGGTTGATTTTTCTTTTTCAGATTTCATAACCCATCGTGTGGTGTCAAACAAATTTTTCTACATGTTTAATCCAGGAGTTTGAGACAAAGAGATATTAAAGGCAAAATGATAAGAATTACGTTTTTTCTTCATACAAACAATATAAATTCCATTATGCTCATGTTGATTGCATAAAGATGTGGTACGTTGAAGTCAATGATTTATACACGATGCTGGACCAGAAAATACTGCTACACAGGAAACAAGACAGAAAATAAGAAGACTGCAATAAGGGTTATGATTCAAAGCATAATACTTATGATTCTGACTTGGTATTTTCTGGATAGGTTTCAGTATCCAGATTTTAGATCATGTGTACGTTGCAGGCACAAAATGAATGCATCCAAGAATTCTAGCTCAAGTATTAGTATGGAAATGACAGAAAAGGTGAGGACGGGTAGTTAGAAGTGAATGGATACCAGTTTAGCTTTTGCAGTAACAAATCCATTGCCAGAACCATCAGTGCTATTTTCTTCATTGTTTGTTGGTGAATTTGCGCTGTCATTTCTAGGGCTGCTGATTTCCACATGTGAACGTTTTGACCCCACAGCATTTCCATAACCTCTTTCTTCCTCTTGAAGTTTTATAAAACTAGAAAGACTGTATCCTCTAGGATGGTTGTTATGTGAGTGGGGCTTTTCTATAATCATGTGATTCTCAGAGATATTACTTTTGGGGTTCAACATACTCTTATGGAAGCCATTATTCGCATTTGAGGTGTTGTTTCCATACAGGGATGCCAAATTTGCTTGTGGCATAACCTTTGATGTACTGCAGCTCAATTTTTCCTGCCCGGCCTTTCTGTCATCCTGAAAAGAACATAGTAATTTTGGTCAAGGACCCAGTAATTTGATAGTTTCACACCTTATTTGAATTTTAGAACAGAATATAAAGAGCTTAATCAGAAGAGGAATGCGGATCACAGTCTTGGACATTATGATTACAAAAAAAAAAAAAAAAAAAACAGTTAACCATATGAAGAAAAATGAGAAAACTAGAAGGAAAATTAAAAAAAAATAAGTCCAGCTCTTTGAAGTTATAACTGCCTCTTGACAGTTGGAAAGATAGGAATTGAAGTCATGAAAGCCAATTTATGGATTTATATTACATACCAATTTATTTGAAAGCTTTATATTATACTTCTGAAGAAGAGCACGAAAGTACTTTGACTGCTTGATCTTCTCAATGTCAATATCTCCTTTTCTGCTAAAAATCTGGCCAAGACCTCTACCTGCTTGCTCAAATGCTCGACTGACCATGCAAGGATCACAAGTCATTACAATCATAGAACCTCAAAATATTTATGATGTTTAAAAAAAAAAAAAAACATCCAAGACATGAATTTTAGCTCCTAGCAAAGAAACTGAAGTTCATGTATATAGTTAAAATCCAATTGCCTCGTTTTGTGCCGAAACTTCAGTCCGGAGATAAACAGTGAACATTCAAAAGTATCTTTTTCAGAATTCAATTGCATTATCGGAGTCCGGAGATAAACAGTGAACATTCATCTTCAAAATTATCTTTTTCAGAATTCAATTGCATTATCGCACTCCGTCAGTCCTTTCACTTCTTGGTTTCTAATTTAAGTTTTATAATTAAATTAGTTTTCAATTAATTTAAATCAAAACTTCAACAATTAAATCCATACCTTCACTTTAGGTTCCCAGTTGCCAATTTTCAAGTACAAATTAGCATTCAATTCATCTTGATTGAAAATTGAACAATTCAAACAAATCAATAAAAAAGAAGAAAAAACTAGAAACCTAGAAAATTCGGTTGATAACCATCTTCATTTCTATTTTCCTGAAAAAAATAATCATGTTTGCCTATACTAATCACCATGATTGTATCCGTATTCGGTATATCCAAGATAAGCTTTAAGATAAACCATGCCACATCAAAATACAGCTAATTTAAAACCATAAAACCCTAACAATCACATACAAGCAATCAATCAAGAGCAAAAACATGGAAACTTAATTTAACTAAATACACTACCGATCAGATTCAAGAGCGAGAGATCGGCGAGCCGAGTCGAGCTTGGAGACGGCGTCACGGCGTATTGTCCGAGTGAGAACCTCATCGGCATCAGAAAGAGAATGCGAGTCGAGGAAGCCGAGAAGGCGAAGAGAGAGCAAATGAGCAGCGGAGAAATCGCGCTTTTCGAGAGCTAAATCGGCGCCAAATTGGAGCGAGTGCAGCCTCTTCAGGTTCTCGTCGACTTGTTTTCTCCAACAAATCTGAGAGTCTGGAGGATCTTCCATTTTCGGTTTCAGGAGAGGAGAAGAAAATGGAACTGGCTCTTCTTTTCCCGCCATTTTTTTTGGGTTTAAACTGAGAAATGCTGTTGATTGTTTGGCTCGTAAAATGAAATATTTCGAGTGAGGGTGTTTATAGTGGAAGTAGTGCCAAATGGGACCGTTTTTCAGATTAAACTACGAAATGGCCACCCCCTCCCCGCACAAAGTCAAAATTATGGGGTGAAAACTTCATTTTTGCCCCTAGAGATTCATTAATGTTCCATCTATACCCTTATATTTTAAGATTTCCAGGTTTTACATTGATAGATTTCAAAACGTTTCAATGATACCCTAAATATAGGGGTGAACATTTTCAGTTTGGTTCGGTTTTTATATTAAAAAATGAACCAAACCAACATTATTAATTTTAAAATTTTAAAACGAGACCGGTTCAAACCGACTAGCTTCGGTTCGGTTCGGTTTTTGTTATTCAAAAACCGGTAAAACCGAAAAGAAAATCTTGGTGCCTAGTGCCCACAAACTTTAACTACAAGTAAATCTCGATGTCCAGTGCCCACAAATTACAAGCAAATCTTGGTTTCTGTTGTTCAAGAACACAGATCTGCCCGCAAACTACAAGAAAATTATAACATAATAAAAAAAAAAAAAACAAAAACCCATAAGATACAGACTACAGAGATGAACTTGAAATGAAGTTAAAATTTTAATCATCAAAAAGTCTTTTTTTTTTATTTGCCCTTGTAGTTTAATTAAAATAAATGTTGATGCAGGGTAAACTTAAAGAAATAAGTGAGAGATAGAGGGAAAAGAAAGAGGGGCTACGAGAGATGAAACGCATGGAGAAAAAAAGGAAAGGGACGGGGGCTAAGAAAAGATTATGAGAGACAGGGAGAAAAAAAAGAAAAGGGAGGGGGGCGTCAACTACACTTTAGGTCTAGGGTTTTTTCTATTTATACTTGGTTTTTTTTTTAAATGTTGGAATAGTTGAACCGGTTCGATTCAACTGGTTTCAGACTTTGAAAACCGAAACCGAACCGAACCGGAATTTTTTTATGATTTTTTTAATCAGTTAATTCGGTTTTTTTTTCGGTTCGGTTATTTTTTTTTCTGGTTTTTTTGGTTTATAGTTAATTCGGTTTTTTTTTCGGTTCAGTTATTTTTTTTTCTGGTTTTTTTGGTTTATTCAGTTTATCGGTTTTTTTACTTACCCCTACCTATACATTAAATAGCTTACATTTTTTTTCTTATTGTTTAGGTTTTTCTAAGGTTTTTAAGTGATTTTATAATATATTAAAATATTTTATGAATAGTTGAGAGAATGCCACCATGTTGATTAGACTCTACTTGTATAATGATCAATCTAGGAGTGAATGACCTTTATCAAGAAAAAAATTCAAGAAACTAATTGTTCATTTGATTAAAAAAAAAATCAATCCATAGGAATGAATCTCAATCTAAAAAATATTTGAATATCATCCATTCTAGTGAGAGAAGTAAAATAATGAGTTAAGCTTATGTTAAAAAAAATCACAAAGGACTAGCTTTCAATGGTGAAATAGTATTTTCATGGGTTCATTTATTATACTATAATTATTTAGAAGTATCTTAGTCTTTTCATAATTTTTTTACATATTAAAATTATTTAATTGCCCTTAAAAAAATACTTAACTATGGTCTATTTAACTTTTTCAAACACATTGTAATGAGTCTTATGCTCATAGAATCAAAATTCTCAAAACTTGACTATATAGACTTATTTATAATTTCATAATGGTTTCTTATAGCAATTATTTGGTCCTAAGGATAATATAGTATTTTGACAAATAATAAAAACAAAAGAAAAATATACCTACATGCCTCAGTCACTTTGCTATTTTTTGACAGTGTGTGCAACTAACTTTGATAGTCGAAATCTCTATTTGTTGTGTCACGACCCATTTTTGGGTTATTCCTAAAAAAAATAAATTGAAACAATATCATTTTGAACAACACTGTTCTCCTCCTTCCCCTGCACACACAGAGGCAGGGGAAGAAGATGTTTTGTTCCCCTACAATGCCTATTTCACTCTCTTCCTCTCCTACTTACACAAATCTTGACAAGCCACATCCCATACTATACCACTATTAATGCAACTTATGCCTCTTTGCCCTGCAAAGGTAGGGGTGACTGCACAGGAGCCGCCTCACGCCACTATTCCCTACATCTCTGCAAGTTTCCAATAAGAGTTTTGGTTGGGCAAAAAGCATCCTGTGATTTCATGACCTGTGGCAGACAAAAAGGCAAATGTAAGGTCATAGGTATTGGTACTAGTTGAAGGTAATACAGAGCGATTTGGAGGATTAATTTGCTAAAATCTTTCAACAGCTTATCTAAATAGGTTTTTTGGAGCTGAGAATCATCAAGTCTTTTTATGGTCTCAAGGATAAATTCTTGGTCTTGGGTTAGGACATTGACTTGTTTGGAGTCTGTAGAGGTATCTGAAGTAGTATTAGAAGTTACTATTTCATCATTTTGAAATTCTTTTTCAGAATTGTTTGAAAAAAAGGGGTCTGTGTTTGTGGCTTCAATGTATAGGTTTTGTATTTGGTTGATGGTTTCTTCATCTATTTAAAGCTCATAGAGTTTGGTGTTGATTTTTCAGAAACAGGATGTATGTCCTTTCTTGTTGCATTTGTAACAAGTAATATTTTTAAGGTCAAATTTTGGTTTGGGTTTTAACTGGAAAGGCTTATGGCTTTTGGTAAATTTCTTGTAGGTTTTTTTGTAATAGGTCTGTTTTGGTTTGGAGTGAAACTGTTTTCGACATCTATGGGTTTGTTGTTTGTAAGGAGGTTTTTGGCTTGAATAGGTTTTGGGTTTTGAGTAGTTTCCACTGCATGAGGGTTTTTTTATGGAAATTTCAAACTAGTGACAAAAACTACCAAGTTTGTCTAGTGCGTTTCATTTCCCACTTTAGGTGTTTTTGGAGTTTAAGATCCTGGCAGATCTTAAGACCTTTTTTTTGGGTGAAGCTCACAAGTTCACCGTATATAAGCTGGTCATAAGGTATGGTTTTAGTTGTGAAGGTATCTTTGATTTTGTTTCTGACCTTTTCTCCTAAGAGAATAGGCAAGTCTGCAAGGAATTTTTCTTTCCAAAAAGGCTGGTTTGAATCTTCCCTAAGCATTACACGGGTCAGAAAGGTATTTTTGTACCACTAAAAATGGTTGAGCTTTTTACATCTAAGGTTGGAAAGGAGTTCAGCATTCTTATCTTTAAAATGGGAAGGGTCTCCGATAAAATATAAGGAAATGGTAAGAATAAAGGTTGATACAACATCTTGGATAGTGTTTCTAGATGAGTCAAGGATAAGTGTTTGGTATTCATATGTTTGGAAGGAGTTTAAGATATGTAAGTGATCTGTTTCAGTGAGATGATAATCCCACCATCCTTTTAACTGTGAAATCACAAACAGAAACATTGATCATTCTCTTATTTCATTCTCTTATTGATACCAATAAAAGAATGATCTTTCAATAAGAGAATGAAACAGTACGTGATGTTGTTATATCTGAGAATGATCTTTAGATTGGGTCACAGGTTTCGGGCCTAAATTCTAATTTTATAAAGTAAAAGAAAAGAAAACAAATACATTACAGGACAGAGCAGGGTGATCCTCTTTCCCTCTGCCTATAAATACTGAGAGTCAGAAAAGAGGTGTGAGGGTGGAAAAAAAGAAACAGAAAGACAGTTTGAGAAAGGGTTAGGGGATTGTTTTGTGGGAAACAGGGAGGAATAGAAGGAAGAAGTAGAAGAGAGAAGAAGAAGAGCCACTACAGCGACCATCTTCATTCCGCCACTAGCACCGCAGACATAAAGCCGCCGCTGAGAACGACTACACCAAAAACAAACTTAGCAAAAAAGATAATATAAAAAAAAGGAAAGAAAGACCAATAAGAAAAACAGGGGCTTGCATCTTTGCACAGGGAAGAAGAAAATGGCAGCAACCACGACCTGTCACAGTCCTACCTCCAGTAGCACCACCACGACCATAGCTAAAGAATAAAAGGAGAATAACAAGATAAAATAAAGACAAATAGGAGACTAAAAGAAACAAAAGAAAACAGAAGCAAAGAAAGGAGAAGAGTATAAGGGAAATACATAGAGAAGAAGAAGAACTGACCATTAGCTGAGCAACTCTTCGGTCAGCAACCGTCAGCATCACCACCACAAAGCCACTGCAGGTCAGCCCCTCTTCTTTCTTCCTCTTCCTCCTTCTCTTCATCTTCTTCAATTTCCTCCACTGTTTTGCAAGTGAATAGTGGAGAGATCCTCCACTTTTTACTAGATCGGCCAATGTCGGCCTAGCCCAAAATGGCTAGGCTGGGTCCGACTCTGTAAAAAAATCAAAAAATATTTTTGAAAATTTATAATTTTCTCGTGTTTTTTTCAATCCATTTTGATTAATATCAGTTTGCATTTTTATACCATAAAAGTACAAATACAATATTAAAATACATGGTTTTCATCTAAACATTGAAAAAACTATTTTTAGTTTTTATACATAGGGCCAAGTCTCTCAAAGATAATAAAAAAAATCATATTGTATTTTCATACAACAAAGAAAACTTCAAAAAATATATTTTAGCATGTATTTTAACTTTAATAATCAGTTTATTAAAGTAATGAGAAATAGGTCAACATTTAAAAAATCCTAAAAAAAATATTTGTTTTCTTTTAATATCCAGAATTATGAACTTATACATAAGATATACTCCTAATATTAACATTAGTCTCTTTGGTTGACATATAACGGTTAGCTTTTACCCGATGAGATAAAAATCTCCTTATCGAGGATAACTTTTTTAAATCATAAACAAACTGAGAGTTATACCTTAACATATATCAGACAATTAAACAAAGCAGCTTATCTTAGGTATGGTATAATTGGGGTGCTAGTACATTCCCTTTACGTAATCAATTCCTGTGCTCGATCTTTGAGACTAGTCAGGGTTCTTACTGACTAAAATACTAGGCGACAACTCTCATTTTTATTTTCCACTGATAAAAGACAAGAATTTTCTTGTCTCCCCATATTTGCCAAATAGATACAATAACTGAGATTAAATGTTATTCATCGTGACGCCGCACATATGCGACATGCTGCCTTATTTGATGCATTATGATATCATCTTTTTTTTTAGAAGGCACATATGGTCAATGTACCTTCAATTCAGTGCCAATAATCTTTTCTTTATTTATTTTCTCTCTCTTCCTAGAAATTCATGCCTAGCCCTCTAGATTTGCAAAGAAGCCTTTTTAGTTTTTCTTTTCTTTTAATTTACTCTCTTCTTTTGTTATTCCTATTTGTTCTATTTCAATTAATTTCTAAAATTGGACTTGTTTTCAATTTGATCCTCTTTTAATTTTCTAAACTATCAGATTTGATCTTCATTCTTTTTATTGTTGTTATTTTAATTGAGATTTTTTTTTAATTTGATATTTTTTCAGTCTCACTCTCATTCATTGATTTTTCTACTAGATTTGATGTTTATTTTTTTATTGCTATTTTTTTTGCTTTGGTAAATTTTTTAAATTGAGAATTTATTTCTGATTTCATCATTTAATATTAAATTGGTTGAGAATTGAGCTTCTCGGTTGAACCTGTGTCTATGATTTACGGGTAGTGAATTTAAAAGATTAACTCATGTTTAACATATTCACCCGGGGTCAATTACTATAAATTGAAATAATAAATTTATCATTTTGTCCTTCAAAAAACTTCATGCTTACCCACCTTTAATTACTGTGGATTATAAGTTTTTTAATTGATTGAGGTTATTGCTATTCTTTTATATTTTTTTGCATAGTTAAATTATTAGAATACCTTTAAAGACAAAACAACACTTAACTTGGGTCTAGTGTTTTTTTTTTTTTTAGATTTTACTTTAAAACATGATGTAATTATTTTATTGCCTTTAAAATTAGAATTTTTTAAAGTTTGACTTAAGGGGTTATTCACAATCTCATATTGGTTTTTATTGTTATAATAATTTAGTTATTAGGGCAGTTTATTTTTTTAATTAATTTCAATAATGATCAAATAAAAACACTGTTAGCAATTGGTTTTGTTTTTTTTTTGTTTTTACTTTCAACCTTCAATATTTGGTTCGTTATAAATAGGTTTTCTAATTTTTTTATATATGAGTGTTGTGGTTTTATCACAACCTCACATTTTATATCACGGGTTTTACAAATTAACCATAATTAAACTAAATCTATTTAATGTATCGTCATCTCAATATTTGTTTTTAAAAATAAAATATATCATCATTCAAGTATTTTAAAAGTATTATGATAGGTATGTATTAGATTTTTTACTTCATAACATCTTTATTTTATTTTTTTAAGATTGAAAAATAAAAATCCAACACATTACATAATACGAGTAAGCAAACTATAATGTACTAAATTATGTTTATTCAACTTGAATTTAATGATTATGATGTTCATGTTTCTAATATAACATGAAATCATACACAGAGGGAAAAACAAAAACTTAAAACTTACTATCAAGACTCTAATCAGAATCCTTGTCCTAGCATGAAGATAATACAAGACATTATCTTTCACCAAAATCGATAAAGATGAGTGGGACAAAAAATAGAACTTATACCAGATAAATAGTTTTCAGTCCATTGGGGGTCAAGATAGTTTTTTATAAATGTAAAAATAAATGTTAATGTGATATCAACATTTTAGAAAGAATAATTTTTTTTTAAGAATTTAGTAACTAAAAGAGGTTGCACATGCTATCATAGCAGTGATCTAAAAAGAAATAAAAACAAAATATCATGAGTCGAACATCTCATATTTATTTTCACGCAATTAATTTAATTTAATTAGAAAATAAAATTTCTTTTAAAGAATCTAGATTCATAAAGGTAAAACAAAAATCAGAGTTAACCCTTGTTAGTTTCAAAACCATAAAAAAATCCCATAGAAAACAAATAAAAAAAGAACAAAATGTTGGTGCATGAAATAAAAAAAAATTCAAAAACAAAATCAAGCAAGTCTGAGTGAATTTTGTAAATCCAAGTTAATTTCTTAAACTCGTTATTTGTTAAATTATAGATTTAAGCTAAACTAAATTGTTCAACACGTGTTAAATTAAATGTAAAGGATGAAATTAATAAATTTAATTTATTTCAAAAACAAAATCTCATTTATTTAACAAAGAATGGGGGAAAAAACTAAGGCAACCCTTGCTACTTTAAAAATAAAGATAAATCCCATGAATATTAGAGGATGAAATATTAAAAAAAAATCTTAAAAAAAGATAAAAAAAATCAAGTAAACCCAACTGAATTTTGTAAACTACGATTAAACTCTCAAACTTGTAATCTGTTAAATTCTTAACGCAGGCTCAAACCAAGAGCTAAATACCTAAAAAAATATTGGATGATGAAATCAATTAATTTAATTCAATTTAAAAACAAAATTTCTTACGAAAAAACAAAATCTAATCAAGACAAAAAATAACAAAAATCAAGTAACCCATGTTGTTTCTAAACAACTAAAATATATCTTACAAAGTGAATTAAAAATAAGAAAATGCAAGAGGAAAAAAAAAAGCTTAAAAAAAAAAAACAATGAGGAAACCTGTGTCATCTTCATAAATTAAAGTTAATCTCTTGAACCCGTAAACTATTAAATTATAAATCTAAACTTAAATTAAAAAAAATTATAGAATATGAATTAAAAATAATAAAATTTTGAAGGATGGGAAAAAAAGAGCTAAAAAAATAATTAAATTTAGAAGTTGTTGTTTAGATTAATTTTGTTATTTTTTCTAGATTTTTCTGAATTTATTATTTTATTTTGGATTTTGTATTAATTTTCTTTATGCTTTCATATATTTATCTGTTTTGGTAAAAATAAAGTTATTTTCTGGTTTATTTAAAGATCTTGTAAATTTTATAAAGATATAAACATTGTAAATATTATTTTTAAAAAATAATATTAGAAATTCAAGGGTAACAAAGACAACTCTTTTTGCTTGTCAAATCTTCTATGTTTTCTATATTATTATGCTTATTATAGCTTCATCCTGCATCACTAGTTTATCATTCTAACTCAATATTTTGATAAGATTGTTTAGGAATGTGAGTCAATTCATATTTTTAAAAATTTAAATTTGTTTTATTAAAAATTAAAATTTTTATATTTTGAATTATTTTGATGTGTTGGTTTTAAAAATAATTTTTTAAAATTAAAAAAAAATATTATTTTAATATATTTTAAAATAAAAAAATATTTTAAAAAACAATCACATCCTAAACATACACTCCTAGCATGTCTGACCCGATTGCATAAACAACCCCTTGGATCAGAAATGACCTTAGAGAGCTGCTTCATGGACAATGGCAAGCCAAAGTATTTAGTTTCACATGAACGTAGTTTAGACCTAACATGCCCATGCATTTTAGCTATTCTACTTGATAGTAGCACACGAGAGGATTGCACATTAATTAGAAACCAGCTCTCCTCTATGTTTTTTGAACAAAAAAACTATTCTCTAAATAGGAGGTTCAAAATTCAACTGAACATTATCAACAAAACAAGATTTTTGAACATGTTTGTATGAAGATAAGCTTCACCAAATCATTAACTACCATGCTGACAATGTTTCCAGTCATCGATACAAATTTATCATCCAATTAAACAGTTTACTTGAAGAAAATTTAAACAGATACATGTTTTTTCGTCCATGTCTACAGTGACATGTTGCCAAACTGCAGGTTCCAATGAGCATGTGCCCCAGTTTCATTTGGTGAAACTGAAGGCCTTACTGCTTGCATTGAAGTCCAGAAGTCCTGAATAAAATGACCAAAACCAGGTTCCTCTTGCGATTAAAATGTATTTAAGGAAATTAGCCAGTGGGTAATTAGCATACACACAAAACGCACTTGGTTCTTACCTCAAGGGTCACTGCTCTCAGCTTCTCTGCTTCCAAGTTTTCTATATCCTTAAGACCCTCTTTCATAGCATCTCTTAGCGGACCCATTGCAGCGGTTTTCACTAAGATTGCCATATCAGAACCTGAATACCCTGAAAAAATAAATAAATTCATAGTTTTAGACCAATGTCAGGGGATATATCATAGTCTTGAATAGTAAATACCTTCAGTTAAGCAGCAAATAGTGTTCAAGTCTTTTTCAGATAAGGAAAATAATCCATCCTTCTTCAATAGATTGCTAATGATGGATGATCTTGCGTCTACATATAGAGTAAACACCACAAGGTAATTAGTCCACATACTTCCAGCGTTAAAACTGCTGGTTCAGAAATTATTTGACAGCTTAAGCTGCACCTGGTGAAGGCAAGGGCATATGCAGTCTTCTGGTTAGGTGTTTTAGGGCAACCTCATCGAGATCATGAGGTCTACTTGTTGCACCTGCATGATGTATTGATGTATCAAATCCAATTCTGATGGTGCAGCCCAAGTTATGTTTAATAGTAGAAATACGAAAGCATGTATGGTTCAGAAAGAGAATAGAAACAAGATAATCTTGAATGCGAAGAGTGAGTTGCTGCAAAGTAAGAATTAACCAGGCTTTTGATACAAAATACTGTTAGTCAAAGACTTTCGTTCTATATCCTCCTTGTATGCATGGACATTGAAAACTATCAAGTACCTATAAGCAAAATCCGAGCAGTCTTGTTGTCCATGCTTTCCATCTCAGTTAGGAACTGCATCTTGAGACGCCTGCTGTATTGGTGTGCATACGTTGTACTCTGCATTAACCATATAAAAATTCAAAAGAAAGCATCTTCTTCGCAGTATTATTTAGAGATACAGATTTGTAAGATGCCATGGACTTGATGATAACAGGCACCAGGCATGGATTCAAGAGTAGAGTTACCTTTTTTAGTATTAAATCAATCTCATCACAGAAAATGACCGCTGGCTGCATACAATGGGCTATTCCAAAAAGTGTCCTCACCACCTTTTCAGAATCGACAACCTACAGCCACCGATTAAACCAGAAGAATGAATAGCTTGAAAAGAAGCTCAACTCAAATTCAACATCAGTTTCCTAAATAATTTGAAAGAGCAGCACTCAAGTACATTTGAAGTTGCCTCAAGTTTAATACCTTAATAACGGATGCCGTGTAACGAAATAGTTGCCAATCATTCTAGTCTTCTAGATATCCATGAAGTAAATGAGAAAATATAAAAAATCTTACCCATTTGGTAGCTAATGTTCTGGCAGATAAATGGAAAAAGGCTGCTTTCATCTCACCAGCTATAGTTTTCGCCATCATAGTTTTACATGTTCCCTAAAACACCAGAAGAACTAAATATGCTATGTACATCAATAACATCTACGCCTATGATCAGAAAGTACGTAGCTCAGTCCTCACCGGTGGACCAAATAGAAGAAGGCCACTCCCAAGATCACGACAACCCTTAAATATGTCAGGACGCATTAAAGGCCATACCACCATCCGAGTGACACTTTTTTTGGCATGCTCAAGACCAGCTACAACAATGTCAAGGTAAAAAGAGTGGTTAATAGAAATGCTGAAGGACTTAAATAAGTCTACCTATGAAGAATAGAGGAGTTTTTTATGCATCTAATTATGTTACCAATATCATCCCAGCAAACATTAAGATCCGTATCCATGATCTCATATATAATTCGTTCAAGCAGATGAGGTTCCAAATGTCGTAATTTTTCAGGTAGCTGGCCATCAGGACCTCTCAACATCTCCAAACTAGAATCAGAAAATTACACGATTGAATTAGATGGCCAAGTGACAATCTCTGGTCAAGGACTAAAACTGGCCATTGATTATATTTCTCAACATTTAATTCAGACTCTATAGCTTAAGCGAAAACCAACCTTTTCTTTCTCACCCCATCTGTTGAGCTACTGCCCATTTCTGTAAAATTAGGTATCTGCAAACTTAGGGGATTGTTTTGACCTAGAGGAGAGGCCGAAGCTGAAGATTCGGCCGGTGCTTTGAGTCGCAATTGAGCATTTAGGGCCTATGACAGCAGAGAATCAATTATCAAAAAAAGAAAAGGAAGCTAAATGATGTAGATAACGCGAAAGGATGGAAAAGAAAAGTAAAAAAACCAAAATGAGGTCATTATTATAAACAATAAGAAGATATATTCAAAACAAATTGAAAAAAAAAAGACTACCAACAAATTATCAAGCTATCAACTGATCATAGAAGGCAAGAGTGAGATTTTGAATACCGATCCATTTGCTGGCGACAATATGTATGGACTCGGAGGAAAGTTTGGTCGTGCAAGATACTTGTAGAACTGGGCTACCGATGGATGCATGGGAGTTTCTTGCCACCTATTGTTCAATTGAGTACCCTGCGGCTCTTTGTGGTTAGGAAACAGCCATCCATTTACTTCTGGCAATGCGAGTGCGTTCGCGACCTCTTTGGACGAGAAACTGCTTCCTGGTCGCGGCATGTGTGTAATGCTTTGTTGTTGAGATCCAGAACTTCCAGGTACTTGTGGTTGTCGAGGGAAATAACTACTTCCTGAAGGCTGCTGCTGCTGCTGCTGATGATGATGATGAGGAACACCCGGAAATAGAGGAATGCTCGGAAGAAGAGGAATCCGTCCTGTATCCTGCTGCTTCTGTAGATGTGCATTCTGTTCGTGCAAGCAGCTGATTATTGAAAGAAGCTGCTTGCAAAAATTTTGATAAGCGTTCAAAAGACTGCTTGCTTCATTCTGTACAGCTTCCAGTGCCTGCTGATTAGACTCTTGCCTGAAGACAGGTTAGAAACCAAAAACCACCATTGTCACATGACGACGACAACTTAACATAGTTATAAGAGTAATCCGAGGTACGGATAACAAGTTAGATATTCAAATTTACTAATTTTTGAATAAAAAGTAATTAGATAAAAAAAAACTTAAAAATAACATTGTTGTAAAATAAAAAACATAGATTGAGTCTCATTCAGATTTTGACAGAATCATGATAGCGGGTAAACCTGCTGGGTCACCATGCAAATGGAATGACCGATGAGTGCACTTAGGTTCAACTCAGCCAATACTTCAAATTATTTAAAATCAAACTTCAACCAGGTCAGGCGCACCAAGTCTAAAAGTCATCAAGATAATTGGGTTGGGCGGACCGCACCGGATATGATAATCATGCAACATAATGCAAAAAAAAGGTGAATGTTTGAGTTGTTAAGCATCAATAAAGATTAGAGGAAAAGAGTATTTATCCTGTTTGAGCCTTGAGGTTTCGGGTCATTCCAACTACCCTCCTAAGCTTTGGTTTTTTTCAACTAACATCCTGAAGTTTCAAAAATGTTCAATTTGAGGCGAAAAATAAACGAAAAACAATTTGATAATTCTTCTGTCTCCGCTATTTGTAGTATGCCCACAGTATATACTCAATTACCAATCTCCATTAATTCCTAAAGGAAGTTAATAGGAATTACGTTAACCGGTTAATGAGCAATTGTAGTTCACCATTAATAATGTGCGATGATGGTGAAAGACATAATAAGAAGTTATCGATAATTATAATAATAATTTTAGATTTGTTTTTAGGTAAGGTTTAGATAGGGTTTGAAAACGTGGTTGTACTTATATTTTTTTTTAAAAATTAAATTTTTTATTAAAAATTAATTATTTTTTATATGTCTTAGATTATTTTGATGTCTTAATTTCAAAATTAATTTTTAAAAAATAAAAAAAATTATTTTGATATATTTCGACATGAAAAATATTTTGACAAGTAACCACCATAATCATACTTTCAAGCAGATTTTAGTAGTTATAGATAATTAATATTTATCTGTAAATGAACATATTTGTTGAGGAATCAATTCTGTGAGTGGTTATCACTCGCAAATAATAATAGACAATGATAGTACAATAAGTTTATAATAATAATAATAATAATAATAATAATAACAATTTTATACTTTTATAGCAAAAAAAATAAAGGCTTATTAGATACAAATAATTAATATTTGCTTGTGGATAGATTTTATGATTGTTATCACTCGTAGATAATAATGGATGATTATAGTTTTAAGCAAAACAAGAAGTCTATAAAAATAAAAATAAAAATAAAAATTCTAGTTTTTTATTATAAAAAAATTAAGGTTTAGTATACATATAACTAATATTTGTTCATGAATCAACATGTTTTTTCATGAATTAATTATTTATTATCACTCACCGATAACAATGGATGATAATGGTTTTAGGCAAAACAAGAATTATACAAAAATAAAAATAATAATTATAGATTTTTATTAAAAAAAAAAAGATTAAGGTTTAGTAGATACATATAATTAATATTTGTTCATAAATCAACATGTTTTTTCATGAATCAATTATATAATTAGTTATCACTTGCTGTTAACAATGAATGATGATAATTTCAGGCAAAACAAGAAGTTTACAAAAATAATAATAATAATAATAATAATAATTTTAGATTCTTGAAAAAAAAAAGCTCAAGATTTATTAGATATAATTAATTAATAT
Source organism: Populus euphratica (assembly GCF_000495115.2). NCBI lineage: Eukaryota > Viridiplantae > Streptophyta > Magnoliopsida > Malpighiales > Salicaceae > Populus > Populus euphratica. Next base: position 85,613 of record NW_011500138.1, read on the forward strand.
TTGCTTGTGGATATATTCTGTAACCGTTTATCACTCGCCGATAATAATGGAGGATGATGGTTTCAGGCAAAACAAGAAGTCTACAAAATTAATAATAATAATAATTCTAGATTTTTATAAATGAAAAGGGTTAAGATCTAGTAAATATATATAATTAATACTTGTTTATGCATCAACATGTTTTTTATAAATCAATTATGTAACCGGTTATCACTCGTCAATAACAATGAATGACGATGGTTTCACGCGAAACAAGAAATCTATGAAAATAAAAATAATTTTAGATTTTAATAAAAAATATTAAGTTTTAGTAAATACAAATAATTAATATTTATTTACATATCAATATATTTTGTGATAATCAATGATGTGATTGTTTATCACCGGCCGATGACAAAAGATAGCGATGGCTTCAGGCAAAACAAGAAGTCTACAGGAAGATAATAAAGAAAAACATAAAGTTATAAATAATAGTAGCAATATTACTATAATAGATCTATAAAAAAAAATAGAATAAATTTTATGCTCCTTGAATATTACCAAAACTAAAAGGAAATGTAGCTAATATTAAACAATAATCATCTAGAATTATTCATAAAAAACTAATTAAATCATAAAAATCATCTAGAATTTTAAACCCAACCCAGCCACACACCCCCTCCCCACCCAACACACACACACACGCAACTATTCTTCAAATCACGGTGAAAACATGCATGCTGCATTTCAAGCAAATAAATTGAAACCTGAAACGAAGAACAAAGCATGGAAGCACTAACCTTCTTCGCTTATTCGTACTCTGACTTTTATTCTGAGCAGGAGAGAGATTTTTACTCATCCCGCCATCGTTATGAATATTTTCAATGTTTTTATCACCCATCCAAATATTGTGCTAGAACCCTCTCTCTTTCTTTTCCTTTTTCAGGGCGAGGGGGGGATCGCCAGAACCTTTTGCTAAGTGAATATGGTATAGTTCTGCTCGAGGGCTTTTATAGAAAAAATTTATGTGAATATTACTGCCATTTGTCCATTTCCCCCCCTGTAACAAAAGTTATGTGGATGATACTAGCTGGTTTGCCCGCGCGTTACCGATATGAATTTTTTTTTTGAATATTTAATTATGTAACAATTAAAATAAAATGAATTCAACAAAATAAAATTTTAAGAAAAAAATGTATTTCTTTAATCAAATCTCCTCTTTCTTATTCATATATATCCCTGTTCTTTTTAGAGAATTTTTTTTAATTAGCAATATGGGCTTTTGAATTATAATTTAAGACAATTACAATAAATATTCAAAAGAATCTGAATGATTTAAATTAGGAAGATTTCTTTAGCCAAAACTCTCAATTCTTATTCATGTATTTCTTTTTTGTTTTGATGAAAATGTGTCTTTATTTTTAGAAATCTAGTTTTTACATAAAAGATTATTATAATTAAAAAAGCAAGTTTTATTTTAAAAAAACTTGCATTTATAATTTTGATGTGAATGTGTCATAAAATAAAAGAATATAGTAAAGGCACATTAGAAAGAGCTCAAGAACTCCTAGACCTTGTAACAAAGGCACATCAGTCAATTTATTTTATTTTATGAGAATAAATTGTTTTCATAAAAAGGTATCTAACATGAAATTCTTTTTCCTTCACAAAATTGTAGAGATAAAATTGCATCCATCGCATTTTGTTTTATGAATCCATTCAAAACACATTTTGTTCTCAAAACTCGAGTTTTAATTTTTTTTCCGACTAAAAAAACTCATAATTTTTTTTTATCTATGATCCTATTTCTAACCTCAAAACACCTTTTAATTAATCTAGAATTTCAAAATTAAATCATGTTAAATATGTAAACAACCCTCATCCAACTCTATTCTATAAAACAAATCAATTAGCACCAAAGTATGTTTTTTTTTTTTATGGTTAATCGAGATATTTTTCTCCTCTTTTTTTT